>NC_067401.1:305582072-306182072 GCF_016432865.1 Antechinus flavipes
GACGAGAGAGATCCAGGAGCCAGGGACCTACATCACTCCCAGACAAATGATTAGACAGCCCCCAAATCAAAAATCATCAGCCTCCTACCCTTGTAGTGCTCAGTCAGGCCCCATCCTCTGGAACCTTGATTGCCCCTTCCTCTGGCCCTTGAGAAGCCTGGTCCAGTGCTGCCTAAATTTGCCTTATTGACCTCGTGACACTGATTTATCCACTTCCCTTCCCTTAGCTTCATAATTCTTCTCTCTAAAATGAGTCATCTACTAAATAATCCTTGAGGTATCTAACTGTTCACAATGTATTTCTATCTTTTAAAATTGGAAAATAAAAGGATATCCCCATGGGGAAAAAGAGATGACAATAATAGCATCTACCTCCTAGGGTATGTGAGAATAAAATGGGAAAATATTTGCAAAATGCATTGCAAACCTTAAGCTTTTATTATTATTATTATTATAACTTTCCTAGTAACATTATGGGAAAGGATTTAAGGGCACAATCAACTCTACTTCTCAGACTCCCACTCATAGCATATAATACTCAGTAGCTTAGATACCTTGATAGACTGAGATCAACCCACTATATCATTAATTTTATTTGAAACAAAAGAAGAGAAGAATGTAATGATTATTTGAAAGAATGTAACTTTCAGGAAGAAAAAAAAAATGTGGATCACTAATAAAATATGGAAATTTATCTAAAATGAGCCCTAAAAAACAAGGGTATAATTTTAAACCATGTTTTGAAAAAAAAAGAAATGCAAACATTTCTATAAAAAAGGATAGAATTTCACGCCAAATCAGTAGCCCTTTGGGCTTATCTAAATTTTAGGTTACCATCTTCTAAGAAGAGAGCTATAATAATAGAGATTTAGAGGAGTGAAGGAGTATAGAGGTCATGTAGTTCTACTCTCTTATTTCATAGGTGTGGATACTGAATCCCGGAGTGCTTACTTGCCCAAGGTCATATAGTGATAGAGTTTGAATTTGAACTCAGATCCTATTACACAAATTCAGCATTCTTTACACTGAAATGCTACAATGATAGATATACACAGACAAAAGTAAATTGGTCATTTCTTACCAAAGAGTTTTCATCTTTACAGGGGAAGGGACATACATATATTAAGCTATGTACAAAGTAGAGACAAGGCAACACTGAGGGGTTGGGAGTGTTGCTAGGAGCTGGGGCAGGGACCACTGGTAGGGATGGAAAAGGAGTCACCTTCAAGTGGCCCTTGACCTGAATTGCCAAAGATCAGGGATTCCTCAATTCTAATCATCTGACTCATGAGTAAAGGCAGGAAAAAGGTTTGGACACCAATTTGTTTTGGTAGGATCTGGATAAGAAAAGGGCATATTATTATAGTCTCCCATTCCAAATACTCCAAAAGGTAATGACGTATCCATAGATAATTGTGCTATTGCCAAGTATATCTAAACATGCATATTCCTCATGGTAGGTAAGTATGAACAGATGTATCGTATCTTCTTCTATAAATACATATGCATTTATATATCAATGTGAGAATGATGTGCCTAGTGATATTTAAAGATCATATTCCTTTCTCACATACACAAGTATGTCTTATTAATATGTTTGAAAGAACTAAAATTGACCTGTCAAAGTGACTCATGTTAGTTACTACTATACAATGTTCTCTTAGAGATGTCAGAGTATTCAGTAATTTTTAAGGGTATAAAAAGTATAGAGAATGTGTTTAAATGCAAATTCAGTTTACTTTAAGGAAAATACAAAATAGATTTTTTTTTCAATTTTGCAAGTCATAACTTGCTTAGTTAAGTTTTCAGTATTTTTGGTTAGATAATGGAGGAAGTGAAAAGAATTCTGAGCACAGAACCTGAACTCAACCCTTTCATTACTCACATCCTACCAAAACAAATTGGCTTCCAAGACTTTTTCCTACCTATATTCATGAGTCAAATGATTGGAATTGAAGAGTCCCTGATCCTTGGCAACTCAGGTCAAGTGTCATTTGAAGATGAATTCTTTTTAATCCCTCTTTGATCATTACAAGTCATTCAAACTCTCCAAGTTTTTGTTTCTTTTTTCTCTTGCTATTGAACATTGTAAAATTCACATTTTAAATTGAAAAACACTGTATAAAATTTTTTCTCATCAAAAAATGGTAATTAATTTTCCTCATTACTGCTAGTAAAACCATTAAATGATTATTTTCAAGTTCTCCAGTTTAAACTTGCATATCAAAAGGAAGCATGAAATCCATCGAATGAACACAAACAGATTTTTCATCTTTATAAAACTGACTGTAAGATCAGAGAACAAAATTTTCTATGTATACATATGAAAAGTTTATGAAATGTTTAATGTCTAGCAGTTTTAGTTTCCATATCTCTTAAATGCCCTACCTTTCTCCATCACAAATGGCTGTGAGAGAATGATCTTTAAAAACTTCATAGACTAGGAACTGGAAACTGTTTTGATGCTTTTACTTATGTTAGATTCCCTCTGATTCCATATTGTAATAAAGAGATTATCTTGGATTCTTAATGGTTGTTCCAATAGAGGCTGATGATTGGACATCTGTCTGCCACACTAAAAAGGTTTTAAGTTTGGTCCCAGAAAATGACAGTAGATTTTCAGTATATTTTCTCTGAAGACCTACTTAGATGTATATAGAGGAAGACATCATCAGAAGATTGGACATTAGGCAGCAAATTTTGTAGGATTTTCATCTGCATCTATAAAGAGAATACCCAAAATGATGTAATCATAGTACCTTGAAGTAAATCAGTATCTGGCATATAATAAATACTTGTTGACTTGACTTTACTTAATTCATATTTTATATACCTTTTTGAATGTAATTTGTCAATATTGCTTACAATATAGTCATTACAATTTTGACATTAAATTCCATTGTCTCCTCTTCTTGCTTCTTCTCATGAATAACGAAGATCATTTCTTTCTTTTTACTGTGTTCTTATCAGTTAATCAGTTAGTAGATATATTTATTTGCATTCAAATGCTTCATGCAAAAAAGTATAAGATCAAGTCCTAGCATTTGAGGACCACACAATTTACGGTTCTCAGCAGATGATGTTATTTCCTATTTAATAAATGTCAAGGGCATTCTTTTCAGTCTCTTCTTATTCAAACTGCCTTTATTTTCACATATTTATAACCTCAAAATTTCTCTTGTACTTAGAAGAATCTCATTTTTATTTAGCAAACTTGCATGAAATTATGAAAAGTGAAGTGAATAGAACCAAGAAAATGCCATATATAGTACAGAACATCAATATGATTGAAAGAATAATTGTGAACAATGAAGAGATTGTTCAGAGAACTATAACTACTCAAACCAACTATTAAGGACCTATAAAGGAGATGCTATCCACTTCCAGGGGAAGAACTGATAAATAGAAGTATACATGATTTGGTATATATTTATAAACTGTCAAATGGCAGCCTTCTCAAGTCCAAGATGGGAAGAGAGGATGACAGTGAGAATTTAAAATGTAACAAAAATAAATTAAAAACACTAAAAATTGGTTCTCCTTTCTCTTCTCCAACTCTAATCCTCAATTCCAAGATTTTGCTCTAAGACTTTTGTAGAGAGCCAGAACTCTGGAGAAGCATACTTGAAACAAGGTGTTAACTCAGAGGAATTGATAAGACAATGGATATTTAGTTTAGCATGGTGATTAATAGTTCTCTAATTAATGACATGTACTTAGTACTTAATTCAGTTCTACAAGACACCTATTACACAAGATTCATACCTATAATGACTTAATTATAATAGTGTATATAAAAGCCAACAAGGACTGGAGGAGAGACATTCACTCCATCTCCCAACACCTTGGTGGCTGTCCTGTCCTCCTACTTCCCCCACTGAGACCAAGGCCCATCTGAAGGGCCTCTAGAAAGGGCCTTCCAGACAAGGAAACAGATTGTGAAGGAGACAACAAAGAATTTGTCTATTCTCATGGTGATTACTCTGCTGAAAATAAAGTTGGTCCCAAGACATCCAGAAAACTAACCATAATACTACAGACTTTTCTCTGCATTTGTGCTTTGCCTCTTTTGATCTTCTATCTTTATTTAGCTATTTTCCTCCACTCCATGAGTCCATTTTATTTTATTCCAAAAAAAAAATTATTTGACTTTGCCATCATTTTTTTTCCTCTTATTTCACCTTCAAACTTGTTAAAAGCATGATCAATACTCCTTAAATTGTCAACTTCCTCCTCATCTATTATTGTACTGAAACTGCTGGAGATCAACAATGTTATCCTCATTACCAAATTTAATATTATTTTGTTTTGTACCCTTCTCCACTACACATTTTAATGTTGTTAACATAACATCTTGCATATAGTAGGGAACGTTTGTTGACTTAATTTGAATCGAACAGACCTTACTTCTTGAAAATCTAACTTCTCCTGACTTCTGTGATATTACAACATACTTTTTTTTTTTTTTATTTTACTTTTCAATAGCTCTTTCTTCCTCTCTTTTTTTTTGGCTCCCTTTTCTCCTCTTCCTTCTACACGTAAGTTGTTATTTTCAATGTCTTATTACTTTACTATCCTATTTATATACTCTGTCCTTCAGAGATAACCTTCATGAAGAAGACTGCCAAATTTCTATCTATAGCCCAACCTCTTTCCCATGCTATAGAACTACATTTCCTCTTTAAATGTCCTATAATTTTCTCAAACCTAATATGTTTAAAACTTTTATGGTACCATCATTCTTTCAGTAATTAAGATTTGAAAATTTGGAGCCATCTTTAGTCCTTACCTTTCTTCTTTCCTCTCAAGAATCACCAAGTCCCATAACTTGTTCCTTTAATTATCTGTTTTATATTTCTTTCTAACTTTCTATGATGTTGTGACAAGAATGCTAGACATGAGGAGAGATGTGGATTCACATCTTGCCTTTGACACCAATTATAAAACTAAGGGCAAGTTACTTAACTTCTAAAAGAAACCTTGGGTTTTAAAGCCTCCATTTTTTTTTCTTAAAGAAGTTTTTGTAAAATAGGAACTATGATGCCACTTTATAATAAAGTGAAACGAGTAGTGAAGTTAGAATCAATACAGGTTCAAATACTGTGTGACTTTGGGCAAATTACTAAACCTCTCTGAGGCTAAAACAACTCTGTAAGATTTATATTTCAAGGAAATTTACTTTCCACACATATATTTCTTAGCTCACAGAATGGTTGTGACTGCAATGTATGTAATCTAGGTATGAGTATAATATATATGGAGTGCTTTTTAAATCTTAAACTGCTCTATAAATGTCAATTATCATAATTTTCACAGTATAATCTTTATTCAATTTCTTATTTCCTGGCTAGTATAATAAAAGCTTCCTATGTTTCTGTCTTCCTATCCTTCCTTTATATGGTCACCAGGTTCACATTCCTAAGTAAATACTTGAATTTTGCAATCAAAAATCTTTAATTCCCAAATCTATAGCTTGAGATTCATAGGGATTCACAATTCAATAACTTCCATTTCCAGCAGTGGTTTCACTATAGTACCTATTTTTGAGCTATTTCCCATTTTTCAAATATGTCTCACTTTGTCTACTGCTATCTCTATGTCTTTATGCATGTGACTTCCTCTATCTGGAATACTCCCATTTCTGCCTATCAAAATACTAACTATTTTTCAAAGCCTAACTGAAATATCATCTAGGGAGCAGTAACTGTAGTAGAAAGAGCACTCTTAATTCTGACGCTTACTATCTTTGTGATCTTGGCCAAGTTATGTAACATTTCTGGGTCTTGGTGTCTTTACCTGTAAAATGAGGAATTTGGTTTCATTGATCTTTGAAATCCCGTCTTATTCTAGTTATGTTATCCTGTGAAATGTCATATTTTCTACAATGTCTTCCCTGATGACATTAGCTAGAAATTATATCTTTCCTATCTATAAGATTCCCTCATAGCAAATTAAGGGAGAAAATATAAAGAGGAGCAGAAAGCCAAGAACTTTATCTTGGGAAATTCATAAGTTGGATAAAAAGGAGCTTGGGAAAGAAATAGAAAAAGATACAGTTGGGAAGCAATAGAATATGAATGGTCTTGGATGATAGAGATGAGTAGAGAAGATACTTTATGTAGGGCTTAATAATTCCAAGTATACAGAAGTCAAGAAAAACAATGTAGAAAAAACAATTGAATCTGATAATCCCATCATTCATGACATTCTGTGTTGGGTATCAGTAGAATAATAGGGTATTTTTGGATAAATGTCAGATTTGAGAGCACTGCAGAAAGAATGAACGGTAATGAAGTGAAGGCAGTATGTATCTAGCACTGATTTGAGAAATATAGCAATAAATAGAAGCAGAAATTAGAAATGTAATCAACAAACCCTATTCCTTCCTTTTCCTAACCTTTCTCACTAATCTCTGAGCCCATTTACTTTTTCCAGGCAGAATATGTTTTAGGATCACAAAAATCTAGTCTGGAGAAACTTTTGCAGTATGGTCATATTGGAAAACATTATCAACTAACAAAAAGAATTGGTTATTTCTGCTTTAGAGGTGGTCTGAAGGAACATTTTATTTACTATTATGGGATCATAGATCTAGAACTTTCAGGGACCTTGCAGATCATTTAGTCATTTTATAAATGTGAATCCTGAGGTTCAGAAAAGGGCCCTAAGTCACAGAAGATACCCCTCAGTCACTAGCATTCAAAATATATAGAAGTCATAAATTAAATAAAAACAAATCACTACATGTAATAATATCCTCAAAATGTGCAAATTTTAAGAGCCCTGTACTATGATTTTTCCTTATTGCTGCTTGTGCTTGTATTGCCTAGCTCTACTTAGCACATATATTAACATTAAAATCTAACAGCCAGTTACTGTGCAATTACCCTTCCACAATTGGATAGGCTGAGCAAACAATGCTAAGATATACTTACAGTGCCTAATGAAGACCCCAGTCATCTGTTAAATAGGAAAATTTGGGGATTGAGAAAGGTCACTTATAAAAACTCTATACAAAATCACTCTTATAATAGCATGACTAAGGGACTAGGATAGGCTCAGAAGGTGTTATTAGGACAAATGTCTTTTTCTTCTTTGATCTTGGAGCACAATCATCACTGCAAAGTCATCTAGTAGTGAGCGCTTTTTTTTTTTTCTCGTGTGTGTGTGTGTGTGTGTGTGTGTGTGTGTGTGTTAAGCCTCCAGTCATTTATAGGATAATCTGGTAAACACATTATCTCCATGGATTGACATGACACAGAGAAACCCAATCACAGACACATAGCCAGTCAGAAACTATAAAAGAGGCTTCACCTGCTCCTTTCTCCTTTGCTGTCCCTCATTGTCTCCAACAGAAATTTGTCTACAAAATCTACAAGGTGATCAGCAAATCTAAGCTCCATTTCAAAGGGTCAGACTTTTTTTTTTTTTTTTTCATTATTGCTTATAGGTAGGCACAGAGTATCAAGGGAGGTGATCACCTTGCCATATCTACTGGAAACAACTAGGGTCTTTTTGTTCCTAGAAATCAAAGGTTCTACTTCCTTGGAGACTTTCTGACATCAACCAGTTTGTATAATTGCATATTGTAGTAGATGGTACTTATAATCAGGAAGACCTAAATTCAAATTATTCCTCAGATAATTTAGCGGCTATGTGAATCTGGATAAGTCATTTAACCTCTGTCTGCCTCCATTTCCTCATATGTAAAATGTAAATAATAATAGCACCTTCTTATCTCCTAGGTTGTTGCAAAAACCTAATAAGATTGTATTGGTAAAGCATTTTGCATACCTTAAAAACTACATGAATACTAGATATTAGTAGTAAGAAATGTATACATATATATATATATATATACATATATATATTATGTTTGTCTTTTACTATATATGTTATTTCTTCTTTTAAAAAAGATAATTATAACTAACTCTATCTGTTTTACCAGAGAAAGCTCATTTCATTCAAACAATGAGAAAATATTAAAAAAATATAATAAAACAATTACTTTAGATGTAGAATTAGAAGTGTTCAGCCAATTTAAAGGTAATAAAAAACTTAACTAAATTGTTAAATATTAGGATCACCACAGTGACAGGATGCATCTGATGTGAGGAAGAAGCAGATAATCAAATTGTCAAGGCACTTCAATGTTCTATTTTCACTTTTAGCATTTTTATTTTGTTTGGTGACATTTTTATCACTTCGCCTGATTAGTGCTAATGTTTTAAGCTTTGTTAATATCAGCCATAGTCAGATTGCTCTTTTCCTCTATGTAATTTTAACATCCAAAGAGTATTTTCCCCTAACAGTATTTCTTAGCTTATAGCAAAAGAAATAGAAATTCATGCATTTTACATAGTTTTCCTTGAAAGCAAGCATTACTATAATACATTTCTTCTCCAAAACCCAGATACCTGGATTTTTTTTAGGGTCACATGACCCTTGTTTGATCAATACTACAATCCCTTGTGAATCTATCAGAAGTTGTGATAGAGGCATCTTCTATTCTAATCATAGACACATCATAGTCTGCACTTTTAGGTGCAGGCAAAATATTTCAAAGGTAGGAACAAGATGGGGAAAGGGGAAATGGGAAAAGTAAACCTGGTCCAACTAGCATTTATTTAAAAAAAAAAAAACAAACCTCTCATGTACAAGGAACTATGCTGGGCATTAGGGATATGACAACAAAACAAAACAAAACATAGCTCCTGCTTTCAAGGAGCTAACATTCTAACAGGGCAGAAAACAAATTAATATATACATGACAATTTAAGAAGGGAGAGAGCACTAGAAACTATGCTTCTGAGCTGTTTTTTAATTGTATCCAGTCCTTCCTGACCCCATTTGGGATTTTCTTGTTAAAAATATTGTAGTGGTTTGCTATTTTCTTCTCTAGCTTGTATTATAGGTGAGAAAAGTGAGACAAACAGGGTTAAGTGATTTAGCAAAGTCACACAGTTATTAAGTATGTGAAGACATATTTGAACTCATGAAAATTAGTTTTCTTGATTTAAGGCCTGGTTCTCTACCTATTGTATCACCTAGTTGTCCTGCATTTAGAATCTAGAGAGATCAGGAAAGGAAACTACATGATTCTAGAAAATATCACAGATCTTACAAAATGTGACACTTCTAAAAGCAAAAGATAGAGTAGGTCAGCATGCTGTTATATTGAAGATTGTCTTAAGTATTCAGCTTCTTCTTGACTGCATTCTTCAGGGCCATCTGAGCCCAGTTATGATCTTGGCTGTCTAATCAATAATCACTGATTAGGTGCCTAGTAAATGCCAGGCATTGTGTCTGGGAATACAATGAAAGGTATAAGACAATCACTGCTTTCAAGGAGCTCACAATCCAATGGAGGAGACAACATATAGACAATTAGCTATGTGCAAACAGATATACAGGATAAATGGTTTAGACAATGCAAATATCCACTATTAAGGATAGTGTAACAAGCTTTGAAAGAAGAAGTTATATTATGGTTTGAGGAACAATATTTTTAAATTTCTTTCTTCAGTAAAGAATGCAAATTTCTGTGATGTGGTTCATTCCTTTAATGATTTTGTTGTTGTTGTAAAGAGAAAAATGTGGTTCTGTATCTCCTGAGCTCTCATCATTTCATCAATCTATACTCCCACTGCCTGCCAGCTGAGAGCATATTTACAATACCCACTTCCTTTCCCACCTCCAAACTGCTAAAGTAGGTTTTTTTAATTGTATAATTTATTTTAAAAGGAAAGCAGATTAACCTGTCATCCTATATCAATTCACCCAGAGATGACTACATTTTAGAGCCTTTATGTAAAGATGCTTATAGAATGTATATGTCAATGAGTAAAATATTTGACAATCCTCTGGGATGAAGATAACTATGTAAATATGGAAGGCTGTGTTGTTCTTTTGATTAAGCAAAGCACTCATTCTGCCAGAAAGCCCTGTGGGTAAGAAGGAAAAGGCATGTGTAAAGCAGTTATAGACAATCAGAACAAATCCCATTATGAGGTCTCTGAGAAGGCTAGTGTTTAAGATGGCAGCTTAGAATTAACAAAGACTGTGGCAATGATTGAAAACGCTGGTACTGATTTCCCTGCTTCTAATGGAGATGTTAAAGGAAAAAAAAATAGGTCAAGCTTTTGAATCTCATGTTGGTTTTGCTGAAAGGCAACCTGAGAAGTCACTGTTTTTTGGCAGCAGGCAACAAGTGAGAGCTGCCACTTGACTGGCCATATCAGATAAAGTCACTTATGCAGCACAGATAAGTAAGAGTAGAGAAACTCCCTAGACATTGGAGAGTAGAAACTGATATATGACATGAGTGCTAATAAGTGATAACAATGGCTATCACCACTCACTGTTACTATTTTGGCAGAAGAATGACAATCTTACCTGATATTTAGGGCAGGGCTTTATGATGAGTTTCTGTCCTTTGTGAAAATGTCTTCTGGGGGAATAAGGGAAAATGAAGAAAAGGATCAAAGCCAAACCCTAGGACTGATTGATTCTTGGAAACTGGACCCTTGAATTGAGAAATAACTTTTGTAGATTGATTGGTTGTATTGTTTATTTGTTTTTTATTATTGTTATTGTTGTTTTTTTTCGGGGGGGGGGATAAAGGTTGTGATACTTTTAGTCTCTGTTATTAATTGAAAATCCCCTTTATATTTTATCCTTGCCTATCATGTTATATTTATGTTTTTGGAAGATCTTGAGTCAATATTTTGAATTTCTATACATTCCAATTATTTAATAGATTATTAGAAAAAGAATATTGAACTTTACAAATTTTATTTTTGATAGGCCTATGGTCTTATTGCTGTGGAGGCGCTTAGAGGGGAATTTCTATCTTTACCAGGGCAAATATGCATCATCTCAGAAAATGAGAGGCTTTGAGAATTACTTGAGCCACTGAGAAGTTGTTACTTTACTAGGATCATAGACTCAACAGATGTCAGTGTTGAAATTTGAATTCAGGTCTCCCTATTTCCAAGGCTAGTTATCTATGCATTAAACCACAAAGCCACTCTAAATACCCTATTCATCTTCATACACAGTATATTAATATATGCTGAATGGCCTCTTTAGTACTAACCTACTTGGTCACATCATTGATTTGATTTGAGACATTTTCCTTCTTCCAAGCTTTCATTGGGCATTATTTTTTTATTTGGGGAGGGTATAATAATTCCTAATCAAGTTATATGTTTTAGAGTTTGTCTTTTTCTGTCTTATATTCTCAGATGATACCAGGGCACTATCATTTCTAAATATAGACATTATAGAATTCTTTGTAGCTCGTTAGTTACACTCTGAGAAAGATTCTACCTCTCTAGTGCTCTTAATGCCTCATCCTCTCTTATGCTTGGCAGCCCCATCACAAACACAGAGAGATGCTAAACATCAGGCAATAACTTAAAAGGACCAGCTGCTTCTGACATTCTACAAGCAGGAAGGTCATGCTCCCTTCCTTCAAAGTTGAAACTTTACAGGTTGTTCATTTGCAAAATGGGAACATTTGACTGTGCATGTTTGTGCCTCTGAATTTGCTGGCTTACCTCTGAGAATGGAAATGAGCTCTGGGAAGAGTTTCAATCACTTTAGGTGAAAACTTTTCTAATTCTAGCCTTAATTGTTTTGCTCTTTATAAAACAAATAATGAGAACATTGTACATGAATTCAGGGCAATGTGTGATGTTGAACAGGCTTTTGAAACAATCCCCACTGGTTTTTGGAAAGTATTTCTGTTTTGTTGCCTGCAGTGTTTTATATACATATGTTTAATATGGGAACCATTGCCCATAAATCTTTTACTATGTTTGTTTAGCTATTTACAACACTTAATGTCTCCTTAAAATAATCACATTTACCAAAAGAAAAAAAAAAAAAAACTCAACCACTTGGCAACAGCAATATAACTACTAAATGAGTTATTCTGGAGTCAAATGATAGGGATTCAAATTCTGGTTTTGACATGCAATACCTGTGAAACTTTTGGCAATTGCTTAACCTCTATGCCTAAGATTCCTGAACTATAAAATGAGGGAGTTGCTTTCCTTCTATGTGCATTCAATATTATATCTTTGATCCTATAATCCTGTGATCCAGACATTTCTTATTATAATAGTAAATTATACTAATATCCACAAAATATAACATGGCATAGAAATGAACTAATGAAAGAAAACCAGAAAGGCTTAAGTTTAAGAGTCCCTATGGTAGTGTTAGCCAAAAATCCAGTCTATTTAAATTGGTAGAACATTGTTGGGATGATAACAAGTAATCATTTTTATACTTTTTTGTTGTTGTTCATAGCAATTCATGAAGATATTTTACTAAAGCATACAAGGTTTGTAATCTGTATCAATGTAGGGAGTGCTTCCACGTTTTGTAAAAACACAATTTCTTGAAGAATTTATTCTAATACTAATATTATTAGCAATCTATTAAATATTAAATATTTGTTAAGAATCAAATGTTATTTCAATTATTTTGAAAATGGATGATTAATTTTATTTAAAAATAAGAAGTAATTTTGTTGAAACTTGAAAATCAAGATTATCCCAAGAGAGCAATTGACTTAAGTTTATTTAACAGCAAATGAAACTATCATATCCCATCAACAATTTTTTTTATATTTGTAATATTCTTTCTGGGATCCTGTTGGAAGTAATGCCTCAGTCCCTAAATAGCTAATTAGGATGTTATTAAACAGCCATGCAGGACTCTTATGACATCCACTGGTTTTTCAGAAGTCATAGTGTTTCAGAAGACTGGATGGGTTTTTCTTTCGCCCTGATTTCTAAGTTTTGATTTTAATCCCTAAAAAGTACATCTGGGGAACTTTTCTCTTTAAAATTTCAAGAAAGAACAATTTTCCCTTTTGACAAAGATCTTTTCCCTCTGTTTTGAGGTAGAATACTCCATCTTCTAATTAAGAGTTTGCTTTTTAAGAGTTAAATGATTCAAAGGGACTTTGTAATATGACTTTCTTATTACCTATGCACTAATCAAAGTGCTTCTTCCTCCCAGGCTTTTTCTGTTGAACTGGATCCAAATTACTCTCAATGCTAGTGGTCATCTGGAGTTAAGGGAAGTTCTATAATAGTAACCAGGAATATCCAGTATTTAATTGTTAGTCTTAATATTTTCTCTTCCTCTTTTCCTTTTATTTTTATCTTTAAATAATTAAACTAACAGAACCATTTTTCTACCTTGTATAAACTATAGGGCATGATGTTATGTCTATAAAATCCCACTGACAGATTGATACATGTGGAAATCTATCTCTTCTCTATCACCAGAGACTAATCTACTGTAGTCTTTTATATCATTTGGAGTCAGTTAAATCCAATAAGCACTTTAAAAATACTTACTATGTGCAAAACTATTCTATGTAAAGGGGATACAACAATCCTAGCCCTCAATGAGCTTACATTCTACAGATGGAAACTGCATGAACATAAATGAGTGAATGTAAAATATCTATGAAGTAATTATATTGATTGGGAAGGGAAGACAATAACTGCAGAGACCAGGACAGATTTTCTCTAGGATGTGGCATTTGAGCTGACTCTGAACAATCCCTTTGTAATAAAAAAAAAGGAATTTCTGACAATATAAGATGTTCCTGGAAACTCTCTTGGTAAGAATCAACAGTGTTCTCTTGTTTCCCTCTCTCTCTCTGTTTTTCTTGGACTATTCCTATCTGACACTATCTTCTGACCATGTGTCTCTTTTCCATGTTTCTTCAATCTAATAAATATTTTCTTTACATATCTTTCCTTACATTTATAAAAATTGATAAATATATACAATTCAAAATCAAGAGAAAGAATGTTTTATAGTTAAGCAAACTTAACAATCTCAGTAACATTAGGATACATAATACAGTCCTACTTTAACCTGAATATAGAAATGGTAAAATAATGTCTTTTTGATTCATGTATAAATTGGCTTTAAGTGAGGTAGAATCACACAAAATCAATGGCCTTATTCTCTCTTCCAGAGTCATCACTGTCCAGTTATAAAAATTATTTTGCCTATGGGTTATTTAACAAGAAGTATATATGTGGTGAATTGTTTATTTAAACAATTCCTCATTTTAAAGAAAAATCAGTTACGGTCATTCAGGATTTAAAGAGGAAATGGTTGTTTTCCTCATACAGTCCAAATAGTTAATGACATTTCATCTTGGCAAGCAAACACAATAAATTTACTAGCCCAGTGACATGTTTTATCAGACCACTTTCCCCCAAAGAGATAAACAAACACTAAAATAAATTAAATTAAAATTCTTTACTGCTCAACTTGGAACAAATGATTAGGTTTACTGTTTAGGTCATCTTAAATATTTCTGCTTTTAAGATCACTAGAAGATCTTGAGATTTTGATGTATGTACAAATAGGAAAGTTACCCTCCCTAACATGGCCCTACATGTATTTAGGATCCTTTTCTCTCATAAATATTCTGGTATTTGCATTTGTGCTGTGCTTTCTATTTTCTTTATTCTTTAGATTGAGCTACAATTTCCTTTCCAAAAGGACTTTGTGAACAAAATTTCAGATATTTTACTTTGGATTGACTTTTGCAGAGAATATCTGGGAAGAGAATTGTGTAAAATGTACCCCCAGCTATCATAAAATACTCTAGAAAACTAGTTGGTCTTTGTTTAAAATTCAAGTCTCAGTAATTTGTAAGGAAGTCAGTCTGTTTCGCCCCCCCTGAAATTAAGTAGTGAAATAAAAGAAATTCTGAGCTAAAACTAAATGAATATTAAATAAGGACACTATGCATCTATTTTTAGAAGTGTGGCCTTATCAAATAAGATATGTCAAAGCAGCTCCAAATCTTATAGGTGTATTATTTTTCCCCTTCAAACCTTGATTGAACCCAGAGCTCAGAATTCTAGTATCTTGGATAACTGTCACCACGAAATTTCCTGGCCCAGTTCATGCTTCAGAGTGTTTTATCGGTTCATTTCATAGTTCATTAAAAGAACTGCATTTTCAAATAGTTCAGCTGAGGATAAAAACAACATGAGGTACTAGGAACCGTTCTGTAAGTTTAACCTAACTACTTCGGCCCCTGGTTAGCAATAAAATCATTAACTGTGACTGCATCATTAGTAATGATAACATCTCCTTGCATGTATCAGTCCATAGACATTCATTTGCTATTTTTTGATTTAAGAGTATGTGTTTGTCAGTTGGTTTATCCGTATGCCATTGTAGCAAAATATCTCTGCTACTAAAAAAAGCCAAGTGTGCCTGTAATTGCCTTTTTGAATATTGCCAGATTGGTTCCACTATTAGTTGAAGACAAGCTACAGGTGAATGTGATTCCAGTCATTTCGTCCTGCAAACTTAGGTGTTAGTTTTTCTTCATTAGTCATCATATATAATGTTAAAAAACAACAACAACAACAACAATGACAACAACAACTCAGCTTGAAACAGAAGCTCTGGGTACAGTCTTCAGGCTATATTACTTTAGTTTACATTTACTAGTCTTGGGACTTTGGAGATTAAGGTAAGGGAGAAATTTCCAATTTGGTTCTTAATCTGCCTTTCAGTACTTAAAGGATTAATAATTTTGTTGGTGTAAGCATACCCTCTCACAATGACTGTTTTGGGAGAAGACTACATTCGTGCTTATATAAATTAGTAGACTTAAAAAAAAAAGTGAAATTCAATCTGTCAAAAAATCTTTACTTTCAAGGAACTTAAATTCAGATGGGGGATACTATACATATATTTGTTTTATATATGTTACATATATACTATATATATATATTATTTTTTTTTAGAGTACCTTTATGTGTGTATATGCACATTTATTCAGGATATCTCAAGTCTTCAGTTTTAAATTTTAATAAATGAAGAAAATTTTAATAGGTTGAAATTATACTAAGATTTTTGTAATAACCTGTGTGGATGCATATAGAATAAATATAAAGAGAATAAATACAAATGAAAACAAAGGAGTTAAATGTAGGACATCCCAAAAGCCATAGTATAATTTTGAGTTTTGTTGTGTATAAGTACCCAAAATTTCAATAAGAATTTTTGGAAGAAACACCTGGGCCAGGACAATTTGGGAAATTAGGGACTACCATTGGGATGGTGGGAATGAGGGAGATGAGAAAAAACTTCATAGTTTAGCTATATCCTGAAGAAAGAGAAACATCCTTTGAGATGGAAGTGAGAAAGGAGTGAGCTGTGAGCTCAGAAAGGAGACATGGAATGTTGTGTTTGAAAATCAGAAAAGGTTAATTTGTCTGGATCTTAGAGTAGGAAAGGTGGAGTAATGTTCAATGAGACAGGGAAAATAGATTGAGGCCTAAGTGTGAAGGGCTTTTAATGTTAAAAGAGATAATAGGGAGCCCCTGAGGTTGATTAAGTAGGGGAGTGACATAATCAGATCTATATCTCAGAAAATTCACTTTGACAGACATGCTTAAGATAGACAAGAATAAGGAAAGCCTTGAAAAGAGCTGAGTCAGGAACATTTTATCCAGGCAATGGAAGATGATAGCCTAAACTTGAGTGGTAGCTGTATAATTCAAGAAAATTAATGTATGTAAGAGTCTGAGGGTAAAGATGCCAATATTTGGCAACTGATTGGATAGATGGAATGAAGGAGAATGAAGAGCTGAGAATAAGGCAAAATTAACAGGTGAAACTGGAAGAAAGGCAGTATTTTAAGTATTAGGAGAGACAATGTAAAGTTTCCATAGAACAGTAAAGTTTTGATTCCTAGAAAACATTGAGCAGATAAAGTTTCACAGAATGTTGAAAACCTCAAGGCAAGATAAAATAAGTATCTCTGACCAATGAGTTTTCAGAAGACTCACTTGGCTACAATTTTTTGATAAAAATGTCTAGACAGGAACTGGCTTAAATTGATCAGGGTCAAGGACCTGGAAAAGGGGTGTGTGTGTGTGTGTGTGTGTGTTTCCTTAATAAGCCTCATGCATATGAACTGACACACCCCACATAGAATTTTAATTCTAGGTTCTATCCTCATTAACAGAACTTGGGATGTATGATGAGGGAAGGAGAACATGTTTAGGAGTAGCTTGTAAGAAATGATGTAACCCTAAATGATGTACTGACCAATACACTTTCTGGAGGGATGGAACTGTGGTGAACTAACAGCATAAAGTTTATATTTCTGTATCTAGCACTCCGTCTTCCCATTAGAAGGGTGGAGCCTGCTTCTGGCCAGAAACATCTAATTCCTCTGGATTTTCTCTCAATAAAATTTCTTTATCAGACTTCCTGAGTTAGCTTGTTTCTAATCATATAAAGGGCAAAATTTGGAAAAGGAATGTGCTTTGTAGGAAAGATAACTAGTTAAGTTTGAGATGTCTTTGGTTTCTATGATTCCTGCCAAAAAAAAAAAAAAATCACATCATTGCTCTTACCTATTGATGAGCTTTTATAAATGTAGCATGGCTGATCTTCAAATAATGGCTACACTAGCCTTATATAGAGATATTTACAAGTTACATCCAAGATCTATATACAAGTTATATAATCTTCCTAGTTTGATAGAACCTGCCAGAACTTGAAACTAACTGTATAGCCCTGGAGATCTAAGAGTTATCTCCCTGCCACAAAGTAGCAATGGAATAGGACTTCGTTTAAGATAATTATCTATAATAACCAGGTGGCTATGAAGTTAGTGGTGTAAATCATAAAGAATAATTAAATGTCACTGAAATTAGTTGAAAGTCAATTAATATACTTTTGTCAGAATTCTCTCAGTTCATGATTATATCTTTTTTTCTTTCTTTATACCCACAGCCTCTCCCTCTCCCTCTCTCACTCATACAAATTTGTATATGTGTTTGTACTAGTTAGGGAATGTACTGGACAGAGTACAAAGATTAGAATCGGAGACTCCTCTTTGAGTTCAAATGTAGACTCAAATATTAGCTGTGTGATCCTGGACAAGTCACTTAACCCTTTTTCCCTCAGTTCCTGATCTGTAAAAATGAGTTGGAGAAGGAAATGGCAAACTGTTTCCATATTTTTGCCAAGAAAATCCCAAAATGAGGTCACAGAGTAAGATACAACTGGAGATGATTTAACAACATACATATATGTATACATCACATACATATATATACACATTTACACATGCATGCATGAGTAGATACATACTTACATATGTGTAATAGATATGTCATTTCAAAAAAAAAAAAAACTTCCACATAGTACTTACAAAAATCCTTACACTATAAAGTTGAATAGACTATTTAATTAATGAATATTGTGGCTTTTAATTTTGATCTTGTTGTTCCAGAATCAAGATTTAAGAAGCATATAGTAAAACAAATTAAAAGGGAATTTTTTGTATATTCTTTCTTTCACTGTAAGGCAATATGAAGAAAATGGGCTTTAGGGGCATAGGTCATCACTCAAAGAAGCATAAAATTTGCCAGAATAAAGCTCTCTCATTAGGCATTTTAAAAGTGCTAAGGCAACTATAACATGTGCTTGTGTGATGAATAAAACTGCTACCATCTGACACTTTCAACTGTAGTTTTTCAGAAAAGCCACTTAAAAAGTCCAATTGGAATGAACTAGGATGTTTTAGCTGAGCATGATCTGTCTTTCAAAAATGGGCTTGTTCAATGACTTCTATTTCTAAGGAAGAAAAAACCCTACAACTTTTTAGAGATAGATATTATAAATTGTAGAATATCCTAAATTATTTTGTTCTTTAGAAAAGTATGTTTGATAGAGTATAGAGTCCATGAGAGGAGGGGCTGAATGTTAAATTTCATTCTTGTATTTCCAGCAGTATCTAATATGTGTTTGGATTAAACCCAAGATGAACAATTAGACTATTAAGTATTAATTATTTTCCTCTTAAGTAAATATTTTGCTATTCTAGGATTTAGACAGGTAGTTAGGTAAAGTGCTGGACCTGGGGCGGGGAAGACTTATCTTCCCCAGTTTAAATCTAGCCTTAGAAATATGTTTGATTCTGGGCAAGCCACTTAAATCAGTTTCTCTTAGTTCCCTCATTTATAAAATAATCTGGAGAAGGAAGTAGCAAATCACTTCAATATTTTTACTAAGAAAATCCTAAATAAAGTCACGAAGTGAAATATAACTGAAAATAACAGTAAAAACAATAGCATATTTGCCACACCAAGCACAATGCCTAGTTATGCATTCAGCAAACATTACTAAGGACCTACTATGCATAATGCTGTAGTGGAAGTGATACAAGTACAGAAAAGACTTGATCCTGTATTGCTCCCAAAGGAATCCAATGTCATAAAAGGGAAATAAGCTATGCATAGAGATTAATATAACAAAAAAAAAATAGATTGCAATGAATAAGAGTAATAAAAAAGTGCTATAAGATTAGATATGAGAAACATAATTTATATTTATATATGATCATGGAAGAGGTAGCATTTGCTTGAAGCTTTATAGATAGAATGTCAGCTGGTAGAGATGGGGAAGGAGCATTCTAGTCATAAAACATATCATATACAGTGGAAATCAAGTGGAAAAACATGGAAGCATACATGCTCAATGTAATTAGTAGTCCAATTTATTGGAGTATGTGAATGAATATGTTAAAGTATAAGTTGGAAATACTGGCTGGACACATCTTGTGGAAAACCTTGATGCTCAGTCTAAGGAGTTTGATGCTTATTTGGTTCCTAATGGATACCTAATGGTAAGGTTTTGAATCCTGGCTTTGCTACTTGGATTTAAGACTTTACTTGTCTCTACTTCCACTTACTTCATTAAATCTGAACTATTGACTTTGCCCAAGATCCAGTAAATGAAGGAAATGCATTGGATTAGATTAGATGACCTATGAAGTCCATTCCAGTTGTAAAAATCACCTTATCTCTGATTTGGAGTTATTTAAGAATTTCAAGAATCTGTGGTTTCATCACTCTTTTCACTCCCAATAATAGCAATGCAGATCACATACTTTCCACTTGGGTTGTCAGTTTTGTAGAGTTTATACCCTGCAGCCATCTCAATGAAGGTTTTTCTGAAGTTAGTTGGACTGGATTATTGATAAAATAGACACATCCAGCAGGTTTAAAAATTCTGTCCTTAGGATTTTTTTTTTGAAGTTTAAAGTTTTAATATTGTCCTATTGTCAATCCTTTTTGCTTCAGATTACCTCCGCCCTGGACAGTGCCCATTCCTTTAATCAACTATCCTCTTAAACTCTTCATACCTAGAATTTTAAATTTCAGAAACCATTATTTTTATTAATTAGTATTTTTCTCCTTCTTGTGACATGATGGATTAGAAATCAATCACAAATACCTGATAGAAACCTTGGCCTTTCTTACAAAAATCCCTGGACCCACTATGCCTATATGCCAGAATGCTCAGAGAAAGAGGAAAGGGATCAAGGGGTATTAGGAGGCAAAATGGGACTGATATGGGGGAGATGACAGGAATGGATTTGACAAGACTTGGTAACAGATTGAATGTGTGGGAATTAGGAGCATGAAGGAGTCATTTATAACTTTCAGATTCTAAGCAGGGTGATTACTAGAACAACAGACTAATATAAAAAAAATGGGGAAATCAGGAATGAGAATAAGACTCAGACACCTCAAAGGCTATCTAACTCTAATTTCATCTATAAAAGGAACTTCCTTTTATTTATTCATTTTTAATTATAACTTTTTATTTTCAAAATATATACATAATGTTTGACATTTACCCCTGTGTTCCAATTTTTTTTCCCCTCCCTTCCCTCTACCCCCTCCCCCAATTGGCAAGTGATCCAATATATCCTCTATACATATAGGAACCTCCTTTTATAACACAAATAAATCCATATGTGAAACCGAAACCCATAAATAAAAGAAACATCCATTATAAAATAAGTGAAAAGTAATCAACCACTGCTATTTGAAGACCTCCAAAGAAGGATAACACACTTGCTTGTGGAATAACCCATTTTACTTTGACAACTGTACTTCTTAAGATGTTTTATTCTTGTCTTTAAGACTTAATTTGCCTCTTTCTGACTTCCATTCAAAGGGGAAGTACAGTTATTCAGTAGTGTCCAGTGCTGAAGATGTAAAAAGAGAAAGGGGATTTTGTAATTCCAAAGTCATTATTGACTTTTGAGAAAACAGCTCTATCCTAGCTCTTCTCCATGCTAGCTCTATGATTCTGAGAAAGTCATTAAATTCTCTGAATCACATGTGCAAAAATGTTTGTGGCAGCCCTCTTTGTAGTGGCTAGAAACTGGAAACTGAGTGGATGCCCATCAATTGGAGAATGGCTAAATAAATTGTGATATATGAATGTTATGGAATATTATTGTTCTGTAAGAAATGACCAGCAGGATGAATACAGAGAGGATTGGAGATACTTTCATGAACTGATGCTAAGTGAAATGAGCAGAATCACAAGATCATTATACACTTCTACAACAATAATATATGCTGATCAATTCTGTCGGATGTGGCTCTCTTCAACAATGAGATGATTCAAACCAGTTCCAACTGTTCAGTAATGAAGAGAATCGGCTATAACCAGAGAGAGAACTATGGGAAATGAGTGTGGACCACAACCTAGCATTTCTACTCTTTGTGTTTGTTATTTGCTTGCATTTTTTGTTTTCCTTCTCAGGTTTTTTTTTTTCCCCCACTTTCTTTCTAGATCCATTTTTTCTTGTGCAGCAAGATAACTGTATAAATATGTATACATATATTATATTTAACATATACTTTAATATATTTAACATGTATTGGACTACCTATATCTAGGGGAGGAGTGGGGGAAGGAGGGAAAAAGTTAGAACAGAAGGTTTTGCAAGAATCAATGTTGAAAAATTACCCATTCATGTTTTGTAAATAAAAAGCTATAATAAATTTTTTTTAATTATCTGGAACTGTTTAATTGATCTATAACATGATAGGGGTAGACTAGATGAATTCTAAAGTCTGACTCCAAAACTATGAACCTGGTTCACTTTTGTAACTTTTGTGTTTTTTTTTTTTTTTAATGGAGTTAGGGAATCATAATTATAGACCTTAAGGGTCATCTAGTACAAATACTTCATTTTACAGATAATTGGAGACCAGAGATGTAATATTACTTATGGAAGGCAACCAGGATTTTGGACAAGAGAAGTCCAAATCTAGGACCTTTTTCCTTTAAATCTTCCTCTCCTTTACTGGTTCTTCCCAAAGCTGGAATATAGGATTAGACATATATGAGTTTGTCGCTTGTATTCTACTGGACTTTAAGCTGCTTGATCATAGAGATTGTTTCTTATTCATATCTGTCTTCACCATAGAATCTTGCATATAGTGCTCAATTAAATTTGTTAAATGCATTAATAGATGAAAATGGAAACCAGTCACCATTAGTCAGAAATGAAATTTCTGTATATACAGATATGAATGTATATATAGACATTGATGTATATACAGATATGGATATATATTGTCTTGATGAGGTTAGTGGCAATCAGAGAGTTGTGGAAATCCCCTTTTGATCGACACGGGTTCTTCATGAAAGAATTCATTAACCCGGAAGAGTTTTAGGTGGCAAAAATGGAAGTTCATTGTTGGATAGGAAGGTAGCTTTGCTAAGAGACTGACTTCTTTAGTGGCAAAGTCCTATTAGGGAAATGGATGCTGGGACTGAGAAGAGAATGTCTTCTCAGTGGTCAGGGTTCTCACAGCTATACCAAGGAAGAAGGCAAATACCTGCTTTGGACGTTCTGCAAAGAAGTGAGTTTGAAACTGCCCTTTAAAAAGGAATCTAGAGGCTCAGGTTTCAGGCTGAAAAGAAAGCCAAAGTCCCCAGTCCTAGATGCTTATCATGCCCTGTTCTTGAAAAGGGTCTGGCATCCCCAAAAGATCAGTGGGGTGATTTATCTTAGAAAGGCCCAGTCAAATGATGCCACTTAACTTATCTGGGGAGATATAGTTCCTAAGAGGGCCTGAAACTCAAATCTCTCTTCTTTACAGATCAAAAGGGAACACAGTTTCAGAGTATTAATTTTACAGATTAAAAGGGGACAGTGTTTTTTACAGAATTGAGCCACATCAGTCTCAGAGCAATTACTTTTCATTTGTGATCCAATTGGGGTTTTCTTGCGAAAGATACTAGAGAGGTTTGTAATTTTCTTCTCCAGGAAATTTTAATGAGGAAACTGAGGCAAATAGAGTTAAGTGAATTGTCTGGGGTCATATAGCTAGTAAGTATCTGAAGCCAGATCAGGAAGATGTCTTCCTGACTTCCATTATGTCACCCAGATGCTTTGCTTATCTAATACAGGCTATAAGAATCACTCTTTACCATTCACTTCACTTTTATAATTTATTCAGATTCCTTTAGTTTATCTTGATATGTCTTATTTTCTCAGCATAATCATTTTCCCTTCTCAACTCTATTACATTGCTTTACTTGAACATGAAACAGATTTCTGAGTATAAAGAAAAGATGACCTCATGCAATTCAATTTAATCAAATATTTATTATTTGTAATATTAACTTTTTATGTCCAGACATAAGATTTTATTGGTATGAGGAATTCCCAGCCAGGAAACTAGTGCAGATGGGCAATTTGCCTTTAGTTTATAATCCTAGAGAGTTGCCTGGGTCACTGAGAAATTAAGTGATTGGACATGATTACCTCGTCAGTGTGTTTGAGTCAGGATTTGAACTTAGGTCTTCTTAACTTCAAAAATTGTTTTCAATTACTATTCCATATTACTTTTCATTACTATTACTATGTATGGTATATAGTCATATTTTTTCTGGCTAAAAACTGAACCATATTTTGTCAAAGAATATAATTTCAGTAACTCTCATTGAGAAATCTTTATTTTTTTAGAAATAAGATCATAGACTTGGAATATATAGTTTCCATGCTAGACATATATCCTAATATTATGTTTCCTTTTTTAAATTACAGCTTCATTTCCTAACAATTCTGTCAGTTTATTGTCAAGTCCAACTTGGTTTCAAATTCTAACTGATCCTTTGCTTATTTGGGTGATCTTGCATAAAATCCTTTCTTATTTCTTCATTTTAAAAAAAGGGGAGATAGGAGTAGATAATGTCTGAAGTCTCTTCTAGTTTCATATTTATTTTCCATCATCCTATAATCTTTAACTTTTATATTTATAGATTATAATATTTGGTTACCAGGAAAACTAAACCAACAGATCCATGTTACCATTTTAAGGGTTTTTCCTCTTCTATTTATCCAAGTTGAAATTAATGAATTTCCCTTATCATTAACTATATTGAATTCTTCATTCTTGCAAGATGTTTCATAAATACATGAGAAGCTTGATTTCCAGATAGTGGAGGAGGGGTTGAATTTTTTTTTTTTTATGTTTTGTTTTTTGTGTCATGACTGAAAGATCTATAAGCATAAAGAAGCTTACCAGATAAAGCTTCAAGCAATCATGCAGTCAAAAACTAGTTAACTCTAAAGGTAATAACTTGAATTACAGGATTGTTTTTTAAAAAGACATTCATATGCATGGCTTGATTTACCTTGATTAACATGGCAATTTAGTACATGCTTTCCCTAAAAGTGATGATCAGTTTTTGCTCAAAATAGATTGAACTGCTATATGAATTCTTGCCACGGTCCACAAATGCTAATCAGCTTTGAAGAACCAAATCATGTTTTAATGCAGGTTTGGAAATAAAAATCTCTTTGCTTAGCAGCCCACCCTTCAAAGGGTGGCCCATAACTTTAGATGATCCCTGTGGGCCCTGAGATTCCCTAATTCACTAATATTTAAAAAGAGGAACATTTATTAAAGCTTTTTCATAAAGATAGAAGTGAAGTTTTTGTTCAGTAATTTTTTAGTCATAACTGACTCTTCTTAAACTCATTTGGAGTATTTTTGGCAAAGATACTGGAGTGGTTTATTATTTCCTTTACCATCTCCTTTTACATATGAGAAAACTGAGGCAAATGGTTTTAAATGACTTTCCCAGGGTCATACTGAGGTCAGGTAAGCTCTGGAAGTGAATATTTAGAGATTTAATAGTATAATGTTATCTATACTTTTCCCTAGATGGGAAATTTAAAGGGCAAATGACCAGGAAGGGTGGAAGAGTTGGTTTGTATCTCATTTGACTATAGGAATATAAACCTAATTACTTTCTCCCTTTCTTCATACGATAAAGAAATTCCCAACTTGTACTGCTTCATTTCTCTCTTTGCCCCATCTCCTTGTCTGCCCTTATCCCAAGTTCTCTCTTTTCTCCATCCTTTACAGGTAAACCTTCAATCTCTCATACTTCTGCAAGCAGAGAAGATTTCTTTTGCAGGAAAGGCATCCTTGCTTATACATTGTGGCAGGGAACCTTACAAAGAGCTTTCTGGTGAGGTAGAAAGAACATAGGACTCTAAATCCTTTGAGTTGTACTAGATGACCTTGGATTTCTTATGACTGAGATGCCATCTCTTAAATGGTCGAAACTGAGGCCCTCTAAGATTTTTTCCTAGCTCTAAATTCAAGGTTTTATAATTTTGTCTCCTTCTTTTATTTTTCCCACTCAACTGTCAGTTTTAAGTGCATTGAGAGCAACCTTCCTGATGATTGTCCCAGTTGGTGTTGCTTTCCTTAAAAATAGTTGGCCCAGATGACAAAATTAATAATTATAACTCTGTGAATCCAGCAAATATTAGGAAGTAGAGTAGATATCTCTGTATTACATCCTTTTTGTACCTTCCAAAATTAGAGAATTTCATTAAATCTGGAAGCTAGTTTGTACTGGGGCCAACCTATATTAGTTCTCAGAGAAATTAATGTTAAATTTTCAGTATGAATACTTATACTGATACAAATCAAGACCTGATATTTTTTGGACTGTTTAGACTTAAGAAAATGATAAAGAAAATGTCCATGTCACAGATTAAATTTTAAAGTGTGTCATGTACTGGAAAGGATACAGATCATACATTTTACTGCCCTTATTAAGTTTGAAGGGGAAAAATGAAGTGCAAAAATATGAAGTAAATTCCTAAAGGTAAAATTGGAGTCTTTTGGTTTTGAAGTCAACATTTTTTTTCTTTATATTTCCTTGCTACCTAAAATCTCACCAGACATCTAGTTTATGTTTTGAGCTTATTGAGAACCATACCTAGCCTATGATTTAGATTCTTTTCCAACAGCCACCTACTGGATAATCTTAAAATCCTCAATCCATAGAATACATTTGAAGTCTTTTTTTTTCTTTTTAGAACAACCATTCTTCCATTTTCTCCCATTCTAAATAACAATAAAAAATTTGGGGGAGTAATTTGAAGTGGAAAATTTTTTAAAAGGAAAAAGAGAAAAAAATTAGTGTTTTTAATAAAATTTTGATGTTCTTAAATTTGAAGCTCAGTTTAAGACATGTTAATTTCATAATCTATGCTGTAGATCTTTTGTTTTTAAGTTCTAGAGTAAAACATTTCTTGGCAAATATTTACATATCATTCTTTGGATAGAAGGAACTTGTATCACTTAGGAAAAACTTAATAAATATAATCAATCATCCATCATTCTCTTATTGTCTAAAAGACAGATTGGCTTTAATGCATTACTTGTCTGTTTTTAGGGAAATGTACTCTCAGCTAGGAAATCCAAAGACTTTTTCTGTTGTCTTAGACAAGACATATTAAAATCCTATAACACCAAAGCAAGTTTTACACAGAGATTCTAAAATAGATTTCAGAAATCCATGCTGTAGCTTGGAGAAGTTGTCTTTCCCCCTAAAAATAAACAAATAAAAACCTAAGGAATGTGTTCAATGGAATATTATTGTTTTTTCCTTCTTTGTACTATCAATGATGCTCAAACGGATCTATTAAAACATTTATAATAGTGGTTGTCTTTTATTAGTGCATTTAGACAGTCTAGTCAGTGCCTCAAAAAGTATGCAGTTTATTGATTATTCTTTAAAAAAAATAATGAATTGTTCATGTGGGCCTACAATAATTGGAGTGAATTCTCTGGGTCACTCTGTGATATTGTAATATTCCCAGAGAAGGTGGTGTAGGGAGTAGCAGTGCTTTTTCTGAATTTCTGGTAAGCATAAATCTGAGGTCAGGGCTGGGGCTATGGTACAAATGGTCTTTTTTCTTCTAAAGACTTATGTGAATGGATTGGATATTTAGAATATATCTTATGCATTTTCAGGGTCATATGTTCTAAGGGCAACTTTCCTAGAGTGGGAGTAATTTTGTTCCTATCCAAATAAGTGGATATCAAATTGCACACCCCATTGATCAGTGGTGAGCTTGGCTAGTTCATTTGTGCTTGCAAAAAGAATGGGCCCAGTCAAGTGTCCTTTGAATATAAATATTTCAAGCATGCCATTGATATTTTTTGCATTGGATATAATTCTTTTTGGCAGCAAGGGAATTCAAAAGAGAAAAGAAGTCTTTGTTTTTATGGCTAGACTAAAATATAGCATGCATCTGAGAATCTGGTTAGTAGTTCCAACACCCATGCAATTAAAAAAATAAGAAATAAGGAAAGAATCAAGGCTCCAAATAAATTCAAACCTATTTTGAAAGGATATATATATATATATATATATATATGGATGGAAGATGGACTAAGTGGCATAAGGCTAAGTATTTCTGATTAAAAAGTAGATAAAGGAGAGTAGTAATGAGCAAGAACTTAGTGCTTACTGCTAAACTTTAAGACTTCTGATGGGGAATTAAGTTGTTTCAGAAACATTTAGGTGGATAAATTAAAAGGCTTTAAACCATCACCACTCCCATTGCCAGAAAGTGTACCAGAAGTTATCTAGCTATATGGTTTATATTATCAGAAATTAATGAATTTTAAATTATTAATAAAATAACTATGTTAGCATATTTCAGATAATCATTTGACTTTAGAATTGGCATAATTTTGCCCCAAGAATGTTAGCCTGTCTTTTATATTTAGCTGGTTTCCTATTAAATGAGGTATGTGGTTCTTTTAAAGAGTTTATACAGATAGTAACTCACTTTTATACATATGTCAGATTATTATGGGCATTGATGTTTTTATGGAAAGACAGCATGGAGTTCAGAGCCAGGTTCAAGTATTGTCTTTGATAAAAACAGGCATTATACTGGCATTTAATCTTTCAATGCCTCCACCCAATTCTCTAAGACAGAAAATATAGATGTAATTTTTCACCTTATTTCAGTGATAATGTATGCTCAGACCTCCTCCAAAAACAAAAACAAACAAACAAAAACACATAAATTACACTTGTTATTTTTTCTTTCCATGTTAAGTAGTCTGAAAATGCTATATTAGCCACATTCACCTCCAATGTCCTTAAGATTAAATATTTTAAGCCCTTTCAGAACTTAGGAAAGGAGAGAGAAGTGGAAAAAAAAAAAACTACAGAATAGTTTTCTTGTGTATTTGGGAGGAATAGCAAGTTGTATAGAGTAGATGTTCAGTTTAGAGTACCATCACTATTTTTATTGTGCTATAACATAGAAATGCTTGTTTTATTCCTCAAATTATTTTTTTAATTTAAAAGTGTCTTTTAACATAATGTTATATGGTTTATAGTAACTTAACAGTGAAATATCTAAAGACCATTAGAAGCAGACTCTTCCAATCATATACTGATACTGATAATTCCTTTATAGTCTGTCTTGTTCAACTTTTCTTCATTTCACACAAGGAAAAAAAAAAAAACTTAGTTGTAGAAATTAAGTAACTTGTTCAAGATCTTTCTGCTAGTTAGCATGCAGATCTAAATTTCAAACTTTATTTTTGAGTATGTCAAATTACACTATTGCAAGTGCTACATTTTCATAGATTTTGTTTTGTGTAAAAGTTTATTTGAAAAATAAAGAAAAGAAAGAAAGGAAAAAAAAAGAGAAAAAGAGAAAAAAAGAAAATTTACAACCAGCAACAAAAACAATTCAAATATGCTGGAGATACAATTGGAATTGTACAAAACCTGTCAATGGCTACAATAAAAAATGGCAAGTCTTGGAATACTACAAATTGAAACTAGGGTTCATTTGCATGGAAAATGTTTTATCCAGCAAAAAATAAATGTAATATTGAATGAAAAAAATTGAAATTCAGTGAACTCTTAGATTTTCAGAATTTTGATGCAAATAAACATGAACTCAATAGGAAATTTGCATATAAGAATAAACATTAAAAACTAATTTCAAGGGACTCAGGGACAATCTGATTGTTTTATATGTATAAATATAAACCGTATGTCTAAGATAGTCATTGAAAACTGGATAATCCAAAAGAAAGATTGGGGAAGAGCTGAGTATGATGTGATTCTAAAAAGTAAAATCATGTAGGAATAGGTAAAAACTAGTAATTATATGAATGTAGTGCAAGAATGAAAACTTACACAGAGGAATTAGATGGGAAAGGAGGGCTAGTAGTTCTAAAATCCTATTCATATTGGGGACAAGTTAAAGAAAGAACAATATATACATACGTGTGTGTATGTGTATATACATACCCTTCTTGGTGAATGCATATGTGTGTATGTATGTATATACCCTTCAAAATCTATAAAGAAATAAGGGTGGAGAGAATAGCATGAGGTAAGTATAGAAATGTATGTAGATAATATGTATAGATTAATGGGAAATAGATAAAGAGGAAGTGGAAAGGATGGGGGGAGAGAGAAGATAAGGTAGGGATAGGGGCATGGCTGCAGTGACAACAGGAAGATTAAATAATAGCAAAGCAAGTTAATGGGTAAATAAAGGAAAAGAGTTAGATCTAAAAAATGAGGTTTCCAGGAAATGAGATTTACAGAATTTGTTAGGAAAAAAGTAGATGTAATAATCATTGACCTCAGACAAAGTCAAACTTAAAAAGAATTGAGAGAAATCTGCAATACATATTAAGTATATTAATATTTTAGATTATGTGTGCATATGTGTATACATATATAAGTATTTGTGTTTAATCACAGACTGCTGACAGATATGTGAAGGGGGAAAACAGGGAGAAAAAAGTTAAAAATAAAAAAAAAGAACAGCAGAGAAAAAAGAAAATCATAAAAGAAGCAAAGATGGACAGTTATTAAAGCATTATCTTCTATTATATACACTTTCTTTAAAAGAAATTTATTGATACATATTTTGAATCCTCCCTTATGTTTTGCTGGGCACATGATGATTTTTTTTTCTTTTTCTATTTTTAATTGGGTATTTAAGTTTTGAATGAATACTTTTTTTTAATTCTAGCTTTTTATTTATAAGATATATGCATAGGTAATTTTTCAGCATCGACAGTTGCAAATCCTTTTGTTCCAACTTTTTCCCTCCTTCCCCCCATCCCTTCCCCTAGATGGCAGGTTGACCAATACATGTTAAATATTGTTAAAGTATAAGTTAAATACAATATATGTATATATGTCCAAACAGTTATTTTGCTGTATGAAAAGAGTCAGATTTTGAAATAGTGTACAATTAGCCTGTGAATGAAATAAAAAATGCAGGCGGACAAAAATAGAGGGATTGGGAATTCTATGTAATGGTTCATAGTCATCTCCCAGAGTTCTTTCCCTGGATGTAGCTGGTTCAGTTCATTACTGCTCCATTGGAACTGATTTGGTTCATCTTCATTGTTGAAGAGGGCCACGTCCATCAGAATTGATCAATTGATCATCATATAGTATGGTTGTTGAAGTATACAATGATCTCCTGGTCCTGCTCATTTCACTCAGCTTCATGTAAGTCTACTCAGTTCCTGTAAGTTCTTCCAGGCCTTTCTGAAATCGTGCTGGTCGTTTCTTACAGAACAATAATATTCTATAATATTCATATACCACAATTTATTCAGCCATTCTCCAATTGATGGGCATCCACTCAGTTTCCAGTTTCTGTCCACTACAAAGAGGATTGCCACAAACATTTTTGCACATACAGGCCCCTTTCTCTTCTTTAAAATCTCTTTGGGATATAAGCCCAGTAGTAACACTGCTGGGTCAAAGGGTATGTACAATTTGATAGCTTTTTGAGCAGAGTTCCAAATTGCTCTCCAGAATGGCTGTGGATATATTCACAATTCCACCAACAATGTATCAGTGTCCCAGTTTTCCCACAGCCCTTCTAGCATTCCTCATTTTCTTTCCCTATTATCCTAGTGAATCTGAGAGGTGTGTAGTGATATCTCAGAGTTGTCTTAATTTGCACTTCTCTGATTAATAATGACTTGGAGCATCTTTTCATATGGCTAGAAATGTGAATACTTTTTTTTAAAAAAGGAAAGAAAAATAACCATGGTGTCAGTCCAGTTTTGCCACATGAGATTTGGCACTAACAGTATTTTTGCTTATTAATTTGTAAAAACTGTTTGCCTCAGTCACTTGTGTGACTGTAAAAATGAGAACTGAGGTAAAAAAATGTTCTGAGCTCTGAAACTTCAAACTTTTCAAAAAATGTATAGTTAATTTAAAGAGTTTAGTCTGGCTTACTGTACTAGAAAAATAAAGATCAGGGTGGAAGAAGAACAAACATCTTACTAAAATTAACATATACTGTTGGTTAAGCTGCTCACTGAATTTGTTCATCAGTACTATAACTGGGTGCTATGCATTGATAATCAGAAGAGGCTAGAATTGAATAAGTAAAAAAAAAAACTATCATATTTAGGAAACTGACTGATGCTTTTTGTTATACTAAGATTTTTCTAATTGCAAAAACTGCCTACTTAAACACCAATGGTCTTCTGATGAGTTATATTCCTGAAAAATTATGAAACTGCAGTTTTGGTTTAATAAAAAATATAGGTGACTTTAAAAAAAGAGTGGAAATTTAAACTTGCATGTTGGTTATGAGTAGGTTATACCTATTTCTGATGAAAATTTGTACTTGGGTAGGAATAAAACATGTGATAAAATGGACAGCCTGAGTATTCTTTTGGTACCATTGAAATGTTAAAAAGTCAATAGAAGATTGCCACATCAATGGGTAGATATTTTATAGAACTAAGTTCATGGGCACATAGAAAAGAATCTCATAGACCAAGAAGAAGTAAAATACTTGTAATTTATAATGGTGAAGTTAATGTCTATCCCATGAGAATCAAAGATAGATTTAAGTATGCAGAATCATAAAAGTGAGCCAAAAATTACTTTTAGAGATCAGAAAGAAAAGTAACTTCTGATACAAGGATACTAGAGCAAAAGAATAAAAGATGGAGGTAAATAAATAAGTTTTGTAGGAAAAACATTTTTTTGAGAATAAGCATACATAAAGAATGCTATTATAAATAGCAAAACATGAACTTGCATATTTTCAAAGTAGAGGTTAGTCCTTTACAGTAACTATCATTTTTATTGTCTTAAGGCTTATAAGTCACTTCATGTGATCTCTTTTGATTCTCATAATAACCATGTGAAGTAGGTGCCTTCATTATCCCCATTTTACAGAAGAAGAAACAGAGACAGAGAGACTGTGCCACGAGAAGAAGATAAATAATTTATCCAAGATCACACAGCAAATAAGTCAGAAATTCTGTCAAAGTGCTATGTAATAGTCGACACTTTATTATATTGTAACTTAAATTTCTAATGTTGGTAACAGATTGACAAGAGAAGTAATTGCCAAAAATATGAGTTAAACATCTGAAACTAGACCCTCTTGAGTTTAATATGTTTTAATGGTCTATTCAGTTATTTTCCTAATAGCCTTGTTTAAAATCATCCATTGCCATCTACACTCTGTTCCAGTTAAGCTTTTGACTCAGAGAATAAATTGCTAAGCAGCTCCAATTGGCTTTAAACTCAGTTGTGATGAAAATGGTTGTTTTTGTTTATCATCATCATCATCATCATCATCATCATCATCATCATCATCATCATCATCATCATTTTACAAATCTATTGACATGAATTCCACTCTCTTTCTCCATCTCTACTATCTTGTGCTATGATGGAATGATTGGAAGTGATGATTCCTACAGATATTTCATTTAGTCACTGAGTGTTCAACTTGAGCCCTCTAGTGGTTATTGGATCCCTAGTATATAGTTAAAAAAAAAAAAAGAAATTAAAAAGCAACATATATGTATTAAAAATCCTACTATGTGCACAATGCAGTACATGATGCATTGGGAGGATATAGAAAGATGAATAATTCATGTACACAATCCTCAAGGAGTTTCCAGTATCATAGAGGTGATAAAATATTTAAGTAAATAGCAATAATCAAATATTGCATATGATATCTATATGTAGATGTACAAACAAAAATGTCACAGGAGATATTATTTGAAGCAAAAAGCATTGTTCAAGACTCTCTGGAAGAGTTATCACCTGAGGTGAACAGAGGGAATGTAAATCATTTCATTGGACAGAGAGGAAAGAGGAATAACCACAGGAAGTACATGATCAGAAACATTGATGGAAGTGTGAAAGATAGAATGAGTTCAGAGAATGGTTGGTAATTCCTGTTACTGGGAGCACAGGATGAGCAAGGGACACATAACGTAGGATAGATATATTTTATGATTTCTTGATGTAAGGAAATCACTTGGCAGATTAACAATAACTAACATTTATGTAATGTTTGCTCTGTACCAACCCCTTAACAAAGTATTATTTCATCTGATACTCATAACCTTTGGAGGAAGGTGCTATTATCCTTACTTTGAAATTGGGCAAACTGAGTCAAATTAAATGACTTGCCTAAAGTCATACAACTAATGTGTATCTAAGACTGAATGTGAAGTAGGGTCTTCTGACTCCAAGCACAATACTCTATGCATTGTACTACCTGGCTGTTCTATTGAAAACAGTGGAAGGTTTTTGAGCAGAGGAATAGCATGATGAGAACTGAACATAAGGAAGATTAATCTGATAGTATTTTGTAGGAAGATTTGGGGTGGATTGAGAGAAGTGAATCAAGAAGTTCTGTTAGAATTTGATTGTTCATGAAGAGATTTTTAAGACTTTGCATGGTAGAGATGGCAACATATAAAGAAGAAGAAAAGATTTTAAGAACTGCTCAAGTTCTTGAACTTGAGAGTGATTTTGGGAAAATGAGAGTGATTGCAGAGATTGGTTTTTGCATGAAAAATGATGAAGTTTGATATTTAATTATAGTCCTATTCTAAGTACATTTTGCTCTGATAGAGTTTGAGTTTTGATATTTGGGAGAATGCATGTGCCTTAACAGAATTGGAGAAATTCATAGAGTTTTGAGGGGAAAAGAAAAAAAGATAAGACATTTGTCTTTTAGATATATTGAGTTTGAGATAAAAAGGGGACATCTGGATGGAAATATCTAGTAGACCGTGGAAAAGCTGCTTCAGAAACTGAGAAGAAGATTGAGGATAGATTTATATATCTGGGAATCATCTACATAAATTGTAGGTGATGGCCCAGGAATCCCAAAGAAAGTAAGGAAAAGTGAAGATCCTTGAGGTAGGCATAGATTTTGAGAGATAAAGGGGGAAAAGAAGAAATAGTGAGTGACAAGAGATTGACAGAGACAATGGAAAACAAGAGTAAGCTTTTGGTAGTTTTTCAGAAGCCAAAAATGGAGAGAGTATTAAGAAGGAATTGATTAATAGTGTCAAGTGATGTAGAAAAGTCAGAGAAGAGAACAAGGAAAGTCATTACAATTGGCAACTGGTCACTAATCGTATTGGTATGAATAGTTTTCAAGGAGAAGAAAGGATGGAAGTATGAAGATAATGGGATGAAGAGTGAGTATGGTGAAAAAGTAAAGGCAGCAAAGTAAAAGTTAAGTGGTACACTGTGTTAAGCACTGGAGCTACAGTCAGGAAAATTACAAGTTCAAATGTGATCTCAGATACTAATTTTGTGACCCTGAGCAAGTTGCATAATGGCATTTTTTCCCCTAAATTTTATTTTCACTGTTTCTTCATATACTTCACAAGAGGTGGCACTGGTGTTAGAAGTAGCAATAGTCCCACTGGCAGTAGATAAGGTTCAAATTCTGACTCTAACATGTATTATTATTATTGTAATGCTGAGCAAGTCATTAATTCTGATATTCATTTTCCTCATAACAGGAAATAAGTTCCTCCTTAAGAAAAAATTGTTTTGTTATTATTATCATCATTGCAACCCTTATGGCTAGCACATAGTAGATGCTTAATAAAACCTATGGATTATTTGATTAAAATAGAAATAATTGTATTACCTACTCAAAAAACAATTATTAGTCTACTGCCTTAAAATGTAGCATCTAACATAAATTCTACTGGATCATTAGTCATCACTGGCTCCAATGCAATTCCTTCTGTATTTTATTTCCTACATTTACTATTATAGTTAAAGCAAATGAACTGTTTTTCCATACATATTTTCTTTCATATTTTAATAGTAATAACTTTTCAGAGCAGCATACAGTCTTGGACTTGATCTTATAGGTCCTAGAGAAGTCTTTTCTAGAAAATAGTGATAGGTACACATCTTGGCCACCACTACTCTTTATAGCCTTCCCTAGAATTCTTCCTTTTCTTTGTGTGTATGTGTGTGTGTGTGTATGTGATGTAAAATCTGGATCACATCCTTTGTGTCTAGTATCCCCAGCACTGGAAAGCTGAAGTCCATACTGTTACAGGCAGAAGAGGCACATAACCACTTGTTCTTTCTCATCCCTTCTGGTGCCAATTGTTATTATCACCATGACTGGAGTATCCCAGCTGCCTTCTCTGCTATTTCTATTCTCAGTATATCTCATTCTCCCTGGGAGAGATCAGTTGGGGTATTGTAGGAGTATAAGAATAGAATAGGCAAATAAAACCAGAAACATCACTTGAATTATTTCTTGGCAAGGGCATATGGGGGAAGATGAGGGGAGTAAAAAGAAAAGAGAAAATGGACAAAATGTACAGGATGAGGAAGTAGTGTGGCTCACTAGAAAAGATGGTCAATTTTAGAAGATTTGACTTCCAGTTCTGAAATGACTACTTTCTACCTGTGTAAGATTAGATTAGGCAAATTACCTCATCCAATTGAGTGTTAAAGTAATAAGTTGGGCTACATGACCTCAAAGGTCACTTCTAGCTGCATATATAAAAATCTCAAAAATATTTCCTTCATTGGAAAAAAGTATAACAGAAACATAATAAATATGAGATTGTATAGTGAGAAGAGCAATGAAGATCTGAGACTTTTATCCCTAGGTTCATTTGCTATAAAATTTCGAGGAAAGCAATGGAAAAAAAATAGGACATTAAAGGATGAAAGAGTACTTTCCTTGTGATCTGTTAGACAAATAAAACTATCTAGAATAAAAGCAATTTAATAAGAAAAAAGGTTATATATCTTCTTACTTGAAAACAAAGGCCTCAAACTAAAATTCTCAACATCACTACCAGTTGGTTTTCCCATACCTAAGTCTATGATTTCATTAACAAAGGTACTATGAGCATAGAAAGCCCTTCCATTGATATAGTTCTATAGTTTATCTGTAAGTTATAATCTTAAAAAGTTGATTCGGGCATTAAAAGGTTATATAACTTACGCAGGATTACTTAGATAGTAGATGAAAGGCCTTGAGTTGAAAAAGTCTTTTGAGTTGTAAGTCTGGCTTTTTAACTACTGAGAAACACTGCTTTTATTTCATTATTATTACTATTATTGCTATGTTGGTGAATATTATCTATTGGCATTAATTTTTACTCTGAGTATGAATATAAAAGAAACAGGAATGTTGACCTGTCAACATGAATGAAAACCTCAAAGCAAGATTGTTGGCCAAAGTACAAGGAGCAGGAATAATATATGATGCCTGTTGTATTCTACCAGGCTGTGATTTTATCAACATAAGGAACTCCCAGTGAGGAGACACTTATCCCAATATAAATCAGTACCTTCTCCTCTAAGTGATAGTCTTAGATTTGCCTGAGCTACTTTAAGGTTAAGTGATTCACCAAGGGTAATACAGTATTTATTAGAAATGGAATTTGAACCTGTTTGATTCAGATACTATTTCTCTAATAAATATAGTTTTTTTCTATATGTCTCTAGATGGCCTGTGTTACTCTCTTTGTGCCTGTTTCTCTCTGTGTGATTCTGTCTCTCAGTGCATCTCTCTCTCTCTCTCTCTCTCTCTCTCTCTCTCTCTCTCTCTCTCTCTCTCTCTTTCTGTTTTTCTCTCTTGCTCACTCTCTCTGTCTCTTTGCCTTATTATCTTTCTCTGTCTCTCTTTACCTCCCTTTCTCCTTTCCTTCCTCCCTCCCTCCATCACTCTTCATCTCCCTGTCTCTCTCCATCTTTCTCTGTCTCTCTGTCTCTATCTCTTTCTGTCTCTACTTCTCTGAGTATGTGTCTCTTTCTTTGTGTATCTCTCTCTTTCTGTGTTTCTCTCTATGTGTGTCTCTGTGTCTCTCTGTCACTTTCTCTGTCTCTGTTTATCTCTTTATGACACTGTCTCTTTCTGTCACTATCTCTCTGTCTTTCTGTCTTTCTCCATCTCTGGGTCTCTCTGTCTCTCTCTGGTTCTCTTTCTGACACTGTCTGACACTATCAGACAAATATGTGTCTGTCTCTGTGTGAGTATCTCTGTCTATCTCTCTGTGTGACTGTCTCTGTGTGTGTATGTGAGTGTGTGTGTGTGTGTGTGTGTGTGTATCTCTGTCTATCTCTGTGTATGTATGTGAGTGTGTATGTGAGTATGTGTGTGTGTGTGTGTGTGTGTGTGTGTGTATCTCTGTCTCTCACTGATATGTTTTGATCAATGTACCTAATGTCCTACTTTTTGTATAAGCACAATAAATATAAGCTTGTTCTCTAGGGGAAAAATCAATAATTTGTCATTGATTAACAGCACCCATCCCCTTTGTTTTTACTAAACCTAACATCTTGGCCTATTGCTAACATGATAGACTTACTTTAATATACAATACAAAGCAAAAGGAAATCAAACTGCTATTCTTTCTCTCAGTGCTATGGGGAATAAAGGGAAAGAATTATTCACAAAGTGGAAAGTGGGGGGAGGAAAGTATTCAAAAAAGTACTCAGTAAGTTGCTAGTTGTAAAGAAGTATAGCACATTGCTTCCTTTTCAGTGAAAAGAAAATTCTAAGATTAGGGTCCTATTATGCAGACTAAGTGAATTCAATCATGGCCTTAAAAATAACTTAGGTATTTATGACCGAACTTTTAAAGTTTAGAAATATAAAAATTAAAAAATTTAGAAGACTAACTCAATGAAGTTTATATGTTTTCCCTTTGTATGTCACTCTTTGTATACTTTCACAGTTTCTAGGCTATTTCTTGAAAACAAACAATAACATTATAATGAAAAGAGCAACTATTGATAATTGTCTTCATTATTTTAGGCTTTGAAAATATCAATAACATATAATGTATGATTTTATTTTCTCTTTTTAATAGCACATGGTACAAAATAGTTTGAGAATGGGTTAATAATGCATAAACCTCATTGCTTAAAATAGAGTTGAATAACTATGCATGGATAGATCATCCTATAGTTCCTGAGAGAATACCATCCCAGAGAAGAGAAAAAGAAAGCTTTCTGAATTATTAAATGACTGATCTCTAACTCATGTGGAATTTAGTTGGGTCATGAGTGAAAGAAAGTTGTCAGGGAAACAAGGAGGATGTAACAATATTTAGGCATTTTGGAAAATGGCTTTAGCTTTTTTTTGATTTCTAGTAGCTGTACCAGAATTTCAGACAATTAATTTAATGAATGAAGAGGAACATACTTTTATTTAATTCTAGATGGTTTTATAAAGCTATAACTAGAATAAACCTTTTTAAGTTATTATAATATTCATTCACATGGTTGTTATCCACAAAGAAAGTGTTTTCTCCAAAAATTAGCTTTTAAACTTTTGGTATCATAATGAATAAACTGCCTCATTTTTATTTAAAGATTTCACTGCTGACCCAGCATTAGTAAAAGCATTCAGATTGAAGTGGTGATGAGTATAGTACACTTAAGGTAACAGAATGTCCAGATTTAATTTTTTTTAAATTCACAAACACATCTTTGAAAGGCAACTGGCCAGAATTAAAGGTAGAGATTAGGACTAGTTTTTCCCCTCTATTTATGTTAAGCTGACTTACTTTTAGAAGGATCAAATTTATAATGTAGAGTGTATAGGAGTTTCAAAGTCAGTACATGAATTGTAGAAATCCAAAGTTTGAAGATTATCTATTCCTGGTCTCAATCCTTGAAAATTTTCTGAACAAGAATACACTTTGCAGAGATGTATTGGAACCAGCTCAAACTGACTGATGACTCAGCTGTTAAAATTTCAGTGATCCTCAGAAAACAATAGCTACAAATAAAGACTTGAATTATATCTTTGACTAGATGTAAGAAAGTGATGGAGAAAATACTCAAATTTTTTATTACAGACACACACAAACATTCCATTTGTAAGAACTAGTTAAACACTTGCCAACACACCATTTCCTCTATGTAAGATATTCAAACCAAAACTGAATAAAAATTCTTTTTAGAACATACCTGCTAGTAGTTTTCTATCATTTGCTAAAGGACCTAATGAAACCAAATGAACCATATCCCAAAACAGACCATGGGACTGTTATAAAGTACTAGCTTGTAAGTTTCTTTGTTTTCTCTTAAACAAATCTAAATTTGTCTCCTGGAATTAACCTTCTTGGTCATTAGGTAATGTTTTTGCCTTATATAAGTAAAGCTCACTAAACCCAAGATAATTTTTTGTTTGTTTTTTCAAAAAAGGAGAAAAAAATCATCTCCTTAATTTTATATTTGTGATATTGTTAGTAATACTGTTTTAAATTTAATACTTCATATTTATAGTAAGTTTCATTTTAATTGATTGAAACCAATATTATGGTGAGATATTTTGTATCCCATTTCTGTCATTTTGTTTGTTATCCCCTGAAACTTGTGTCATCTCAAAATGTATTTAGTACATTTTCTGTAAATTTGTGCAAATTATTAATTAAAATGCTCAATACATCATTTGTAAGGCCAGATCCTTGAAGCACTTCACTACACAATTCCTTCTAGGTTGACTTTTAAATACTCTTAAATCAGTAACTGTAATCTCATCAAATAGCATCTCCCTTTCCTTTATTTCTCATTCTTTCTATATAAGCAACATTTCGTCACTTTTTCTTGTATGTTTCATTAGTGATTTTTTTTCCCTGTGATTATCCTTTGTAATCTATTATGTTTAATTCATTGCAGCCTATTCACATGTTCCATGTGGTTTTCAGTTTTGGTTCAGGTAATGATTTCAGTTCTTTAAGATTTTTGTATTTTTTGCCTTTCAGCCATGTAATAACAGTGGGAAAGTATTTATATTAGAGATATAGATCTTTATTTCAAGCCAAAGCTTGAAAACTATCAAATAATTTTCATTTATCCCAAAAACAATTTAATCATTTCTCTACAACCAATGCAGTTATTGAGGATGTGGAAATGGCTCTGAAGAAAACACGTTTTTGGCGGTAGAGCATGTTTGCTAGTAATTTCTTTAAAAACATTTTAGAATTTTGCTGGGAATTAAGATTAAGTTCAGTAGCCTGTGGTTTGTAGACTTTTAAAAAAAGAAAGAAAACTGTTGAAAATATTAAACATTTGAGATTTTCCAGTCCTGAGGTGCCTAGCTTCTTCTTCACTGTTTTGCAAGGGTCGCATTTAATGTCTCTACAATACTATACATAGTTTCTCCCCTCTTCCTCAGGATTTGGATGTAGTTCATCTAATTCTGTTGACTTGAATTTGTCAAGGGAAGTCAAGTAAGATTTCTCTTTATTTCTATGCTTTCCCCCCTTTTCTTGAGGTTTAATTTAGCCATTTTTGTAGTCTCCTTTCTGGCCTTTATAGATCAGTCTAAAATAGAGGAATGGGAATAATCTGTTTGGCTTTTAAAGACCTTTATAATCTTACCCCTTACTATTTTTATATTCATTTATATCTTCCACTTTTTCATGCACTCTGCAATCCAGTGACACTTGGCTACATTGATGTTCTACAATGGATGACACTCAATCCCCTTGAGGCATTTTCACTTGTTATCCCCCAGATCTGAAAATTTTTCCTCCTCTACACCGCTTGGTTTTTCTAACTTTGTTTTAGTCTCGGCTTAGATTCCATCTTCTACCAGAATCCTTTCCTTATTTAATCCTTGTGTCTTCTCCTCGGGGATTATCTTTAATTTACTCTGTATATATCTTGTTTGTATTCAATTCTTACCTTGTCTTCCCCAGTAGACTAAGATCATTGAGGGTAGGAAATTATTTTTTTCTTTTTTTCCCCTTCCTTCCTTCCTTCCTTTCTTTTCCTTCCTTCCTTTCTTTTCCTTCCTTCCTTTTCCTTCCTTCCTTTTCCTTCCTTCCTTCCTTTTCCTTCCTTCCTTCCTTCCTTCCTTCCTTCCTTCCTTCCTTCCTTCCTTCCTTCCTTCCTTCCTCTTTTTTTGCATTTCTTGTTAGCCCCAGTGCTTAGCACAGGATCTGGCTTTTTGTAGATGTTTAATAACTGTTGACAGGAAAATCTGAAGAAAATAAGGATTGCCTTCTATTAACGAATATTGTCCCTGAGAAGTGAAGTAATGTTCTCTTGCAAAATGTAAATTTGAAAAAAAAATTTTTAAAAAAAATTAGTACTCTTAAGTTTCCTCATCTGCTTTAACTTATACTTAACTTTAACTCCTGAGATTACTCTTATAGAACTATGCCAGACACTTTATTCTGTTATTTACCATGTGATGGTTTCCATTTTCTTCATACGTTTTAAATTCTAAATTGGATCTAAATTTGTTAATGAGTTGTCTGTTATCTTATAATAGTTTCTCTAAACAAGTCTTCCTTTTCTTCCTTGGTGGAATTCTTCTCTATCTTTTCAACATTTTGTGTTTGAGATTTATGTTACAATTTTATGCTCAGTCTATCTCTCATTCCATCTCATTCCATCAAATTTCAGTGATGCCTATTAGAAGAGGTAAAAAAAAATGGCCTCTTTACTTTTAAAATTCCAGAGTTTATTTTCCTTGTTTTCCCTTTGCGTACAAATATTTGAGACCATTTTATCTATTAGCTAGCTCTTTTCTTAAATTTTTCTCCTTTGAATTCTGGGCAACCTTTTACTAGTCTTTCTATATTTTAGCTATTTTTGGTGATCTCAAGATACAAGTTATTCCCTCACCTTCTCTCTACATCAATAAAAATTCTACATGCTCTTTAAGAAAAATCAGCATTTGACTGCTGCTTACATTTAAAGATGACAAAAATTTGTTCTGGATATATGTTTACATTGGGGATAATATTGTTCAAAAAGAGCAGTGGCAGTATGCTTGCTCTTCCTTGAATGTAGTGGTAGTTGGATAATAAAATATTCAATGAATTGAATTTTTTAAACCATATTTAGTTAACTATATTCCAAGAATACATAGAAACTTATTTTTATTTTCCTTCCCCACTCTATCCTCTGTACCAATTCTTCATTTTCTGTTCTTTACTCATTGTGCAATAAAGAGGTAAAGAATGTTAGAAATAAAAAAAGCAACCATGTCTTCTATGCCTTCTAAAGAAGTTATACTTGTCTGGGAGGAGTTATTGATAATGATAATGGTGGCAGAAAAAGTATAGAGTGAATTTCTTGCCAGAAATAGTGACAGAATTACCACTGTGATCATGAAAAAAGATAGTTTACAGTAGTGACAAAGGAATAAATAGTGGTTATTGACTCTTCCATTAATTTAGGGATTAATATCCTGTGGAGATCATATAATTAGGAATTCTGTCCTATACCTCAGCCCACATATTGTATTTGTAATGCCATTGATTTACTAGCCACAGAAACCACTTTGGCAGACATAAGGCAGACCAATTTCTCCTTTTGCTTTTAAAAGGAGCTCTTAAGAAATATGTTTATTCTGGGTAGTAGCTACTTGATGACATGAAACTTTGGGTCATTTCTTCCCCTTTCAGCAGTCTTTTCTGATATTCAAATTTTTGGATTTTGTCTTAAGCAGCTCCTGAGTTCCTGGCAGGCCTATTTGACTACTACATGGTTTGGTTTGTTTTGTTTTCAGAGCTGACTTTTCCCTTGTGACTTCCAGAAATTGTATATTTTCTTAGTCTCCAGTTCCATTTATGCTTCTCTAGCTCCTATAGTCCAAATATTGTTACATGGTATTTGTTTAAAAGTGAAAATGGTGCCTTTCCACTAGGCCCACAGGGACATTCTCTTTGGAAAGAAAAAAGCTTTTCATCTCTTCTTCCACTTTGAATCTAATAGCTACTTATCCTTTTATTGGAAGAGCTAAATGAACAGTTCATTGGCTAATCTCTCCACTGTATAGCTGTTTTGGTTCCTTAACAAGCAAAACCTTTTACGTGTCTAACAGCAGTAAAAGAAACCCTTGACATTGCCTGTTGGTGAAAAACTAGGGACTTAAACTATACCCCTTAGCAATCAGTCGTCAAATCCATTCCTTTTCTATTTCAAAGGAGTGGGTTTCATTTTTTTTAACTGCTAATGAAAGCATTACAAAGATTAGCTTTTGAAGAGGAGAGATGCTTTCATTTATTTTCCTTCTGGTATTCCCTCTGCCTCCAGCTAAAGTTTAGAAACTTTCAAAATGTTGCTCTTCGGTACTAAATTCTGTTGATGTACTATCAAAGTGCATTTGGATTATCAAAGCTTCATTCTTATCTTTACAGTTCAGTATTCCTATGTGAATGCTGGTGAGGCTAGAATTGACAGGCATTGTGGCTGGTAATTCCCAACTAGAATGCTATCACTCAGATTCCACAAAGTCCCAGGCTACCTGCAGATGGTTAATTGTTCTCTTTGGTACCATGGAGAGAGACCCATCTTGTACTTATATGCTATTCAGGGAGGCTGCCTTCTTTAATAAAGAAAAAGCAGCCTCCTCACTGAAGTAAGTGGCAGAGAGACAAGAAGAAACCAAGGGGCAGGAACATCTTGATTTAGAAATTCATTGTGAAAATGAACCTTGTGATGGCATTATCACAGAATTGGCAGCATCTCCTATTGCCTTCCTCCCTCCCCCCCCCCTCCCGCAACAAGTTTATTTTTTGCTTGTTGGTGAATTTCAAATGATGTCAGAGTTGTCTTGTTCCTAAATGTTCAGACTTCATAGCATAGTAGAAGTCTAATACCCTATGTGAAGCCTTGGAAAAATCATCTAACCCTTCTGAAGCTCAATATCCCCTAAAAATAATAATAATAATAATAATAATAATAATAATAAAAGATTAGAACAGATGACCTTTTTAGTGCCTTTCAACTATAAGCTTACTGTCTTGTAATACATCTGGGAAACTATTCATTCCACATATTCCTACATTAATATATATGTATCTATATAATGATACAATTATGTATGGAAGAGTCTGAAGGAAAAAAGCAGGGCTCAGGAATACTATGAGGCTAAAAGTCAAGTGAAGACAGCAGAGCAATCCCTTCCTTATTTCTCTATCACATAGGAAATTCCATTTTTGTTTTCTCTTTTTCTCTCTTCTTCAGTTATGTCACTCTAGCATCTAATCTTTTCTTATCATTTTCCTTCCTTTCTGCCTCAAGAAAATCTTATAACTGCATTAAAAAAAATCATGTGTCCTGTGGAAAACCCTCAGAGATACATCAATTTATGTGAATTTTTCAACAAAATAATTAGACTAACATTGTTCATCTCATGACTTCTAGTTCTATTAGAAACAAAGAAATATTGTTAATGACATTTGAAAAATGGTTTCAGTAAAATAGCAAGATGGAAGCCAGAATGTAAGATTAGGAAGGAAATGTAATGCAGTATGTGGTAACACACATTTGGAAGTCCAATATCATAAGACAATGAGTTGGAAAAGCAAGTAAAAAGACTAAGTATGAACAAGAACAGTATTTTGATATTAAGACATTTATAAGGTGGAATCTTGTGGTAGGACCCCTAGTCTTTGAGAATTCAAAATGTGGAGATGACTACAATTTTCCAGAGCATTCTTTGGTTCTATGAAGAAAAAAAAATTCATAGGAAACAAGTTCAGGAACCAAGGCAAGAATGAATTTAGTTTAAAAATATAACCCATCACAAAGTGCCTGATATTGGTCTGAAATTTTTATCTTGAGTAGAGATAAATATCAAATAGTTTTGACAGATTTTTTGTCATTTTTTTTTATCAAGTTATTTGAAACCTTTGAGAGATACAGTCCTCATTTAAGATGTGGCCTCATTTTCTATGAATTAGTTCTAGTTCTGCCATGGGATTTTCTCTTGAAACTCTATTACTTTGTGACACTTCTGTCTGGTAGTTTACTCAATTCTCTCTCTCTCTCTCTTGCTCTCTTTTCTTTCTCTCGCTCTCTTTTCTCTCTCTCGCTCTCTTTTCTCTCTCTCGCTCTCTTTTCTCTCTCTCGCTCTCTTTTCTCTCTCTCGCTCTCTTTTCTCTCTCTCGCTCTCTTTTCTCTCTCTCGCTCTCTTTTCTCTCTCTCGCTCTCTTTTCTCTCTCTCGCTCTCTTTTCTCTCTCTCGCTCTCTTTTCTCTCTCTCGCTCTCTTTTCTCTCTCTCGCTCTCTTTTCTCTCTCTCGCTCTCTTTTCTCTCTCTCGCTCTCTTTTCTCTCTCTCGCTCTCTTTTCTCTCTCTCGCTCTCTTTTCTTTTTCTCTCTCTCTCTTTTCTTTTTCTCTCTCTTTTCTTTCTCTCTCTCTCTTTCTGTCTCTCTCTTTTCTCTCTCTCTCTTTTCTCTCTCTCTCTTTCTCTCTCTCTCTTTCTGTCTCTGTTTCTTTGAATGTTTCTCTGTCTGTCTCTTCGTGTTTCTGTCTGTTTCCTTCTCTCTTGGGCTCTGCTTCTCTCTCTGCCTTTTTTATATCTCTGTCTCTCTCTCCCCATACACATATAATATATTATAATACATGTACATATATACATATACCATATTATCATATGTGTATGTGTGTATATATTTGTGCATATATACCTGATTTATATTGTATGTATATATAGGATACAAATATATATGGGTTTATATGTATTTATATGTGAAAAATATATATTTATATTTTTTCCCCTCATTCATAAGCCCCCACCTCTCTCTTACTATTCTTTCAATCTTCTTGGTCAATAAAGGAAGTCATTCAGAAAGTTGGAATTTAAATGGTCTTTTCTGACATACTGCATTGCTTTAGCTATGAACTAACCTATCTTATATTGAGTGCTGATCAGTATCCATGTTTGCTGAGAACCTCCTCAAAATATTACTGAAACAAACAAAAAAAGTAGACCCTGTCTACCTACAAGGAAGAAGTAAACACCAGAGAGGAGAGCCCTTTCATGTTTATTGAACTAAGGTAGAGTCAACATAAATATTTTTGAAATGCTGAATTATGACCCATAACAAGCCACTTCCCTCTCAGTTATTTTTCTGTTTGCTTTTTATTTGCCTTTCTTATTTTTTCCTTTTCCTTCTCTTCCTCTTCTTATCCATTTTTCTCCTATCTGTACTGAGGTACTTCAGAAGATTCATTTGGTAATGAACATTATACATAATACAAAACATAATACAAAAATATGTTCATTCCCCATTTATACTTGTTAAAATTCTTTTCTTCTTTTCGAATGAAAGCAGAAAGATAGCCTCTGAGGAAAAAAAAAATAAGTTGTGTTCTAATGGGGAGAGATAACACATATAAAAGGAAGCTGAAAGGGACAAGGAATGTGGAGGAGGAATGTGAGGATAGAATAGAGGGAAAGAGAACAGTTAGGTAAATTTCAGAGAATCCAAAGTACAGCCTAGAGAGTAATGAATAAATGCCTAAAATGGGAATTTTCTTTAAAATGAAAGTTTGATGAGGAACTAGTCAGACCATTGGAGTGCAGCATACTTTGTGTAGTGAACTTTCAGAGCAAGGAGGACTCTGCATCACAGTAGAGAAAATCCAGAGAGTCAGGACTGGAGCCTAGAAAAAACTGAAGACATAGGCTAGTCTCCTTTTCCTTTGAATGGGAACTGTGAGAGAAACCAGCCAATTAAAAGAAGGTTAGCTAATTCAATAAAGAAAAAGCATTTGTTAAGCACTGTGCTAAACCCAGGAGACACAGATTGAAAAGCAAAGAAGTTAATCCTCTCAAGGACCTCCTCATCCTTAAAAAAAAGTAGACAACATAAATCAAAGCAATTTGGCTGTGCCTGGCAGATAGACCTACTGCTTCTTTAGGGCTAGTATTGAGGCATAGGGTAATGCATCTTTTGTGTCATTTTCATAGATGACATGTAGATTTCTAATGTTGAACCATTTGAAAATTGTAAGAACTTTGGTAGTGAGAACTTTCTTTACTGAGTATTGAGTAATTATGGATATAAAGGAGGTGGAGTGGCAGAAACAATAGAGGATAATTCAAGGTCCAGTCACTAAAGAAGTTGTTTCCCTGGATTTGGGCTACAAATATCTAACTAAAAATGGAGTTTGTGATTTGTGGGGAACTTTAAATTCCTGAGATCCAGTTAACTCAATGACTCCACTGGGGTCTGAGGAAAGGTGAAGTAATAGTATGGTTAGATGTACTTATCACAGGACATCTCATTCTCCCCCTTAAGTCACATTGCTGCTTAGCACCATTCCCCATTTCCCTTCCGAGTGATATGATCACCTCATTCATAACCAATCTGCTTTGCTCTATTTGTCACAAAATGATCGTTCTAATTTGTGTTATAATTGTGTCCATGTTAATTCATTTATTAAGAAGAATAAAGTTTCATATAATGGAGAAATATAAAGTTGGCTAAAAGACAGTCTTTGTACTTATAATATTTACATATTCAGGGGACTCTAAGACCCAAACATAAATGAACATAAATGGGATGTGCATTAGAGAGGTTTTCATATTAGTCTAGATATAAACTTGAATAGTATGAGTAAAGAAGGAGAAGTGAGAATATACAAAGAATGTGTGTGAAATGGCATAATTTAGTGGGCATAAAACACAGAATTAATGTGGTATAACGGTAGAATAATAGAGTGGTGCCTTATTGTGTACTATTAAGGCACAGAAATTTGAACTTTATTTGTTAGGTAAGAGGAAACTACTGAAGATTTTTGAAGAAAGCAATGTTATTATTAGGACTAATAAAGAAGACTCGACTAGTCACTAATATGTTGAATTTATTTTGTTAATGAGTCATATCTGAAACTTCATGGCCCACTTATTTTCCTCTCCAGCTCATTTTTACAAATGAGACAACTTGAGGCAAACTGGATTAAGTAACAAGATTAAGACTTGTTCAGGGTCATTATGGTTACTGAATATCTGAAAGGAGATCTGTACTAAGGACCTCTTTGCTCTACAGCTGACATTCTATACCACCTAAATACCCCAAGAGTATTGGTCAGAGAGTTAAAAAGCAAAACAAAACAAAACTTCAGTGGTTTAAAACATGCACTCAATCAAAAACATTAAAATTTGTTAAGGAAAAATGTCATTAAAAAAAAAAAAAAAGATTTACAGTCAGTTTCCCCAGAGACAAAATGGAACAGCCACAATTAGACAGCAATTCATTTGAAAACAGTCTGAATATTTTAGAAGATTGGAATCTAAATGAATCAGCTGTGTAACATAGAAACTAAGAAAACCATTGCATCTTGGGCTGCATTGAGAAAAGTATACTGCTCAAAATTAAAAATATAATAGTCCAGTTCTACTCTGTCTTAGTTAGACTACTTTTATAGCAGTATGTTTAATTTAAGTATTAAACTTTAGGTTGTGTATTGATATAGTTGCCTTACATATTGAAGGAGAAAACATTCAGAATGATAAAGGAATTGTAGTATGTACCACTAATAAGGACTAATTGAAGAGAGTAGACTAGATAGCTCCTCAGCCCAACTATGAATCTATGATCTGATAATTAGAGAAACTTTTTTTTTTAACAGAGCAGGTGTGTGTGTGTGTGTGTGTGTGTGTGTGTGTGTGTGTGTGTGTGTGTGTGTGTATGTGTTGTGTATTGAGAGGAATCATAAATAAAAGAAGTACCTGCTAAGTATCCGAGCACAGAATTAGCAAGAAATTGAAATTGAGACAAATTTCTTATTATTGTCAGATTTCAAAAGTGATAGAAAATTTTCAGCAAAGGCTAGAATTAATAGATATAGACACATATTATATGTGCACACATACATGTGTATATGCTTGTTTGCGTTGTATATATACATACATAATAACACAATTATATTTTATATATTAATAATAATTTGAGGAGCATATTGTAGATGAAATTTTCAGATTGAACTAGATGAACTTTAGGTCTTTTCTAACTAAGACGATGTGATTCTCTGACTCAGAAAAATAACAATTGAAGAGATAAAAAGAGAACAAAGAGTATAGTTTCTTTAAAGATAAACTGACAGAAAAAAAGAAGCAGTCCATAGAAGGAGGAGAGAGCCAACAGTGTAAAATAGAGAAAGGTCAAAGAGGAAGCTACCTGGGGAAAAATTCATTGGATTTGATGACTAAGTAGTTCAATAACTTTTGACATGGGTGGAAAGATTGTTAAAAGAAATGGAAGAGAAAATGGGTAATGAAGAAATGAAGCCATCCATCATAGATTAATTTTTCTTATTTAGGTAGTGAATGGGAAGAAAGAGATGAAATTGTTCTGCATAGTATAAAAAGTGACCAGGGAACAAATAACTTCCTTAGTATATATTCACTTTTTAGAGGACTAGACAGTCATCTTTATTCTTTACATTTATGCTGCCCATTATACTAGTGACCAGGGGGCACTTGAGAAGCTCCTTGAAGGAGAGATTCTCCTTGAACCCTGTCTCTGTGAGACCCGACCCAGGAAATCATGATAAAGTGGTTTATCTTCGTGGGACTAGTTGAAGCAATCTCATTTAGCTGGCATTCAGATTTCTATTGACCCCTATTGTTGGCCCCAAACCATTCCCAGTAAGTGGTCTCATCTAGGCCTGGGAGTGAAGTGGAAAAGAATCCCAGATGGGACCATGAGAAAAATAATCTTGAAACTCTTTAGTTAGAAGTTTGTTACCAGCTCTTCATGCCCTTACATGACATGTAGATGGTATTTTTACACCCCCAGATGTGCTGCCCTAAAAAACCTAAGAGCTTGACAACTTGATAAACATAAAGAAATACTGTCTTATTGCCTGTCTGGGAATGATACCCTTAGTGTGATAATCATTGTTTTCTGTCTGGAATAGAAATTCCTTTTATTATAACAAATGTATCAAGAAACATTTTGATGTCTCTCTCTTCTTTCTATAAATATATAGCCCTGAAACCACTCATTTTCTGACTCCCCTGTTCTGGTGGGGTTCAGTTGCTAGCTAGCAATAAACACTCTTAAATTTTCATTATTTTGGATGTTTTTTATTTTCTCTCATGTGGGCACTTCAGGAACAGTATGACAATATTGAGGGAATCTCATTCGGTTGAAACTTTTGTCTGATTTCCTTAAAAAAACGGCACTTTTAAACTCAGTCCTGGCAGAGGACCTAACATGCCAAGGAACATCTCTCCCTGGCATAGCAGCAACCTCTGCCCGCTGAAATGATATTCTCTTTCAGCGTTACCCTCTTTTTATCTTTCTCACCTATTTCCCTAACAGGACTTTATATCCTTCTGTCAAGATTTCTCTGCTAGAAACTTTACTTCTCTGTCGGGACCTTGCCACCAAGGAATTCAGTCTTTCTATTCATGCATAGCAAAGGCTGACTTTCCAATGCCAATAATAAACTTCTTTTACCAGTCTAAGTTTTCAGGTTCTTAAATTCCTTTATGAAGTACCTCTGCTCCACCATAAGGGATTCCCACAATTCCCTGCCCTGTGCCAAATCTAAGAGAATCTAGGGGAGCCAAACTTCTTTATTTGGTTCCCTGAACCCCAAACCTGCCACTAACCTCATTGTTTTGGTTCCCTGGTTCAGGAATCCTGAAATCTAGATCTCATCACTAGGTGCTTGGAAAATACAGATTATCCAAAAATGTTAATGAAGTTTTACATTTTAAAGCTAAAAAAAAAAAATACATTACCACTTTTGGAACCATATAAGTGTGAGATTTTTATAGGATTGAATTCAATAGGATAAGTCATTTATTAAAGGTGCTATATATCAGCGGACCACAGTAGAAATATTGAAGGATAAGGCATCCTAACAATGGTTGAGGATCCCCAGGTCAGTGTTGCAGTAATGGTGGAAGAACTCATAGACCTGGTCTCTAAATTAAGTGACAAAGGGTTTATTGATGCTGAGAAACATCTGGCTAGATTCCCAATTGGAATAGCAGAGAGCTGAGGGACAGAGAACCACTTTATCCAGCCTTCTATGGCCCAAGGGTTAGGGAGTCTATAATTGGCATGTTAATTCTATGACCCAAAGGTAGAGCTAGAGAGTAATCTACAGATGAATTGAGGGTGGTCTGTGAAATTTGATTAGCACTGATCAGATCATCAGTCAACAAGGAACTAAGATACTTCTCTATTCAGAATAAGACAGAGTGGGATAGGAGCTTCCTGAGGCAGACTCCCAAACCAAAAGATTTAGGATTTTCTGACTCACTGCTAAAAGAGAACCTACCCTTCCCCCTAAAATCAAGGAACCACAAAATTATGTTACATCAGAAAGAGTTAGTATGTATCTTGAAGTCAAGAGAGTCAGGTTCAAATTCTTTTGAAGAGATTTGCTATATATGTGACCGTGGACTAAAAAAAAAAAAAATCATAATGATTATGATAATATAATACTGGAGAAACTGAGGCAAGATAGAGATTAGAGAGTTTTTAATGTTTTATTTGCATTTCTGAGAGAGAGAGATTTTCTGGGACCAAAAGAATCCATTTTTGAGCCCAGGGCTAAATGAGACTTTTGTCTCAAAGAATCCAGCCACAAATGTGAGTTTCCCATGAATTATATATGGCTCTAAGCTCGGGTAGATAGACAAAGGAGAGGGAGTAGAGTCCAAACTCTGGTGAGTGGGACTCTCCAAGAAGGGACCATCAATCAGGTTTGACATGTTGGGGGTAGAACCATAAATTCTTACTAATTGGGAGGATTTAGGAGGTGTCCAACTAGAGCCAGGAAGTCTGGGACTTAGAGATACCAATTAGGTATCTGAGATAGGATATCTGGAGTTTTATCTTTTGGAATGCCAGATCTCCACAATCCTAATGAGCAGAAAAGAGGGTTGCAACTAAGGGGGTTGAAGTAGAACAATTCAAGGAACTGAAACAGAACAATTTAGAGAAACTGAGGTAGGACAATTAGGGAAACTGAGTCAGAATAATAAAAGGGAACTGTGTCACAACAATAACAACTAATGTTTGTGTAGCATCTGATATGAGCTAAGCACTTAGCACATTTTATCTTAAAAAAAAAAAAAACTCTTAGAAGTAGGTGTTATCATGATTTCAATTTTACAGAAAAGAAAACAGGTTTCCTTAATTAGGGTCAAAATGTAATGCCAGAGAAACTGAAGCAATACAGAGATTAGGGTTTTTAATATTTTAATAGTGGAGAATTTTGATTATTGAAGCCACACTAGCCATTGCAGCCAGCTGGATTGGACTCGTCTCAAAGCATACAGCCACCAGCAAGTAATGCCAGATACTTTTATAGGGTTCTAGCTATCAGGGAAACAAAGGCAAGAGGGGTGGGGGGCAGAGCACTGGGTGAGTGGAAATTTCAGGAAGGACTATAACTTTTTAATTCTGATAAGTTGGGAGTCAAAAAGATGGTTTAGCAGAAGACAGGAAATCTGGGCCCAGGAGAAACCCAAGTATTTGAGATAAGCCATCTGGAGATTTATGACTCTTTGGAATATGAGAGTGGCCAGAACTCCCTATTCTCTCAGTCCCAATGGGGAAAGGAAGGGGGGGGTTGCCACCAGGGAAACTGAGGCATTATAATTCAGAGAAACTGAGGCAGGGAAACTAAGGAATTATAATTGAAGAAAACTGAGGCAGGGAAACTGAGGTATTACAATACATGTAGTTAGGATCTGAGACTGGATTCAAACTTGAGTTTTTCTGATTCCAAACTCAGAATCCTATATATTGTAGCATTTAAATATTTCCAAAATTCCCCAAAATGGGGAAAATAGTAGAATGTACCTCAGAAGATTGCTGATAAGAATAAATGAGAAAGTATATAAAAAGCTTTATAAAACTTCATGTATGTAATTGATATCTGATATATTGAACAGAAAAACTAGTGCTAGGTGAATGTTAGTTGTTATTGAATAGAAAAATCAAGGGATGTTTAAGGAGTTCCATGTAAAGAAATAAGAAATGTGTTTTGGGGTCTGGGGCAGCAAAGGTAAATTCTTGGTTCAGCCCCTTCAAATAATAACAAGCTTGATTAAAAGGTTTAAAAATTGCTGTTTGTTCATTGGGTCAAGAAAAAATCTTTAGCGATTTGCTTATAAATGTGGTGTTTTTACTCTTCTGTTTAAAAAACAATTTGTGGTTGCCCTTGTCTCAGAGATCATTGAAATCCTCAAAATTAAGTACTTAATGCCCATCAAAGAGAAAACAAGCATGGTAGCCTAGTAACCTCTGTTGGAATCAGGGGCTTAGAAATGAGGCTAAGTAGTGATTCATGGAGATGGTGATTATGTGTTTCAGCTTATTCCAATATATAAATTACATTTAACCCATTTTCTGTAATTTGAAATTGATACATTATGGTTTTAAAAGGTTACTACTACTAATTCCTGTCAATCTCTGACCCTTTTAGTAAATATCCAATATTTAACTTAATATCTTAATATTCTTTAGATATTTACCACTGGGATTCATGTTTGCTTACTTTTTGTATAATTATGAAATTCATATTTTGATTGCAAGAACTGGATTTGTTTGGAAGCACTTAAGACTTTAGGAGGACTTCATTTCAGCCTTCAAATAAAGAATCCATTAATCAATTAGCTCTTTTTCAAATAATGTGTTTTTCTCAAAAGAATCTCAGAATTACAGAGGGAAAATATATACATACATACATATATATATATGTATATATTTTTCTGAAAAAAAAAATTTTCCCCTCTGATTTTTAGGATTCAGGGTCTAGTTTGTTTATAGTAGATTTAGGAAATCAGATTTCTACTGCCTGCTACCTGCTGAGATCTAACAGGGAGAAATTGTTATTTGAGGGACTAATAACTTCTTATCCCCAAATGCATAATAGGGCCAAATTAGAAGTAAGTTTCTTTCTGTAGAAATTTATAACAAAACTGTGCTTACCTAATTTGGGTTGATAAAATACCTGTTGTCATGGAAACAAAGTCCCTCAAGTAAGCAACTGAATTTATCTTTTCCTTTTATTCACATATTATAAATTTACATATCAAGTAAGATCTACCTAAGAATGGTCATGCACAAACTCTTGGAAAGATATCTTATGGAAGGTTATGCTGGGGTGGGGGTGATGTAACTTTCTCACCAACAAACCCAACTTGAATCAAATGCTATAGAATCCTTGAGTCCTGTCACCTCACATAGCCCAAATCTGTATTTGGCCATAGAAAAGTGTCAAAGATCCCCAAAAGGTTAATTTCCACTGAAATATAACAAATATAGATTTGGTTCTTTTTGCTATAGCTCTTGGGTTATGTAATAGTACATTTCAAAGACAGCAATAGATAATCAAAATAATAGAAAAATAACACAAATAATATAAAAAAGGTATAGAAATGATACATTAAAAAAACAAATCTGCTTTTTTTCCCCACAATGCAATTTCTGTAGCATATAGATGTCAGGTTGGAATTATTCAATTAAAATGTTTTAAGCATTTACATCAGTTTGAACTGGTATATACTTAAGGTAGCCTTAAAATTGCCAATCCATTATGAAAGCCTCATTTTCAAAGATGATAATTGTGTTGAGCTTACTATTACCAAATAAAAGCATTTCTTTTTCTTGGAGTGCTTTCCAAAGATGTATTTCTGTTGAAGAGACCTCTGATGTTACCATAATTTCCACCTTCAGCATGGAAATTCGCTAACTTAAAAACAAAAATCGTGCTGTTGAAATGCTCGTGTAAATATATTTTTTCTTCAGAGGTGAAAAGTTTATATATACAAAATGATTTGTTAAAACAAAGTATCATCTTTTTAAAATTTTAATTTCCTTTCCATTTTTGTTTGTTCCATGTTAACTTGAAATTGACTTTTATCAAATGAATTCGTTTCATTACCAAAAAGTATCAAGATGAATTTTCTTTCTAATATTTCAGTGTATCTGAAAAGAAAAAGTATTTGATTTCCTTTTCTTAAAGGACATCAGAGCTTGGGAGATTTATAATGAATTTCAATAAAATTTAGCACAGATATTAATATTATATAACTATGATTGAACTGAATGAATAAATCTTAGAAATATTAATTGTTATTCCCTAGATATAGCAATAAACTCTAAAAGGTAGTTACTCCAACTTTCTATCAACTATAAATCTTTGTTAATTTAAACTCCTGATTACCTGCAACACAATGATAATGGATAGTAACAAAGTCCCTGAGCTCCTGTAAAATCCTCAAGTTCATCTCAAATCATGAAAAATGGATTAAAATAGGGTCAATATGAAGTTAGTCTTCTGTATTTTATTATCTTGTAGATTTTCAACTGTTAGTCTATGGCATATGAAAGCATTTTAACCAGAATATTTGATTAAGAAAAGCATGCTGACCACAGTGAATAAGTTTCCTGGTTTCCCAACATAGATGTTTAAGTCATTTTGTAATGCGATTCAGATGTGTAGATATGCAGGGTATAAACACTTCACTTAGAAATATTTATTCTAAATATGAGTCAGAGTTGTTCTTGATAAGAATTATTGAATGTACTTTCTAAATTTGACAAATCCTTAAGATGAAGTGATTCTTTTTATTAAGTGAAAATTCTGTGAATGATCAGATATCTCTAAGAAAAGTTGTACTGTTGTTAGAAACACACTCTTGACACTGAAAATCAGATATTGAGGAAAATTTATTTAAAAAATAATCTTAAGGAATTGTTTTAACATTTCTGGCCAGAAGCAGATTGCACTCCTCTTCGGGGAGAGGGAGCCCTGAGCACAGAAGTGGGAGAAGCTAGTTTGGCACAGTCCCTTTCTTTAGAGACGAGATTGGTCCCTTCCCTTCTGGGTTACAATATTTTTGATATGCCTACTATGTGTTTCCTCTAAAAATGTATAAACATGCTCCCCCTCCTTTGTCATGCATCCCATATTTTAAAAAGACAGAATATCCTCCTATGTGGTGTGTTATTTAATTAATTGATTTCATTTAATTAACCTATTAAGTAGGCAATAGTGATTTGATCATCAGGTCATTAACCCCAACTAGTTTGGATTGGATTAGGCTGGATCAACTATTATTTTAAGTTTCTGATATTCTCAAAAGTACCTGACTCTGATTGGCTAAAACCACTTGTGCCTTCCTAGCTCCCAATTCCTTGTTTGCTCAAGACTTTTATTGATCATTTAATTGTTCTGTAGAATCCAAATCTACCTTAAACTCTTACTTTCTGAAAACCTCTTGGTCAATGGTACCGGTAAGCATCTGAATATTATTTTGGACTAAGAGAATCTGATCCCTAAGGCAAGCAGGAAGAAGATTCTGATAGAGATCAGTTTAGCTCCATGGTGTCACCTGCTGGGGAGGTGGTCCAATCTGAAATCTATATCAAACTCCTGAGACTCACCCTCTGTAAAGATCTGGATCAGTCTCATCTTGCCATGCTCCATCATGAATTCCAGTCATGTCCCTGAGGCTAAATTTTCCTTATAAAATATACTTTTGGGCCATCCCATGGCTGCTACTTTGCTTTGAGTTAGCATACATCACAGCACCTTGCCTTGTGGTGTCTTTTCCCTTGCCTGATGCCATGTAGTATCTCCCCTAAGTCCACTATGCTTCCTAACCCCACTTCTCCTCCTTACAGCTAACTCTTTTAGGGTGCTCAGTCCTTTCAGAATTTAGTCTGCCAGCTAAGGACATGCCCCAGCCTCATGGGGTGCTCCCTTTTTACAGGGTGATTGTGAATTTCTCTGAAGAACTTGTCTTTCATATGCTCTTGATGAGGGGAGCCTGAAACTGAGGGGGGGAACCCCAAAACTCTTTCTTTGAAACTCCTTCAAGGAGAAAGTCTCTTTGAATTCCAGCCTCTGTAAAAGACCCTGACTGAGGGAAACAGGATAAACAGCTTCATTCTGTTATCCTGAGTGACCAGGACCACCCCTATTGATAACACTCACTACTAATTAAGCTCCCTATTGAGGTGGAGATTAGCCCAGAGACACTCATTCAATTCTAAGATTCTCTATTCTGATTCCAGCTCAAACTTCACCCAGACCCCATCAAAAGCAACCCCCAGCTTCTAGCTATAAAATGAGCCATCTTGGGGCTCACTCCTTGCAGAGGACCTAAAATGCCATGCCATGCTATGCCAAGGAAAACTCTCTCTCCCCTTGGCATAGTAGCAACCTCTGCCCGCTGAAATGATATTCTCTTTCAGCATTACCCACTCTTTATTTCTTTCTCACCTATTTTCCTAACAAGCCTTTATACTTCTCTGTCGGGATTTCCTTGCTAAAAACTCTAATTCTCTGTTAGGACCTTGCCACCAAGGAATTCAGTCTTTCTATTCATGCATAGCAAAGGCTGACTTCCCATTGCCAATAATAAACTTCTTTTTACCAGTCTAGCTTTTTGCATTCATAAATTCCTTTACGAAGGACCTCTGTACTGCCAGAGGGGTTTCCCACAATTCCTTGCTCTGTGCCAAATCCTAGGGAATCAAGGGGACCCTGTGCTGAACCTAATCATTTGGGGACACAACCCCAAACCTCTTCATTTGACTCCCTGACCTCCAGGAACCCAACCCTCTTCATGTGGTTCCCTGAATCCCAAACCTGCCACTAACCTCATCACTCTCCCACTATATTTCATATTTACCATTCCCAGTGTCTATTATATCCTTTCATTTTGTTTGTAATCTATTCCTCCAAATAAATCTTCCTTTTGCCAAAGAGAATGGTCATTGTGAATTCTTTATATGACTGAACAGCAACTTTTGGTGCCTGTCATCAATTGGTGACAACTCCCACATCATAGATCATATCAGTACCCACTATCCTACATTACCTCAAAGTATGTAACACTGTGGAAACCCATCTTTTCAGTATTTCTTACACTGTCATTTTTTTTTTTTTTTGCTCCTGTGATATTTAAATAATTCACTTTTACTTTGAAAGAATGAGAAGCAACTAAGGAAGTGTATACAATCAATTCAAATGTTTGCATTGATGTTTAAAGTCTTAAACAATTGAACAACAGAAATAAATATTAGATTGCAAAGAACAAGAATGAGAAAAGAGAACAAACCAAATTTAGAAAGCAAGTAGCAATAATACCAAGATTGTTAACCTGTTTTCACTTAGGAGACAAATTACTATTATTGAGTTTTTTTCAACATGCCTGACTCTCTTTGATCTCATTTGAGGTTTTCTTCTTTTTTAGGTTTATATTTTTATCTATTTGTTTCTCAACTAATTAATATTAATTTAAATTAAATATTAAATAAACAAATATATTGTTTTTCTAGTATTTTTTCTTTTTTATTGAAGTTTTTTTAATTTTCAAAACATATGCAAGGTTAATTTTTTTTCATTGAGGTTTTCTTAGCAAAGATATGGGAGTGGTTTGCTATTTTCTTCTCTAGTTCACTTTACAGATGAGGAAAACAAGGCAAACAGACTTAAGTGACTTGCCCAGGATCACACAGCTAGTCACTTTGATGTCCTATAGACAGTATCATAAAATCTAGCATATGGACACAAGGACAAAAAGTAAGAAAAAAAAGTTGTAAAATGTAGTGTATTTGGGTTGTTGTTTTTTATTAGGATTACCAATTTTCAAAATAGTTATTCTTTTTAGTCAATAAGAATTTATTAAGTATCATCTATTGGTCAGGCACAATGCTAAGCACTAGGGAACCAGAGAGGACAAAGACAATCCCTGCCTTTGAAAGGGGTGGGATTCAGAAAGAAAAGAAAATAGTTATGTATAAATATATACCCAACAATAGGAAACAAGTACCTGAGGTCAGAGGCAAGGCACTAGAATCAAAAGGGATTATCAAAGGCTTTGGTTGTTAGATGTTAACTAAAACTTGAAAGAAAGCAATAGAGCCAGGAAGGTAAGAATGAAGGGAAAGCATTCCATATGTGTGAGAAGGAGTAAAATTGCCTGGATCAGAGAAATGGAGTGTTTTTTGTTCTAGTAAGAGCAAGGAAACAGTAGCACTGGATCAAATAATGTCTTTGGGTGGTGGTCTGTAAGGTATAAGAAGACTGTAGAGATAAGCAAGGTGGGCTGCTGAAAGTAATTTATAAAGGGCTTTGTATGTCACCAGAAAGTTTTGATAGGAAACCATCAGAATTTGAATAATGGGGTTGACAAGGTTGTTTTAAGTAACCAGTCACTTTGGTGACTGAATGGAGGGTAAATTGGAATAGAGGAAGACTTGTGGCAAGCTGACCAACAAGCAAGTTACTGCAATAGTTCAGGTATAAGGAGATAAGGGGTCTGTCTCAGCATGGTGCCAGTATCAGAGGAGAGAATGGAGTGCAACGGTGAAATTAACAGACCTTGTCAATAGATGGAGTACTGAGGAGAAAGTATAGGTTGAAAGATAGTGAAGACCTTTATACTTGGGCAGGTGAGATGTCAGTGCTCTCAACTGGAATAGAAAGCTTTGAAACTTGCAAGTTTTTTTTTTTTTGTTTGTTTGTTTGTTTTTTTTGGTGTGTGTGGGTATTCATTGATTATCTTACATCCCATTCATGTCTTATCTAAACTCTTTGTCCTTTACAACTCCAGTTTAAATAAAATATTTAAATGAATTAAATTTTTTTGGTTTTTGTTTTTTAGAGGGAAGAGAGAGACTTGGTGTTGTGGTATGAGATCCACCTATTCAGAAATGATCAACTAAGTGCAATTAAATTTCATACATTCACTTAACTATTACTGCTCATTCATTCTCTTATCCCTTCAAGCACTAGTTACCTATTATGAATAGAGTAGATAAATGTAAATATTAAGTAATTTTATATAATTCTCAGGGGGCTTTTCAAAATCCCTGAAATATAAAATGAAATAATTGTCTATAATCTGTCATTATCGGTAATATTTTGTGATAGTAGTTAACAGTATCAGTAACAGTTTGAGATTAAAAATTTATTAAAGCTTTTTAATTTTCAAAACATATGCATGGATAATTTTTCAGCATTACTCCTTACAAAACCTTGTGTTCTAATTTTTCCCCTTTTCCCCCCACTCCCTCTCCTAGATAGCAAAAAATCCAATATATGTTAAACATGGTAAAACATATGTTAAATACAATATAACATACAAACTTGTACAATTATCTTGCTGCACAAGAAAAATTAAGTCAAAAAGGGGGAAAATGAGAAAGAAAATAAAATTCAAGCAAACAATAACAAAAAGAGTGAAAATGCAGTGTGTTAATGCACACTCAGTTCCCACAGTCCTCTTTCTAGGTGTAGATAGCTCTCTTCATCACAAAATCATTGGAACTGGCCTAAACCATCTCATTGTTGAAAGGAGCCACTTCCATCAGAATTGTTCATTATATAATCTTGCTGTTCCTGTGTATAATGATTTCCTGGTTTTGCTCATTTCACTTAGCATCAGTTCGTGTAAGTCTCTCCAGGCCTTTCTGAAATTTTCCTGCTGATCATTTCTTACAAAACAATAATATTCCATAACATTCATATACTATAATTTATTCAGCCATTCTCCACCTGATAGGCATCTACTCAGTTTCCAGTTTCTTGCCACTACAAAGAGGGCTACCATATATATTTTGCACATGTGGGTCTCTTACCCTCTTTTCAAATCTCTTTGGGATATAAGCCCAGGAGATCAAAGGGTATGCACAGTTTTATTGCTCTTTGTACCTAGTTCCAAAACCATCCAGAATGGTTGGATTAGTTCACTATTCCACCAACAATGTATCGGTGTTCCAGTTGTCCTGCATACCCTTCAACATTCATCATTATCCTTTCCTGTCATTTTAGCCAATCAGAGAAATGTGTAGTGGTATCTCAGAATTATCTTTATTTGCATTTCTCTGATCAATAGTCTCATTTCACTTTGATAATGAATAACATGAAATTAATTTTTAAAAAATGATAATAGCTAACATAGATATAATGCTTTAAAATATATAAAATATTTACATAGGCAATTTCAATTGATCATCACAATGATCTGAAATAAGTGCTATAAATATCTCTATTTTGTATTTGGGGAAAGTGAAGCAGAAAGATTATATAACTTGTCCAGGATAACAAGGATTCAAACTCATCTCTGAGTCCATCCACCATATCACTTATAGGGCGAATTTAAAGGCTATGGCAGCCTAAGAATAAGTCCATTAAAAAAAAAATTACTTGATAATGAGTGCTATAGATGGAGACTAACTATAGTATATCTGTTCCTAAACTTGGATATACTAGCTTTCACCAGGCTCAGGAAAGTAATTAGAAATGGCCATCATTTCAGAAAGGCCTTAATGTGTTGGAGCATGTGACTGCCCTTTGCCCCTACTTCTCACTGGTTATTCTGATGTCTATGAAAGCACATAACAGAATTTTCAGAGTCTCTTCAGTGAACAATCAGTCAATAACGTTTCTTTACTTTTTGATAACACCAAGAAATATTCTGAAGGGAAAATCGAGTTCCATGAGGGAGGAAAAGACTGAGATAAAGGGAGGACTAAACTCCTTTACCATCCATTATCTGCCTGTTTTCAGAGATCCAAGGAAGAAGATTTTATAACCTATCTTGAGAATCAAGCTTAATTTTTGCTATTGTTCCTTTGTTTATTTTATGTGAGGTTAAGTATGTCAAGCTCAGAAATCTCAATAAGGGGGCAAGGATCAAGGAAGTGTATAAACTGGAGGAATCCCTTCTGAGTATGAAGAAAGGTTACATAAATAGGTCTAAGGAGAGGAATATATATGAATGTTGTATGATTTTTAAGCCATGAGTTTTTAGAGTGGCAAGGCTCAACATCTTTGTTCAAATTAACTTTAAGTGGGAACACTAGAAAAATTTTCATTGAAATACTAGTTGTATTCTCTGCTACTATCTTGCTTATTTCTGAGAAAGGTAGTAAAGTGGCAAGTGGATTGAGTTTGTCTGTGACTACACACACATACTGTACAGAATTGTTTTATCCTAAAAGGGCAAATGCTTTATTTGCCATGCCCAAAGAAAATCCATTTTGAAGTGATTGCCAAGGTAAAAGAATATAAGACTTAAAAATCTGAATGTTTTGTATCTTTTCTCAAGTTACTAATGAAAAATCCAAAATGTTTCGTCACTCTTTCAACAATGAATTTGCAGATACTCTTCAGGATCCCCTTTAGGATTTTCTTGGCAAAGATTATTAGAGTGTTTTTGACATTTTCTTCTTCAGATCATTTTACAGATTAGGAAACTGAGGCAAACAGAATTAAGTCACATTGTCATTAATTTGCAATCATTTAGAAAATGAGAGTGACTTCTGTGTTTTATAAAAAAAAAGTATAGTCTTTTTGGGCATATATGTCAGTAACTCTGGTGTTCCTATGTACAGATAGTTTAGTCTGTATGTAATTTATTTACTACCTCTTGATTGAGAGTAATTTTTTAAATAGAAATATGGAATTCTCAGGAACTACAATTTTCAGTAAAGAAAGCAAGAGGGTAAAAAAAACAATATTTGTCTGTTAAAAGACATGTGGCAAACTACTTAATGCTGTTATATTAATTTTCCTGAGTGCATTTTTCAATCATGCTAAGCTTGTATTCTGAATTTTATTGATTATTAAAGGCTGAAACACTTAATAAATTGAACATGACTAATGGTAGGAATTCATCAAATGTTCTTGAAGGGGGTGTATGGAGCCAAATTTTTTTTAAGTTAGATTTTTAAATTGTCTTTAATGTTTGAGCTACAGTTTCCATTATTCATGATAGTCATAGACTTTTAAAAATAGCACATTATTATTACTTGGTATTGATTTCTAAATGATCACAAACTTAAAAATCTAGAGGAGCAGATAATGTTCATTTCTGGTTGACAAGTCTGTATTAGGGAGGTATATAGGGAGAGAAAGAACCTGAGATTAATTCCTAACTATGCTACTAATTAACCATGTAGCCTTACATGAGCCACTTTATCCTCTGTAAGTCTCAATTTCCTTCTGTGTTAAATGAAGTTGATATTACTTCTACTTCATACTTATGTAAGATTATTATAAGATAAAATTATTATAAGATTTATAGAAAAAAATCAACCTATAATTATTTATTAAGTGCCTACTTTATGTCAGACACTAATAAGTTTTGGAGATAAAAAAAGAAATCGTTTTTATCCTTCAGGAACTTATATTTCATTTGTAATAATGTGTATAAAATTATCTTAAATGTATACCAAGAAACTCTATAAATTTGAAATGTTGCTATTTTGAATAATATCAAAGAATGGCTGTTGGCAGAGTTTTGGCCTGACTTACTGGCATCGCCAAAATAATCATTTGTAGAGATTAAGATGATTCTAAAGTCATAGGTAATAGGTTTTATGTATGTATGGATTGGTGTGTATGTGTGTGTGTGTATTCGGAGATTAGAGAAAATACAAGGTAATTCTGTTCCTAAATTGATAACTCCTAGATCCATATAAGGGTCTAGAATTTACTAAGGGCAAGCCTTTAGATTTCTTAAGAAAAACACAAGCAAAAGCAAAATTCCTTATCACTTCATTCATCATTCAATGAGCAAGAAAATGAGCTTTAGTAGAAATTCCTACTATTCAAAATGGGTAGGAATAAGAGTTCCTTTGAGGGCTTTGTGAAGATAGGGACACAGCTGTGAAAGTGTATCTTGAGTCTTTAAAGTCTATGAAATATATGGCTAATTGTAGTATAACATAATGAATATTCACCACTGACATTGTCTTGGAAAAAAGGTAATAGAACTTTCATTTTCTTTGTTCTCTGAAATGAATAATCCTCTCGAGATAGTGCTATTCTCATATCTCATACTTTTCCCAAACAATATCCAATGATAAGTATTTTATTATTTCTTTTGTACTATATTGGAAACTGAGATTCTTAGAGACCAGTGTCAAATAGGCATCAAATATAAAACTGTATAGCACTTACTCTACCTTTTGAGTCAGCTAAAGAAATTCATAGTCATTTAAGGTGATGATTCAGGCTAATAACTGATTATTATTCTATCCTTTTGCTTTGTAGATGAAAGGAAGTAACTTTAACATTATAAATGAGTTAGGAATAATCTGTTTCCCCACAAGTTCAATTTACAGCAACAATAGTTGTGAATAGAAATCCATTTTATGAGCTATCTTGATAGTTTAAAGTGGATTCTCATAGCCAGAGGGTTGTGTTCCCTACTGTATATTGTCACAGATAGAATTTAAATGATAGTCCTCCTGAACTTTATAGACAAATTCTCATCTTTTTCTACATCCCTTTAGCACTTTTCTGCATGCATTAAGATTAATTAGATAATCTTTCTCAGGTACTTTGAGCTCCATGGAGAAAGACACTGTAACATGGTAGTTTAAATGGCTGTTATTGACTTCAAAGGCAGCTGCAGGAGGGCTCAGAAAGAATGAATATTTTATTGATAATGACTCATGTTGAATGCAGTTGTGATTGTTGAAACAATAACTGGTTTTATATAGTCATTTACTCTACTACCAAGTTGGTGAAATTAACCAGTCCACTTCACAGAAAACCTCAGAAAAAAGTGACAACCTGTGTCTCTAATATTCATTACAGTGGTGAATTTGAGAGGATTGAAGTGTAATAGTTTTGAAGGATATTGAGAATATTTGCTTTCAAGGAAAATTTACTTTAGTCTTGGTTCCTCAAGTAGGGTTGGATGACTACTGTCCAACAAGTCCAACAATTATCATTATAAGAATTTTCTAAGTATAGGATAGTTACCAACCATCCCATGGATCTGTTGTGAACTATGTGAATGCTATCAAAGGACAAGATTCAAAGCAAGACAAAGGAAATACTTATTATCAAAGTTCTATCAGTCAGCTCTAGGCTAACAAATAAAGACTCTAATGTCTTCTAGTATTTGTAATTCTTTTCCAGGACTGACTTCCAGTGTTTTAGGAGAAATAACACCTACTCATTCAGATCCAAATGAAGAATAATAAAATCTTAGAGTGATGTAATATAGTATTCTTCGATCTATTTGTTTTGTTTTTTTACCAGCCCATCCAAAATCCAGAGTAACTCCCAAATAAGAACTTCAAAAGATGTAACAGTATTAATGTAACAATGGGAGGAGGTCCTAACTTATTGGTACCCCATTGATTTACTCTTTAGATCATTCTTGGAAAGAAAAGAAAAAAACACTTTAGTTCCTTGTTATCTCACAAAAGAGATGAGTATGGGGAATTTTTCAATAAAAATTTCATGTGTTAGTAACACACACACACACACACACACACAAAACCCAGATGGGGGACACAATCTCTCTTTGAGGTGATTATCCAGTTTGTAATCCTTTATCAGTGTCAGAAATAAAGTTTGTAGTTCCCTGGAAAATGTCCTTCACAGGAATTGACTAGGGGGGTAAAAAACAAAACCAAAAAATCTTTCTTTTAAACATCAGTTGCATTTCTGGAATAGCCAAAAATCAGTGTAACTACATGATCATATCTTCCTATATTTGAATCTTGTACTTTGAAGCTCAGTTTCATAGGCTTGTGAGTGATTTTCTTCACTTTCCAATGTAGCTGGCAAACAGAAATTAAAGAGAAAATGTACAGTTGGTTAAAGTAGAATGACTAAGGATGGTTAACGCTTGATATCTTAGAACTAACTTCCCTCAAAGTACTTTTTGTCTGTATGATCTATATACAACTATCTAGTTGCTTATATAACATTTCTCCCATTAGATTATAAATACCACAAGACTGAATTTTTTGCCTTTCTTTGTATCCCTAGTGTTTAGCACAATTTCTGGGATGGAAGTGCATAATAAATGCTTGTTGACTAGAGAGAAGTTAAGCACTTTACTTAGAGGAACACATGACATCTATTGGAAAAATTTTAATCAACATGTTTCTGAGGTTGGCTCTCTGTCTACTATGCCAATGTCAAGTTTCATCATATATGCAGATATTTGTTTCTATGTATCTAATATATATTATATTCTATATGTAAATATGTCTCTAATATATATTATGTATGATATGTAATATATATATATATATAATATAACTATAGATAAACACATTTGCTTACATATATGTGAAATTTTATTTGCTAATCTCTCAAAAAATAAGTTAAAATAAAAACCACTGTGCAAATAGTCTCTGTTCTCTTAAGAAATTACATCCTCAGAAATATAAGCATGGGACACATATATCCTAGTAAGTATTAAGATGTTGGTTTTTCTTCTTGGTTTTGATTTTCTTTTTAGAATGAACATATTTATACTTAAAACAGAGCTCTCTTTCCTAATTATTTTTATTTTATTACACATTATGGATGTCATTGTAAATAATTGGAATTTGCTTGTCATTACCTAGTAGGAAAATTCCTGTGGTGACAAAAGGGTTGCTTGCTATTTGGTCATCATAGCTGACCTATTAGTGCCCTGGAAATACAGGCATATCTAATTCTGCTTAAGGATTAATTTCCAGGGCTGCTGAGGTATGATGTTCATTCTAGGAAAGCTACAGAACAGTCATGAGAGAACTACCCAAGGTTTTTTGGTAGCTATAGACTACCAAAGTGCCAGAGAATAATAAGCTTCAGAGAAAAATATTCTCTGTTAATTTATTATTTTAATTACATATATACACTTATATTTATTTGTGTATATTTAATATATATTTTATATATAATTTCATCACATAAATTTATTTTTATATGTATACATATATAAACAAAATATACATATATATGATTAAAGAGTTGACAAGTATATGTAAAGGATGTGTATAAAGATAATTAAGAAGGGTAGGAATCATGTATTTTGGAAAAAGGAGATAGGTGAACAGTCAAATGCTGAAAATGAAAGATAACCCAAATTCTTCTCTGATGTTGATTTAATAACAACAACAAAAAGACCTAGAGGAATAACTCAATCATAGAGAATACATCCCCTTTGGATAATTTACGTGAGAATAGAATCATATAGAGTTAAATAGACCCCAGAGATGATCTAATCTAATCCATTAATTTAATCAAAGAGAAAACTGAAGTCCAAAGAGCTCACTGACAAATTCATGTAGTATTTCCTATAGTGTCCAAGCTTTTATTTGACTATGAATCTTCTAAATTTAAAAAGCAACATCTTTGTAATTGGGACATATATGCATAAGAATTACATGGGTTGAGAAGTATAGGTTAGTTTTGATGTATACTAGTCAAAGGAATGATTACATTATGAGTTCACAAATTGACTGGAATATTAAAATGAAACAATAGTATGAAATGAGTAAGTTATTTCTTTTTCCCTAGACAACAACATTCATATTTTATAGGAATATAAAATATTCCTGTAGGAAGAAAGACACTGCAATACTTTGAAAGCCTAACAATTCCTACAAGATCATAGATTTAATGGTAGAGGGGACCTTAGAAGTCATTCAATCCAGTCCTTTAATTTTTACTATTATTACTACTAATGATAATAATAGTAGCTATCATTTTAAGATTTATAAAAATTTTAAAATATATTGAATCATTTAATCATCATAACAACTCAGTGACTTGTATATTATTATTATCTCTGTTTTATGTATGAGTAAACTGAGGCAGAGGGGCACCTAGGTGACAAAATGAAAAGAGCATTGGGCTTAGAATCAAAAAGAATTGTCTTCTTGAGTTCAAATCTGGCCTCAGACTGTTACTAGTTGTGTTATCCTGGGCAAGTCATGTAACCCTGTTTGCCCCGGTTCCTCATCTATAAAAAATGAGCTGGAAAAGAAAATGGCAACCCACTTCAGTATCTTTGCCAAGAAAATCCCAAGTACAGTCATAAAGAATTGAAGACAACTGAAAATGAGTGAACATAATAAAAAGGAATAAAACCAAATCAAAGAACAGTTAAGTGATTTGTCCAGGGTCACATTTGTCATTTTGTTAGAAGACACTCTGTTTTCCAGAGCTAAGGCCCAGCAAGCAAATTGTACCCTTGGCCTAATAATAATCCTTTGCATCACTCTGTGGATGATCTTACCCTCCGGCAAAATTCTATAATTATTGTATTTCTTTGACCAACACTAGGTGTTCTCTGAGCTCAGACAATCCACTACTGTATCTATATATTGGTCAGGAAGCCCTGCTATGAATCAAACTTATTCCATTATTGTTGATACCCCTCATTGTCAAGGTTACAACTCGCTGCACAGCCATTGGTATAAATATTGAGATTTCCCTCCACTGCCTGGGAATCCTATTCCCAAACACACACTAGGAGCAGGGCTCTGGCACATGTGCCTTTGCTTGCAAGCCATTTCCCCCAGTTTGAAATTAAACTTCTGTTTGATTCTTGACTGTATTTCCTGTGGTTACATGTGTCTCATCGATAAGAAAGCACTGTGAATGTCTTGTACTGTATTTTGGAAATGGATTTAATTAATTCCTGATTTTCTGGTCTCTATCCTGCTTTGTTGAGCTCTGGTCATCCTCAGGTTAGCAGCCAGTTCTCTGCCCAGTTGACACCACTAGCATGTGACTATTGGGGGCAGAATTTGAACTTGTTTCCCTAAATCCCAGTATAATATTCTATCCACTATTGTACCTAGTTTGGGGGCTAGAATGAAATCAACATTAGACCAAAAGGCAAAGAACCTTTTGCTCCTTGGCATTGTAAGTATTCTGTGATTTTTGATCCACTGTAGAACTTCTGTACTTTAAGTATTATATCTACAACAGCAGGGTACTGATACAAATCACTTTCAGTATAATAAAGTCATCAAACAACTTATCCATCCATTGCTTCAAAAATATTTACTGAGGAGTGTTACTATCTGTGAGACAATATAAAGGTATATAGAGAAGCAACACAAGATATTTATTCTCAAGGAGTTTACATTCTATAATTAATTTTCTATACATTATTCTGGAGTTTCTGGCATTTATAATATATTTACCCAATTTAGAATTTGCTGACTAAGTTATGTGGCACATGATAGAGACTTATCAACTTAAAGGCATCCCCAAGTACAGTCACCCAGCTATAGATGAGGCACAAGGTACATATTCTCTTTTCCTTCATGTCATGAGAGGATACTAATAATGTTATCATTTTTTAGACTGGAATTCTCAATATTGACAGGATTTTTATTTGTTGAGAAAAGATAATGGCTTTTATATCTTTACTTTTATTTTTGTCTCAAGGAATCCTGGGTGGGAGAAATTGAGGCTAATGAATTCCAACTTGAATAGGGACTCCCTCCAAAAAGCTTCTACATAATTTTTCCCTCAAACAGGGACCATCTTCCAATTCCTCTGCACCGTCCCTTACAGCCTCATTCAAATCTTCCCGAACAATCATGTAAAACAACTAATGTTAACAAACTGGCTGCCATAGTACATATTCTATAGTAGGAATACTCTTTCAGTTGTTCACATCAAAAAAAAAAAAAAAAAAAAAAAACAAAAAAAACAGTTGTGAAATCTTTCAGAGTATTTGGCAAAAGTTCAGCTTCTTCAAAGAAATGGACATGCCCCTCCATAATAGTGCTAATATCTGCAACTTTTCCAGAATGCCTCATTTCTAATTGCTTTCAGAGATAGTTTATGAGCCATGCACAAGAAAATCAGTCTCATTTTTTATACTTATATCTCAAATGGCATTATCTACCTTAATCACTCACCTTATTTGCCAGAATCATGAGTGTCTTGGCTCTTTCAAAATATCAAATACATCCTCAAAAGGTGACATATTCAGTTGTGGAGCATATTCCAAAACAAATGTCACGTGATCCTAAAACAGTTTCAAAAGAAGAGGTGCAAAAATGTTTTGAACCAGGGCAGACTCATTAGAATAAGAATATAGCATCCTTAACTGACTACTTGAAGAGAACCAGTATTCATTTGAAAGTATAAGTTTTAGTTTGCTTTTTTTAAAAATCATGTACTTTATGTTTAGTTCTCATATATTAGACAGGGGAATACTTATTGTAATTAAATGAATTCCTAGTCACTTTTATTCAACAAGATGCCTTCTAATAGCTTTGTATAGTAGACAGATAAAGGTTCTTTCATAAATACTACCATGAAAATATATGTCCATTAATAGATGGGCAGTTTACTTGATAAATAGGAAAGATATTCACCAGAATGAAATCTCCTACATCTTCCAAGAGACTTTTCTTTAAAAAGAGAGAAAAATGGTAATTTTTCTTCCATATAAAATTTAGTGCTATTGTCTTCAAACACCATTGGGCCTAAAGATCTTCTGTGGGGTACAGAGTATACACTTATCTATAATATAATTCTTGATTACTCTTCAATTTCTACATTTCCTCTGGGTATGTCTATGAAATGAAAATACATGAATGTCTTGTAATATATTTTGAGAATGGAATAAACATGGTGTAGCTGTATGGTCAGACATTGCAAGGGGACACAGGGAATAGTGGAAGAAATAAAGATGTTGCAGATATTGGAAGCTAAGTTCTGACCACAAGTGAATTTGTCTTTAATATTTCTATACATCTTTCCTGGAAAATCTTGACCCCACCCTATTTATCCATGTTGCCACAAAATAGTAGCACCTATTGTACTTAAATGCTAAACTGTCCTGTCACTGATTTCAGGTGAGCTGATCTATAGTCATTCTCTCTGCAAATGTCAAGAAAGATCACATCCCTACCCAGGCCCTACAATGTACTTGGAGGAATGACTGCAAGGCAATGAAAGTAATGAGGGCAATGAAATCTCTTAGCTTTGTGCTGATTCCCAGAGAGTGCCATTTATTTGTAGTACCTTTAATTGAAAGAGGCTTTTTTTCCCCTACTCCCTCATAGTAATTGCTACTAAGGTTTTGTCATTTTTCACTCTTTATATTCGAAATATAGATAGATTTAGAAATGTAGCTTTTATTGAATCCTTTCTTATGTATTGTTGTATACATGACAACTTTTTCTTATTTTGTATGTAAATTCAAAATAAATTTAAAAATTAAAAAAAGAAATGTAGTTTTAGAAATTTAACAAGCATCTGTCGCTAGTGATGGTGAAAGTTATTGATTTCTTCATTTTTTTTTTGTTTTAATGTCATTTTCAGCTTTCTGATATTATCAAGAAGTGGCAAAGACCTATAGTTACAACATTTAAATATATGCAATATGGAACATCCAGACCCAAGAACTCCCCTTCTTTTTTTTTTTTTCTTTTCTTTATTTTCTTGCAGGGCAGAATGCAGACTTTCTAAATATAGGTGAATAATAAATGTGTATCATTAATCATTAATAAGATAGTAGCAAAACCCAGTATCAGCATAAACCTCTTCAACTTTGATGAGTGTACACTGCTGTTTTAAATAATGGCATAAAAGGAGTGGAGCTATCCAATATAGATTTACCATAGTAAATGAGTTTATGTTACTGTATATATTTTGTACTCCTTACCCAGTTATCAATAACCAGCTCTATGCCTCACAAAGGGCAGCTCAAGCAGGAAAAGAATAATTGGCATTCTTCATGGAGCCAGCTTATTGATGAGGTGGACAGAAGTAATATTTTTAGCCTGCTGGCTGTCCATCTGTAAGCAGTTTCCTAGAGCTGCCACTTTTCCTTTCTCTGGAAACTGTTATGGCTTTGTCTGCCCAAGGAAAATAATGAGATCCATCTATCAAGCAAAAAATAAACAATAAACTCTATACCTTCCAATTAATTTGTTTTCACCTAGGTTTACCAATGTGCATGCAGTTAACTATCCATCATATTCTATGCATGCAAAGGAAGTGCATTTCTCAGAGGGTCGAATCCATTAACCCTTTTGCTAACAAAATATATATGAACACCCTCCAGCTAAATCAGAGACTTGCAAAAATCAATCCTTTCGGAGAGCTCATAAACACTCCCTCTTTCTCACTGGTGCATACAAACACTGAGTGATGAAACAGTGTAATACTAACCAAATAGGTTGTTCTCATTTATCCCTCTAACAGAAGTATTCTTTCCTTCTTAAGTGGCCTTCTGATTTTAATATCATGCTCACATTTCTAGGAATTGCTGTGAAATGGGCAACTTGAAACAACAACTTCAACTTGCAGATGTTTTTCATTTGTTAACAATGCCATTTAAAGGGAGTAAGGCAAGGTACATAAACTGTCAAATGGCATTTTTTCTTTTCCCCTATAAAAAAGTACACATTATTCTAAATAAGAGATACTCAAAAGATGGCTCCAAGGCAGTCATTTATTCATAGGATTTTGCTGACATTTATAAACTGCTCATGCTTACTGCATACAGCCTTGTTGCTGGTAAGTGGTTTGAACAGCAGAAGGGGCTCTGGAATAAAATACCTGCCTCATTCTGTGTTCTATCAACACCATTAAAATAGACTACATTAAATAAGCACCCAATTCATATTTTAAAACTTATAGACCATTGTGATGAAGAATTCTGGAAGTTTCCTACTTATTTGTTGGAGTCTTTCCCAAAGTTCAGTTAGCCTGGTTAGTTGCCCCCCCCCTTTTTTTTTCTTTTGGAAATAAAATAATATTTTAATTGGTGGTTAGGTTCTCAAGTCCACCAACAAAAATCCTCTGTAGAATGATGAGATTTTTAAGCTGGGAGAAATCTTATCTAAACTCCATGTACTATATATTCCTTGTTTTATAGACATGGAAAGTGAGGCAAAATGAAGTTAAATAACTTGCCCAAAGTATTCTTTTAATAAAAAATGATAATGATTGTAGTATTTATCATTTAAAAAGCACAATAGTCTATCACCACCGGGGGGAAAAATGAATAGGAAGTATTAATTTCTTTTTAAAATTGATGTGGAATTTAGTGAGTTTAAGGAGATTAGAAAGACAACTTATTGATACTTTTTAAGAATAGATGGGGATTAATGTAACTACTTTTTATGTCTAATTTCATGTCAGAACTTTTCCTGTTGTAGGTATTTCACTAACAGTACTCTTACACTTTCTATATCATCCATGATCAGAGTCATGTGTGTGTGTGTGTGTGTGTGTGTGTGTGTGTGTGTGTGTGTGTGTGTGTGTGTGTGTGAGAGGGAGGGGGGGAGAATTTAAAAAAAATAACTGGGAAAGAATTGGAAGATAGGATAGAGTTTAAAGCATCTGTTGGGGAGACTGTGGAGAGAAAGATCACATTAGGTTGACATTAACTAAAGTATAGAAAGTGAAAAAAATAGAGGAAAATGGGGAACATGATCCTTCTTTAGATAAAAAAGTGGGACAAACTGGAAGAAGCTGTCAAATGAGCATCTCCCTGATCTCTGAACCATCTTCTTCTTCTCTTTTTTTTTTTTATAACTTTTTATTGACAGAACCCATGCCAAGGTAATTTTTTGCAACATTATCCTTTGTACTCACTTCTGTTCCGATTTTTCCCCTCCCTCCTTTCACCCCCTCCCCGAGATGGCAAGCTGTACTATACATGTTAAATGGGTTACAATATATCCTAGATACAATATATGTGTGCAGAACCAAACAGTTCTCTTGTTGCACAGGGAGAATTGGATTCTGAAGGTATAAATAACCTGGGAAGAAAATCAAAAATGCAAGCAGTTTACATTCATTTCCCAGTGTTCTTTCTTTGGGTGTTGCTGCTTCTGTCCATCCTTGATAAATTGAAACTGAGTTAGATCTCTTTGTCGAAGAAATTCACTACCATCAGAATACATCCTCAAACAGTTGTTGAGGTATATAATGATCTCCTGGTTCTGCTCATTTCACTTTGCATCAGTTCATGTAAGTCTCTCCAGACTCTCTGTATTCATCCTGCTAGTCATTTCTTACAGAACAATAATATTCCATAACATTCGTATACCACAATTTACTCAACCATTCTCCAATTGATGGGCATTCATTCATCTTCCAGCTTCTAGCCATTACAAACAGGGCTGCCACAAACATTTTGGCACATACAAGTCCCTTTCCCTTCTTTAGTATCTCTTTGGGGTATAAGCCCAATGGAAACCTGCTGGATCAAAGGGTATGCACAGTTTGATAACTTTTTGAGCATAGTTCCAAATTGCTCTCCAGAATGGCTGGATGTTGAACCATCTTCTTTATAATTGTACATATAGTCCATAGTGTCTGGTATTTAGAATCTGAAAGTTCTTATAGCAGCTTACTTATAATTTTATGAAAAAAAAATCTAAAAAAGAAGTGTTTTGTGGGGGATCTTTTAGGACAATTAGGATAACAGTTTAAAGGAAATGATAAAAACTGATAGTTTCATAAAATTCTTAATTTGTGTAATTGTTTATTTGAATGCTATGTTCTATAAAGAGGAAGAACTGGAATATAATTGCATGACTTGCTCGTCTATAATAGAGCTTGGATTTAAATCCAGATTTTCTTCATTCTCATCCACTTCAGTAGGTAATAATGACACAACATGAAGCAAAGATTATAGATGAGGAAAGGTTTCACATTTCTGTAATCAGTTTCATTGAAAGACTGAGTAGCAAAAACTAACATAAAACATGCTGCAAGAACTCTAAACAGGAATAACAACTGCTATAGTTAGTAAGAAATTTTGAATGAAAAGCAATTGTTCCTACCTCAAGTCAGGAACAAAATATTACTTTTCAATATTTGAAATGTTAAGAATTTTAGTGTAATTCAATGTAGTTCAGACTAATGGCATATCCTCCCCATAACTTCTACACTTAAAATATTCCCAAACTATCAGGAAGGAAATAATAGCAAAGACATAGCCATTGGGCCTTTTTTTGGGAGGAGAGAAGTGAAGATGTTTCAAATCCTTGCTCTTAAATTGATGGAAAGAAAAGTTCCTAATACCCCATTCCCCATTTATGTTTGTACTGACAAAATGGAGAAGAACCAATACAGAGAAACAAAATAGATAATTCATTCCTACTCTGGAGTGGAAGATATTATAGAAAACTTCTCCCTTTCTCCAACTTGGTTTGCTAATTGTATTTCTCTTGGGTCAATATTAACATCAATTTATATCCCTATAGTAAAAACTAGCTAGTCATAATAAGAATGTGAGCTAGGAATAGAGAGAAAATAACTTTGGTCTTAGATAATCTACATAGAATTTGAGCTGGAGGGAAAAGGGAACTGGACTGCATCTTCCTCACCATGTTTTAGCTTCCTGCCTCAGAAGTACCAGGTGCCCAAGCCATAGCTGAGCTGCCTACTGTCTACTCAGGCCAAGATCACAGCATGGGTCTCCCTTTCTTAGGGCCAGAGACATAGAAGGGACAGCTGATACCTGCACTCAGCTGAAAAGGCCTCTTGCTATAACAAGAGCTGAGAACCTATTTAGAAGAACAGGAAAGACTGCCAAGAAGACTCTAACGGGCATATCCTGAGCCTGGACAGAGACACAGGCAGGATGGTAGGAGGAGATTTCAAGAGAACTCCTGTTCAGTTATAATCTGTTTGGGAAGAGTGCCATCCAAATTCCATAAAAAAGGAGGACACTTTTCAATATCCTTCTGTCTCTTTTCAAGCCCCCAAAAGGAGCTTGACAAAAAAAGTCAAGTTCACATTCTGCATCATGTTTTGAGGTTTTCTTTTATATATAACCAGTATGTTTTAGTGAAGATATAATGCACAATTTTCCCTCTGATTCTCTCAAGAGTTTTGATACGGGAATATTTATGCACTGACAATAAAGTGGCACTCGATTTTGAGGGAAAAAAGCCAGCCCCAAACTATCTTTCTCTCTGTCTGTCTCTTTCTTTCTGGCTGTCTCTCTGTCTCTGTCTCTCATTGTTTATATAAAGAAACTTATAGAATCAGACAACATAAGCATTGAGGGAAAAATGTATGTGTATGGGGATAGTGGTGATCTTCATTGAACTACAGAAGGGTCATGCTATGTAAATGCTAAGCACATTACAGATATTATCTCAGTTGCACAACAGTCCTGTGAGTTAGATGTTGTCCCCATTTTTCAGCTGAAGAAACTGAGACTAAGAGGTTGTGACTTGTCACACTTTTCTAACACCTTTTTCTGAATTTTACACTGAAGAAAGCTGAAGCCAAAGAGATTACTTAACTTTCTTAATGCCATACAGTTAGTAAACATACCACCCTATTGTTCCAGTCACTTTTGGTTTAGAAGAAAACTGTATTCATGTATACGTAATGTTCCGAAAAAAGTCACAACTTTTAAAAAATACATCTTTTTTTTTTTCCATGTAAATAATACAAATGGGAAGCTAGGTGGTGCAATGATTAGAGCACAAGCTTGAAGTCCGGAAGACTTGGGTTCAAATCTAGTTTCCCATATTTATGAAGTCTGACCCTGGCCAAAGCACTAAATCCTGTTTGTTTCAATTTCCTTATCTGTAAAATGAGTTGAAGAATGACAGACCATTCCAATATATCTGTCAGGATATCTGACCATATTTTTAATGGATCCTAATTTTAATGGAACCAAAAATTCATGATTGTTACTTGAATTTATGGAACCCAGGAGTACCAATTTATATTGTGGCCCAGATGGGGTCACAGAGATTTGGATATGACTGAAAAATGTCAACAACAAAATAATACAGGGTTTAAAGAATTTGAAAATACATGAAATATTCACTTCTTTGACTAAATTGTTCAAATTGCTAAACCTTTTAGTTTGGGAAAAGCAAGACTTTGAGGAGTATCTACATCTCAAAAATATGTACATTTCAAAGAAATTGTATAACTGATAGAGGAAAGTAAGATTAAAAAATCTAAATGAGATGGTCTCTTAGGTCTTTAAAGACTTTGAAGGAGCTTTCATTTTCTGTGTTTTATTTTGTTTTTCCATTAATCTCATAGAGAGGCAGAATTCTATAATAAATTAACTGAAAACTGGTCTTATAATCAGAATTTGGATTCAAATTGCACCTCTTACACAACTGGCTGTGTGTGACTCTGAGCAATAAAATTAATTCACTGTTCTAAGCAACTCTTTAAAACTCTAAGTTGAAAAGAATATAGACTTGAATTGATAGAAGAACTTTTTTGTTTGTTTGTTTGTTTTTGTTTTGTTTTGTTTTTGTTTTTACTGTGAGCTTTCTTCAACAATGAAACCATAGGTCTAATTTTCATCCCTATTAATCTTGATGCATTCTTTGGAAGAAGCACCAGAGATTTGGTTTTATATCTTTCCTCCCCCTAACCTTCCAAAAAAGTGTTCACCAGTTTTTCCATATTTAACAAAATTTACACTAAAAGTTACATTGATTGTCTAATGGGGATTCCATTGAACTTAGTGCATTAACTTATAGGAGTGAAATCTTTTGCCATTACTGTAGATTGGACTTTGTCAAAAGAAAGGTAGATTTAGTACAAGACCAAAGTAGATTTACTCTTCCCTCAAGAATTCTTTCCTGTCACTGTATTTTGATCATTTTATGTTTTTAATGAGTAGGTCCAGGAAAATTGCCTTAAAAAGTGAGATGAATGATCCTCAAGCACTATCTATTCTTTGTCATATATTAATAAGCTTCCAAACCAAGAAAGATCAGAAGTAGTCCCCAATATGGGATTCTCAGAATTCTCAGGAGAAATGGGCCCATGAATACTAAAAACAATAAAGAAAAATTTGCCATTTTATATGAGAGAAAATTCCAGTTTCTCACAGAAAACAATTGGTCTATTAAGAAAACTTTGGAACTGGAGCCTAGAATAAATGAATGTCTGTTGTTTTCTCTTTAATTAATTTCTTAGGATTAAGGTGGTAGGAGTGGGTGGGAAAGCTTATAATAGAAAGAAAACTGCTTGTAATAATAAGGATGGTTCACATTTACTTAGCACTTTAATTGCTTTATTCACAACCTCCCCCACTCCCCAGCTGTAATGGAAGCACAGTGTTCTCCTTTTGTGAAGACTTTGAGAGGTCTTAACCTGCTTAAGGTCACAAAGAGCAGGACATTTGATTATCTGTAAAATGAAGGTTGTAACTGATGTTACCCAAGGGTCCCTTACCGCTTTTTTTTTCTTTCTTTCTTTTTGGTGGTGGTGGGGAGAGGCAGGCAGGTATTTTTTGTTTTAAATAAAATTGGATGATTTCTTAGAATAGTTAAGAGTATTCCTCACAATGTGTTCTGAATTAAGATTTATTCATTTCCACCAAATTTACTTTAAATATTTTGTGAATTTGACTGAAAGGAGAGGATTTTGCACCTTTAAATTAAAAGTAATCTAATACTGAAAGTTTATCATGTCTGGATTCAGTCAATATGTCCTTAGATTTGAATGAATAAACATCCCAAGAGAATAAAATGTAGGCAAGTTTACAAGTCTCTCTAAGCAATGTCTTTCACTTTGGCTCAGTTTCCTGGGCCAGAAGTGAAAGTGATTTTTAAAAATATTGCTTTTTTTTTTTTTTTTTTTTTTTTTGGTCAGGACACTATGAAACTCAATATACTCAGAAGTAAGAGAATTCATTGGGATCCAATTGAAATGCTATTATGGGAATCATCAGGTCCTTTAATAGAGTCACTGATATTTTTTATGGAACCTAAAATTCTTAATTGTTACTTAAGTTTATCAAACTCAGAAGTGACAATTTATATTTTGCTAATAAAAAAATAACAATCTATAAATTGTTTAGGAAATTGAGGCCCTTGAATGAGCTACATAGTTAAATTGAGTAGTATCACAAAAACCCAATAAGTCAAAAGGGTTGATTCATTACAACTGTAAAATTGTTATTGTTATTGCTTAGAGATTAAAAAAAATCTGACAATCTGAGAAATATCCTAATGATGAATGTGAAAATAACTTTTTAAAAGGAGTTTAAAAATACATTCTGCATTTCTCAACACTTGGAAGTTTATAAAAGTAAAATAAGTTTATCTTAGCTGGAAACAGATGAAATGAAAACAGCAGGAAATCATGCAAACAAAACATAGGTTATAGGGAAGGGAGAAGCCCATTAGACTATTTGCATTAAGTAGAACTTAGACTATGAATCCCATTGATCAATAGTTAGCAATGCATTCCAGTGAATGTATACATTGCTAATCATTCCAATCAGGTAGGTAGACTACTGATCAGAAATTTGGTTTCAGGAATTTAAATGTATTATAGAAGCTACTTGCATTCCGGGAATAATTTCTTCTTTAAAACAGTAGATTATCAAAATAAGTATATTTTTATGTTTTTATAGTGGAAAACTAAATTTTTCTTTTCACCAAAATCACAGCTGTGACACCTCTGCTAAGTTGTTATCTAAATAGATGCCTCATTTTGACATGGAGCTGGCATTGGTCTTTCAAAACTTATGTCAAAAAAACATGGCTATAACCGAACTGGAAAAATTTTAGTACAGATCTAGAAATAGATTGCATTGAACTTGATCTGAATATTGAAGAGCACTATGGATTATTCACAACAAAGATGAAGAAGGAGTAGATTCCAAAGATGGGGACAGCCAGTGAAAAGGTAGAGAAATGAGAAATACAGTGTCATGTATGAAAAATAGCAATCCAGTATAGGGCACATTAAATTTGTAATGCTTTGAGAGGGGAGAGGCAAAAGACAGGATTCTCATCAAAGTGAGGGGACTGAGCCATTTCACTATGATGATAGCAATATGAGTGGTAAGGAACTGAATGCAAGAGATATTGTTATGGTTAAAATGACAGAATTTATCAATTGAATTTAAGGAATAAATGGGAAAGAGGAGTTGAACACAGTGCTGAGATTGCAAAACTAGCTATTTCAAAAGAAGGCCCATCATAGGCCTAAGGAATTTAGAAAGAGGTGGTTACCTTGGAATTAAGGATGATGAGTGTAATTTTGACCTGTTGAGTTTGAGCTTCTCCCAAGACATATGAGTGGAATTTCTTGGCAAGCAATGGTGACGAAAGACTGGAATTCAGAAGGGAAATGAAAAATATTGAAGTCTGGAAACATTCATCTTTGATATTTGTAGAAAGGATCACTGAACCAAAGGTACCTATAGATCACCAAGAGTGACGTCAGTAAAGAGATAAGAGAGTAGGTAGTGGTAAACAGACGTGGAGCAGGATCTGAATGGTGATGCAGTAAAGGAGAATATCAGATGGTTAAAGTATCTGGCACATAATAAGTGCTTAATAATTTTTTTTTTTTGGTAATTGATGATGATGATTAAAATAGAACAAGAATAGTGTCATGCAAAGTCCAGGGAAGAGAGAATGACTACCTAGACTTGAATACAGGGCTTCTGACTCTACAACCAATGATTTTATAACTATACTGAATTTTGCATCAATACAGCGCTAAAGTTTTTATCATAATATCAAATCTAGAAGAGGCATGAGTTCTTCTTGTCTAACCCCCTCCCCCTCAATTTTGTTGTTGTTCAGTCATTTCAATCACGCCAACTCTTCAAAATTCCACTAGGCATTTTCTTGGCAAAGATACTGGAGGGGTCTGCCATTTCCTTCTCTAATTTATTTCACAGATGAGGAAACTGAGGCAAACAAGGTTAAATGATTTGCCTTGGTGCTCTAGTAAGTGCCACAGAAATTTTCCTGACTTTAGGCCCCATATTCTACTATACCACTCAGATGCCCAATATTCTCAATTTTACAGCTGAGGAAACTGAAGCCCTTGTGACTTAAATGACTTGCATAATGTCATGAGAAGATTTGGACTTTGATCTTCAAATTTGGCCTAATGTTCACCCACTAATGTCATATTTCTTCTTTTCTAGATCTTTGATATGTTTCTTTTGTGTGTGTGTGTGCGTGTGTGTGCGTGTGTGTGCGTGTGTGTGTGTGTGTGTGTGTGTGTGTGTGTGTGTGTATTTTCCCCTTGCTACACTATCGAGAAGGGAGAGAAAAATAGGAAAATTGCCTTCTGAAAAGTTGAGTTCTGATGGTCATATGCTTTCCTTTGTATTATCAGAGTTTTATGAATGTGTTTTTTTCCCATTCATCTAATCTAAATATACAGGTTATTTGAAAAAAAAAATATTAAGCATTCTGAAGAAGAATACTATCCTTAAATCAAAGTCATAACATTTACTGCATACACTCACTCTCTGTTTCTCTCTATGTCTATGTCTCTGTCTCTGTCCCTCTCCCTCTCCTTCTCCCCTCCCCACCTCTGTCTGTTTCTGTCTCTCTGTCTCTGTCTCTGTCTCTATCTGTCTGCCTTTCTCTCTCTCTGATTCTCTGTATCTGTGTCTCTATGTCTCTGTGTGTCTTTTTCTCTAGACCCCATTTTCTTTTTTTCCCCCTCTCTCCATATACATGTAGATGTGTATACATATCTGTACATATGTGTGGTACTATTTTAAATTCTCCTCATAATAATTTTATCTTTCTAATTCCAGAACTACATTCTGAAACATGGCAGCCTTTTTTTTTTTTTTTTATCTTATCCTCCTCCTCTTACTTGTCTAGCTGTGTGCCCTTTGATTGCATTGGCAGGAATCTGCAAAGCTTTAGCTAATTAATTGCCTCACAGAGCAGGAGAGAGTGCTTACCTAGATTGCATTTGCAAAAAGAGCAAAGGATTTATTAAGACATGGAGATGTTGATCTCAATTCATTTTTCATACATGCATATACACATTGGAATTTGAATTGAAATTTTATTAATAGTATGCTAATGATTTATCTATTAATAAAACAATAATGGATTCCAGGGCCATATAAATTTTGGGCCTAAAAAGCTATGCAAAAATTTTTAAAAATCTAATATATGACTTAGCCATATGTACTTTTGTATAAAAATAAATGTTACAGAATAAATTTTTCTACTATTAGTACCTTTATAAACAGGAAGTCACATAGTAAAACCCTGCTATTAAGAAACACAATGCAAGAATATTTGCTCAAAAGAAAATTAATGATATTTGAAAAAAAGAAAATAAATTGTGCCATTCTATAAAGTTGAGTTGGATTTATTGTATTGCATTGAAAATTAGAACCATAAAAACATCCAAACTTTTAATTTGGAAAAATCTTAAATGCATAATATACTTCCTATCAACTCAAGTTATTTATTTATTTATTTATTTTAGGCAGAAAGACACATATTCTTTAGTTGATGGGTGAAATGTGACAATCACCCTGTAATAAACATCTTTCATGAGCAACACATGGCAGGTTTCTTGCTATCTTCTCAATCTATTTTCTTGTCAGCTATTCTGCTCCTTTCTGGACTTCTTTCTCATCCTTCTCTCTGGAATCTGAAGCAGTAGCTGCCAAGCAAGTGAAGAATCGATGTGACAGCTGAATACTGTGCCTAGAAGAGAAAGAGCCTGGAGACAATTATTTTGGAAAAAAACCCCAAAAAAACCTAAAACTGAAACAAAATATGTTTCAGTCCCCTCTGAGGGAGAAAGTTTGTGAGAACTAGAACCATTCTTTAGAAATTCATGATATAACTGAGAATTTGGGAGTGATTTGCCTAATCTTGTTTAGTTAGCAGGAGAGGCTAAATTTGAATTCAAATCCCCTGACTCCAGATTCAGTTCTATTTCCATTACTGCATTCATTAAATGTTCTTTTGGCTCACTTCCTCATCTTGGTTTCTATGGTTTCATTTAAGACTTAGTTCCCACCTTTTTCAAGAGGCCTTTCTGGTCTCCCTAGTTTCTAGATCCTTCCTCTCTCAAATTATTTTCAATTTTCTCTGTAAATATTTTGTATATATTTAATTACTTGCATGGTACCTTCCTCATTTGAATACAAGAACTTATCAAAAGATTAGAATCCAAGATTGTTTTTGCTTTTTTTTAATTTTCTTTTTGTATCCTTAGTGTCTAGCATAGTGTCTGGCATATATTGTTATTCAGTCATTCTCAGTTGTGTCTGATTCTTCATGAGCCTATTTGGATTTTTCTTGACAAAGATACTTGCCATTGCTTCTTCAGGTCATTTTACAAATGAGAAAATGAATATTAAGTGACTTGTCCAGGGTCACACAGGTAGGAAGTGTCTGAGGCCAGATTTGAATTCAGGAAGACTCTCTTCCAGACTTTAGGCCTTCCTCTATCCACTATTCTACTTAGCTGCTTGTCCAATCATATATGGGGTGTTTAATAAATGCTTTTAATTGTTTGCTAATGTTGCAATTCCACTTTTTTTGGTCTTCATGATATTTGATTATTTTCAAGGACCATTTTCAATTCTTGCTTTTCTGTATATGTTTAATATACTGATGAATTTTACTGGTTGAATACCAGAACTCAAAGATTGCCTCATTTCATTTTTCCTTGCCCCAAGTTCATTCCCCAGTATTTTAAAACATACAGACCTTGATTTTTATTACTGAGGTCCTGTTATGTCTTACTAAATTTGGTGTTTTCTCCTATAGAATATTCAAAATCAGTTTAATCCATGAAAGCAGATAACCAAATTTCATTTGTGGTCATGTCTTCATTAACAATGTCAGGGTCACCATGCCCTGAACAGTTCTGGAAATCCCTCAACTAATGGAAGGCTTGCATTCAAGTCTAGTTGGCATTTTGTCAGGTCTCTGGAAGCTTCAATTATTTGGGTCATTCGTTTGGGGGCAGCTGTCCAGTTAACCTGGCAGCTACAATTCTCTAAATTTAGTGTCTGGATTCCTGGATTCTAGTCATTCAGGAAGGCGGTATTTTCTGCAATTTCAGACAATATTGTAATTGATTATAGAATGTCAGTTGTGTGACCTAATAGGGCTAATGTATAATTGGGAGCAACTAGTTGGTAAGAGAATAATCACCTTAAAGTAAGGAAATTATGATTTCTAGTCCAACTCACTAAATGTTTGACCCTAGACAAACTGCTTACCCTTTTTCAAATATCCTCAGCTGTAAAATGTGGATGTCAATAGTATCTGCCTTCCAGACTACATAAGACTCAATTGGGATAATATATCTGTAAAACACTTTGCAAACTTTAAGTCCTAAATGAATGATAATTATTATTTTTATTAATGTCTCTCAAACTTAGGTGAAAAAAGGGACCATAGGAATATTCATGTTGAGAAGTATGCTTACCTCCAAGTTTCCAATAATTATGGCCTTCCCGAGTGTGTTAAAATAATAATCACATTGATATGGAAGATGGTTAGTGAATCATTTAGATATTAATGATGGCTGATATCAATTAGCAATTGATTAGGCATTTTTCCACATCTGGTCCTTATGCCAGTCTCTAGGTAGTCTTTCTTCAGAGCTGTGAACTCAGCTTTGATCTGTGAACTCAGATTTCATGCCAGAAATAAGCTGAAATAGATAAATGAGCCTATATTGAAATCACACTTTGCTTACTTAGAGACTGTGTGGCTTATTAAATCTCTATGGCCTTAGAACCAGAAACATCTGGAGTCCTTACCTCCTATACATACTGACTGCAGGATCTTAGAAAAGTCATTTAACTTTTTAGTTAAATTTAGCCAAATTTAATTTTAGGCAGCACTCAAACAATGATGTGAAAGCACCAACCTTCATTAATAAAATAAATTTCCTTTTCTATGAGTTCCCTATATCTAATGAAATCATAAGTCAATCAATTAAGCATTAAGTGCTTATTATGTGGCAGGAACTGTTGTAAGAACTGGGAATACAAGTAGAAACAACCAGCCAGCCCCATTCTAATGGGGAGAGACAACATCTTAAAAAAACAAAAGTTGAAAAGAAGGCAGGGCTAAAACATTCTCATGAAAGAGCTTGTAGACTAAATCTGGAATTGAGTGTTCAAATCTTTCCTGGTCTTTATATTTCTCTGCTTTGTTACCAAATCCATCTCATAATTTTTCCCCATTTACTCCTCAAGCAGGAGCAGCACTCTCATCCATCTTTGTGGCATCCATTCCTATTTGTTTTGTTCTACAAAGTTCAGATATTTAGAATATAACTTTTATGCTGTTGTGACAATCCCTAAGTGACCTACTTGAAGAGGGTTTTTTAAAACTAGTTAAGGAGTTATTCTACTATATCCTTTTCCTTTAGCCATGATTTTTCTCACAAATGTTACAAGGGGTATTTGACAAATAAACTTGGTTGCAAAACAGCACACATAATTTCCTCATGCCCTTGGGATTTGCAGTTTTTCTGAAACAAAATGCATGAATCTGATGATGACAATATCTCATGGAGAAGGCCACAGAAATAGCAGGATGTTTCCCTCCCTCTCTTTAATACTATTCAAGTCACCATAAACAAATGACTGCACAGTCAATTCAGAAAGTTCAACCGTTTTAAGACACTATGCTAGGGACCAAAAGATTCAAAGTTTAAAAAAAGACAAAAAACAAAATATTATACATCCTAAAGGATAATCTATTTTATTTGCCTGGGAAGAATGTAGAGAGATGAGAGGGGAAGGGAAAGGCAGTGGAGAGAGAAAATCAATTGATAGATCAGTAAATATAAATTAGGGGAGAATACTAATAACTCTGGAATCAAGAAATTTTTTAGGAGACATTGGAGCTCAGTTTTCAGTAAATCAAGGAATTGTGAATGCATTCTAGTCATGAAAGACAAACTCAGCAAAAGAGACTAAGAGAGGAGATAGAATGATTAGTTCAAGAAAGTAGGCTAGACTGGCTATAATGTGTGAAGCCCATGGAAGTGTTAAAACAACATTAACTAATTTCCTTTTATATTATGACAAAAGACTATATAGGAAGTTGATATATAAAAAAGATAACAAAGAATAGAAATAAGAAGTAAAATTATGACTTACTGGTGTAGAGAATTTTGGAGGAGCAATCTTGTTTCCCTATTGCAACTTGATACTTTATTTTCAACTGGCAATCTTGTAGAGTTATCTAGAGCATGAAGAGGGCTTACTAGGGCTCTAATGGCCAGTTTGTAGATATCAGAGATGAGACAGGAATTTCAGTAGCCCTGGTTCTGAGGTTAGCTGTCTATTGTACCATGATGCCCATCTAAAATAAGGGAGATTTGTTCATTTTGAACTTATTCTTAGTTTGTATTAAATGATCCTCGATGATCCTTTGGAAAGATTCAATTAATATGCCATCATTTCTTGTTTTTGCCTGAATAAGATTAAAGGACATAGGAATATATTTCGGAAGCATAATAGTAGTAATATTTTTAATATGGTATCTTAGAGACAACTTTTATGTCTCAAAAAACTAGTACTACTGAGGAAATCCAAAGTCTCTTTCATCTATAAATAACCTGGGGGAAAAACAAAGCCATAGAGAAGTTATTCTTCACCAGCATTAATAAAAACTTGGTTACCTTATTATATAATATTTCATGACATTAAAAGGCTACTATTGGATACTTTAGATTTAGGGAAAAATTATTGCTCCAGGTTTTTATATCAATTTTTCTATGAATTTGGATCTATTAATCAACATTAAATAGAATTAAATTAATTATATTTAAATTTCAGAAAGCTCCAAAACATGATGTTAAAAGAGATGTTATAAAAGTCATCATTTTAAGATACGTTTGAGGATTCACCATGGTTTATACCATTCTGGAGGGAATTTTGCCATCTAGTGCTATGTCATAAATTACTTCTTTGGAATTTATTAAAGTAGTCAGTATAAAAATATTCTCCATTGTCGTATGGAATATAAAAGTATGTCTAAAAATTTATATTCAAGTATCTAATTTGTGACAAATTTTATCAAGAAGAAAGTCTTCTTCCCCCCCCCCAAAAAAAAACAAAACAAAACAAAACAAAACAAAAAAACACCTTTGTAAAGTCAAGTCTTTTATGGCAATACAGAAGTCATTTTTTTTTTCTTACCTCCTGATTGTGTTTTAGGTTTACCTACTCTGGGTAATAGATGCATTTGCTAATGTGCAAAAGAAAGTTTTTTACCCAAGTCCTTGTCCCTCTCAAATGGTCAATATCAGAAATTGATGATTTTACTAGTAACATGATAATGAAGAATCAGTATTGTCAATTGCTTTGTCACTGTCCCCTAAGGACATTTCTTCCATTTGACCTGTAGTAGGACTTGATACCTTGTATATGCTATTATTATCCTCATCATACATATGAATAAACAGAAACAGAAATTAAACATCTTGCCCAGAGTTACAAATAGGTGTCTGAGGCCACATGTGAACTCAGGTCTTCCCAACTCCAGGTCTGACACTTCACAGTGTCATTTTCGCTGCCTCACAATGAAAAGTTTCATTGTTTGGTAGAAGTATAATGTTCAGATGATTCCCTGCTTAGTTTTTTCTTTTAACCTTGTTAGTATTTTTAACTGTTGATTGCTGAGTATGTAATTTACTTGAATTTTCTACCTTTTCTACATATTTTATAAAGTAATATCTATGAGTTTTAAGATTAAAAAATACAAGCATGTTTGAGAGTAAAAGATCTTTTTACTCTTGGAAATTATCATTTAGTTTAGTATTTCTGTAATACTTAGCAGATGTAAGATAGTCAAATGCTCTCTTTCCCCAGAATAAGCATCTGATGATATTTGGCTCATGCAGAATGATGAAAAGGAAAACACATGAAGAACAATTAAACATGAAGTAGAATAGGGAAAAAACCTGAAGTTTGAAAGGAAAAAATATGGACAAATTATTGCCCATGGAAAGAATGTGCAAAGCTTACAGTTTGTGGGAGGAAAGAAAGTTTATATATAAAATGAAAAGAGAAATGTGAAATGTAGTCAAATGCCCCAAGGGATCTTTAGTGGTAGAAAGTCTGCAAAACACCATTCTATAAGGTAGACTATTTTTAAGAATCAGAATGCCAGAGTGTTGATTTTTTTTTTTTTAAAACTCTGGTGTATATTATGTGAGCAAATATGAGATAACTATTCATTTATTTTATTTGGCCTAGTTTAGGGACATTATAAGTGTCACTTTCAGTTCAGTTGAAGGATCATGAATTTCATGTATGAAGTGTTGTTACAGTGAATTATATAAGAAATCTCCCCCCCCCCCCCGCAAATTACAATGTTGATTCAGGTGGCAAATGTAGGAATACCCTCACCAGGCTGCTGATACCATTTGTGAAATTTAAACATTTGAATAGTGATTAATGGTGCTGCCAAGAACTATGTTGTTATTGTTGTTGTTTTTAATCCCATTGTCTAATCAAATGCAAAAAAAGAAAAGATTCTAGGTCTACATGTTTGGATTTAAGAGACTGACAGAATATTCTGCTTATGCTTTGGAACCTTTATCTGGTTCGCTTCTTAGAATTGAGATAAATAATATGAAATACAAAAATCTCCTTGGATTCTAAGACAGATATCACATTCAGTCTTGAGTAGAGCATACATGAGTGACAGACATGAGTTTCATAAAGATTTTGTAGTTTGTAAAGCTTTTTTTTCTTTATTATCTTTGTGTGGATGGCATTATTCTAATCTGTGTATGTGTGTTTTTATTCTTTAAGCATCTTTTCTTTGAAACATGTTGAAAATCCATTCCTAAATACTTTTCTTAATTGGTCATATCCATTATGTATTTCTTGTCACATAATACAAAACTATATCCAACTTGTTTCTAAGTATTTTAATTTTGGTTCTGGTTCTAATGTCATTGACAAGAAAAATAATTGTTCTGCAAATGTTGGAAAATCTGTTCCATTTTGCATCTATTTGTTATCCAAGTTTCATTTGTGCCAGATAGATTACTTAGTGGATAAGCCACAGGCCTGAAGTCAGGAATACGTGAATTCAAATATTCACTTATTATAACTTATGAGTTATGTGACTCTGGGCAAGTCAGTTAATATTGGTTGCCTCAGTTTCTTCATCTGTGAAATGCAGTGGAGAATGAAATGCCAAACTACTACAGTATTTCTGCCAAGAAAATCCTGAATGGGATCATAAAGAGTTGGATGTGACTGAAATATGATTAAATAATAACAAAATTTAATTTGAAAATGCCATTGGAATGATCTGGCTTAGTTGTCTTTCAAGCCAAGCTTTTTGTATATGTATATTTCATTTTTTAGTTCTTTTTTTGAAATACTTGTCATTCCCTTTCATCTTCCTCCTACACAGCATAGTTTAGTGTCTCTCTTGACTGACTTATCTCTCTCCTTGGCAAGGAGATTGTGTATTTATAGGCTGAAGCAGGTTCCCAAGTTCTTTTGATGTACTCAATGTGACAAGTGATTCCCATTGGCTAATACTTATCAGATTCAGTATCTTTATATTATACATTCCACATATCTTCATAGTCAATATTATGACTCTAGTTGGAGCTGTTGTAATTGAATATTATTTTTCTAACCTTTAACCTTTTTTTCTTTCTGAATTTAATGTTTCTTTTACCATTCTTTGTAATATTTTATAACCTGGAATAGAAACAAAGAATAGAAGTCTTTTCATTTTCTTCTTTCTCTCTTTAAAGTAAATTCTTTGTCATATGGGATGGCTCTTTGGGAGTGGAAAGAAAGAAGCCAAAGGCATTTGACATGATATAAAAAGAAAATATCAGGAAATGTTTATATCTTTAAAAAGAAGTCATAGATAGGATGATTTGGATTCCATAGAGAGAAGAAATTTCCTTTAAAATACAGCTATCCGGAAGAGGAATAGACCAAACGTTAATTAGTTTATTAATATATCTTCTCTCTCACTTCTTCTACGTCTTTTCTTCCTCCCCCTATTTCTCTCTTACCCCTTCTCTTTCCTGTTCTTTGATAAATTGACACATGCTCTTTCTCTCCTTTCATTTTCCCTAGTTCTCCTTTCCTTCACCCTCTCCCTTCTCCCCATTCTGCCCTTTCTCACTGTTTCTTTCTACCTCTCTCTCTCCCTCTCCTCTGTATGCCTCCAGGAAAAAGAGGAGAACCCAGGTGTTCTTTTCTTATATTTTAGCATATTCTACGTTCCTGATTTGGATTTCCCCTTCCTAACAATATGAACATATTATAATTCTCCTTGAAAAGGTAAAGCAAACATTCAGAGAGAGAGTATCACAGCATTGAGTTAATCCTGAGATGAATGGAATGCAGTTGAGAACTAGAGTTCCATTAGTTGAGGGATTTCCAGAACTGTTCAGGGCATGGTGACCCTGACATTGTTAATGAAGACATGACCCAAATGAAATTTGGTTATCTGCTTTCATGGATTAAACTGATTTTGAATATTCTATAGGTGTCTATGCACTAGCTCTTGATAGTGTGGGTACAAGAAAAATAAAATATACTTCTTGTTGCCAGGGAATAAGCAGCATCATTGAAGTTCATGTAAATGAATTCTCAAACTACCTTAGTTTGATTCTTTCACTTTTCCTTGTCTTTGGAGTTATTTGACTATCTTGGGGGACTTTAATGAATTTGTTGATCTATCATAGAAACTATCTTTAATAAGACAAAATATTGAACATGACTGCAAAGTAATAATAGTAAATAGGGGACATATGGCTGATAGAGCAGGTCCTGTGGTTTGTATAGGAAAAAGCAGAATGCTTCATGAGACACTCTAATTCTTGGTTTAGTAAATGTGGTCATGATTTATTCACTTATAGTTTTATGTTAAATTCATAATGCCTTTTAAAAATTTTCTGGGTTTAGTATTGGCTAGATTTGAAAGGTATTATCTGCTTTGTTTCTAAATTTAGACCCTATTTTTATAGAACATGGTAATTTCTCATAAATTTTGTTTTCTTTCACAGAATTTTTTTGCAAAAGAAACTTAAGGGAAAGGGTAAAAAAAAAAGCTCATTAATATTAGTCAAGTGTGCAACAATTTTATCAACTTGAGTTGATTCTATAACTACAGACATGATACAGATTATAAGTGTGATCACATCTTAAATCCCCCAAAACCTGTAATTATAGAAATTTTTATTACTTTTTTTTTTTTTAGTATCCAATAGCCTAATAGAATGAAAACTCTTTGAGGACAGGGACTAATGTTTTACATTTTGTCTGTGTAATTCCAGAACCCAGATAGTGCTTTGCACATTGTGGTAATTTAGTAAATGCTTCTTGAATTAAATGGATAAATAACTATTAGTCCAATAGCTTATTTTTATAAAGAAGGAAACTGGGACCAGGAGAAGTAGGAATAAGAAGTCTTAAATTCTAGTCTCAGAACAACTATTTACTGAATGAGACTATGTACAAAAGATATGACCTCTCTGAAACTCAGTTTCTTCAACTAATTGATGAAATTAACAATGGCCATATTGCTGACTTCACAGGATTATTGTGAGGAACTGGTGGCAAATAATTATATTAAATTATGAGACCTTAAGTAAGGACAAGGACTATGTGAAATCTGCCTTATATAACAATTAAGGAATTGTGCCCTTATAAAAAAATAAGCCAAAGAAAATGAAAGCAAAAGAATTCTAAAAGGACACAAATTCTGAAAGGCATGTTATGTTGATTTGCACTTGTTGCCAAATGGTTGCCAAGATATGGTATGTCTCAAATTTTTTCTTTCCTTTACCATTTAAATATAAGGGAATCTTTGACTAAATGATCAGAATTGAATTTGTCCTTTGGGTGAAAATTTCTCTCTATATTTACCCTCTGAATATAACTTTTTTATATGGATTCTATAAATTTAGGCATGGTAACTTGAATTACTTTCTAGATTAAAATAAAATAAAGTCTATCTTTAATTATTTATGGCTATTAAGGGAATTCCCTGATTGTTCTCCTTGGAGTCCAGATGACAGATTTAGATAATGCCTGAGACATTAATACTCAAACCCTGAAAAATCACTCAATCTCTCCAAGGGTCAGATTTATCATCTATAAAATGGGGATGATAATTAACACCTATCACACTGGGTGGAATGCTGGAAAATGTTTAACTATTGACCCTCCAAAACATTTATGCACAACAAATTTTTAAATTTAATCTGTATAAATTAAATTTTCTTCATCTCAGGTCTAAACAATCAGTAAAACAACAAGTTAAGCCCTAATTTCCAATTTCAAAGTGTAAGTGCTCACATTGAAAATTTCGCAGTTGACTTAAAAATTCTTGCCATTCTGAAGCAGTCTGAGCACTCTCTAGCACTAGATATATCTTCATTTCACAATTAAGAAAAAACTGAGATAGAAAAAATTAGTGAATTTCAAGGGCCCCATCTGATTTGAACCTGGGTCTTCTTGCCTCCAAATTCATCACACAGGAATTATCCTCACATTGTAAAGCATTATAGCAACTGCAAAGTATTTCAATGTGGACCATTACTATTATTATGACTAAGAGGTCAACAGTTTCTTTAATATGTCATTCTACCATATGATTTGTGGGACTTGGGACAAGTGACTTCATTTCCATAAAATTAGGGGATTGGACTAGATTATTGAACTATTCTTTCTAGTTTAAAACTATCCAATAATGTTACCATCTGTTGAAGGATGAAGTCTAAAGACTAGCATTTGAGATATTAAGCCATGAAGACCTCTGAAGACAAATAGTGGCACTATAGGAATGAGTTGTAAATATAATCCAAATACACAGCCTACATGACTTTCAGGCAAAAATACTAGGTAAATAGAACATTCCAGCAATGTTTATCAAGTTGCTAGAATGAGAATCTCTAAGAACTGCCCTCATTTTTTTTCTTTTGATAGAAGGTGAGTGAGATTCATTGTGATTGTAAAAATGTTTTATTGGTATGAGAGACAGGGAAAGTTAAGATATTTAAACTCTATAAAGTATCTGTAAACCAATAGTTTTATTATTGTTATTTTAAAAAAAATTATTACTATTTTATAAAACCAATACTTTTAAAGTCTTGTAAGTATATAAAATTGTTTAAAAATCATGATGATTCAATGTGACTTTTATTGAATCTCTTATCTTTAAAGTACAAAAAGAGGATTAAAGACAATAAGAAATGAAATGAAAAACAGTAAAGGATCATGAACCATGAGGAAAGATGAAGAATTGATTGAAATTATAGTTTTCCTGAATTAGGATGGAATTAAAGTTCACTTCATTCAACATTCTTATTTTATGTATGAGAGAACTAAGCACAGAGAGGTAGAATGCTTAAAAAATCATACAGCTGTGTAGTAGCAAAATTGGGATTTTAGCTCATTTCTGAAAATCTAATGAAAAGCTAGTGAACTTAGCATTGCTTTCTTTCCTTTCACCTTCCTTTTGGCCTTCCTTTCACCTTTTTCTAACAAAGTAAAACATTGTTTTCTTATTATTCTTGTTTCCCATTTTCATTTAAACCGTTTCCTTAGTTTCCTCCAAACCCATTCTCAGTGTAGGAATTAAAGTTAAGCCACACAAGTAGCTTCCATTACTTTACCTGCAATGTGTCTAACATCAGATCTTTTATGAAGTCTGAAATAGTGAATAAAAAAATTGAAAATTTCTGATGCTGGTCAAATTTGTGTCAAAATCAAGCAAAATTTATGCAGACCAAGAAGCATTGATAATATAATGTGAAGATGATTCAGGGGTCAAATATCAGTGAAAAATGATTAAGAGATTAGATATGCTACCCAGTAAATTTGGGAAATTTTTAATATCACATATTAATGGACAATGAGTGTCCATGGTACAGAGATTGCTTCCCTTGTTGTTTTAAGAATTATAAAGTCATTAAGACAAAGCATCTCAGGATCACCAATCTGAATGTGCTAAACTGAGGAGTGAAGGAACAGAGTAAACTGCTTTGCATATTTTTATATATGTTAAATCTCATCTCTAATCTCAACTACTATAGGGAGACTTAATTTTAATACAAAATCAGTTAATACACTATTGTGGTAAAACATCTAGCTATCGTGAAAGCTATGGAAATCTTCTCTAGGTCATAGAGTTGGAGAGCAGTGCAACATGACCACACAATTAAACTCGTCACAATGAGCAGATAGTAGAACTATGAAAGGAGTTTTATTAGGAGATTTATAGTAGTTTGATTTGCGATTTCCTTAAACTATACTGTAATCTCTCTTAAGTAGGGATACAAATTTCATATTTCTCATAATCCCTATCTAAATGCACATAGTACAATTAATAAACATCATTTTATATCATCATATTATATTGTACTATACTAGATTTTTAAAAAAAAAATTACCTAGTTTCATGGTGATTTTGATGAATATTTTCTAAGTTATTTGCTAAAGAGTGTGGCCATCCTTATGAGAAATTCATAAAGGTATCACAGCAAAAAAAAAAAAAAACTGAAAAAATATTTAATGAAATATTATTGAAGCTTGGAATCAAGGGTGGTCATTACTATTTTTTAAATTGCATTGACTTTAAAGCAGAAAGAAACAGCTAATTTTTTTCTTTTTATAAGTGAAGAAGACTCTCTGATAACTAGAAAGGTTTATAGACTTGTTCAGGATCACAAAACTACTGAACAGCATAGCTTGAGCTAGACATTAGATCTCATGGCTTCTTGGCCTAGTGCTTTTTTTCCATTACAACTTGAATTGTTTATATTTTAGAATCTCCATGTCTATTACTGTTAGTAATAAATTTTCTGGGGGTGAAAAAAAGAACAAGATAATGTCAAGTAAAGAGTGAAAATATCTAGCAGCTGAACAATCTGAACTGAAAATGCATATATTTGATGTGTCCACTATAGCTGCTGTTACTTTTATTGAGTCCCTATCATCAAAAATTGGCCAATTTTCTAGTAGTAAGACTGATCCTCAAATTGTTTTCAGTTTGGTAAAATCTCTCAGATATTGTACACAACCAACATGACTTTTAAGAGATTATAGGCACTTTTAGACCCCATGGAAGAGTAGGGGGAGAATTTGTGTAAAAGCTTCATTATTAAATTTCTTCTGAATCTCTGCTTTTGGGTCTTGCTACTGAAAATAACAATATGGAAACTACTGAGACTTGAAATATACCTCTCTACATTTGGTCGATTTGTTTGTTTTTCCTCTGGTAAATATAAAATTGAAAAAAAAAACTGTCTTAATATATTCAGACTCTAAAAGTCTGGATTCTGTGGACACTAAAACTTACATATTATATTTGCATACTGCTCTAGTGAATATTATCTTTTTTTCCAGTTATAATGACCCTGCAAGATAGGGAGCATTATTTTATTTTAGACTGGGAATCTGAGACTCAGGCTAAGTGAATTAGTTGCCCAAAGTCATACAGCTATTAAATGGTAAAGCCTAATCTAGAGCACTTATCAAGGAATCTAGACTATCTTGGTGATCTTTTCATTGCACCTTGATGCCTCTGATTTATATCTACTTCATGTCATCTTGTTTCTTTTTGGAATCCAAGAGAGAGCCGACTTGTCAAGTTTGTAGTGGAATTGAAAGTGATTTCTCCTTGTCCTCACAGAAAAGAAACATAAACCCTTCCTTTCAATAAAGCACTTGTTAACCTTGCTGACAAACTCAAATAGCATTTTTCACCAAAAAGCTGCGCACAGCAGGTAAATGCTATGATGATATTTGCTCAAACATTTCAAAATTTGTTAAAAGGAAGCTCATGCCAGGATTTTACTTGTCAATTTTCTGCATATTTCTTTTTTATGTGGGAATATAGCAAGGATTGTTAAAAAAAAAAAAAGTAGACTTGATAAAAAAGACTGATCCACCCATGTAGGGTGATGAAAAAGGCATCACTGGCCAAAAAGGGAGAGGGGGATGAGGGCTATAAATAATTGTTGTCTTTCAGCAAATTACTTCATGTTCATCAGCTGGAATTCCATTTATGTGACAGTGGGGATTTTTTAATGTACCCATTGAAGTAGAAATCCATAATTTTCCTAGTGATTTATTTCCAAAAGAATTTTGAGAATAATAATTTCTGCTAAAGAGAAACAAAGTAGCCTTGACTTTGGCTTTAAAAAAATTTGAATGTCACTTTTTAAATGATACCATCTGTATTTGTGTGTATACATATGTGTGTGTGTGTGTGTGTGTGTGTGTGTGTGTATCTATTTCAAGGGATGTGGGTCTACCCAGTGCAGCAGTCTTTCCTACTTTCCTACTTTAGTCAGCTACAAGACATGAAACTTTAACAACCATTTCAAAGGGACCCACAGTTATCACTGATTTAGGAGGCACTTATTCTTGTACAAGAGTCTTCCAACATTAAAAAGGGGAAAACATTGCTAACAACCAAGGAAACAGGACCACCCTAAGCTATACTGCCTTTATTGACAAAGAATATTTAATTGGTGATGCTGCAAAGAATCAAGTGAGTATGAATCTCACCAATACAGTCTTTGGTGTCAAATGTCTTGTTACAGATTTGATGATGTAGTTGTACATCAGTTGATGATGTATTTATGAATCAGTGACCTTTCATAGTGGTGAATGACACAGGCAGGATTAAGATCCAAACGGAATACAAAGAGAAGACCAAAATTTTCTACCTATGATTTTTTTTGTTTGTTTTATTATTGTAGTAAGTTAATTTATTTTTAATATACTCTGCTTTATGAATCATGTTGGGAGAGAAAAATCATAAGAAAAGGGAAAAAGCATGAAAGAGATAAAAAACAGAAAAAAAGGGGTGTTAGATTTTTTTCTGGGTGCAGTTGGCATTTTCTGTCCAAAGTCTATTGAGATTGCTTTGGATCACTGAACTGCTGAGAAGAACCAAAGAACCAAGACTTTCATAGTTGATTATTTCACATTCTTGCCGTTTTGTGTAGAATGTATGCTTTGCTTAGTATCAGTTCACGTAAATCTTTCCAGGCCTTTCTCTAATCAATTCATAGAACAATAATATTCCATTGCCTTCATATACCACAACTTGTACAGCCATTCACCAATTGATGGGCATCCACTCCTTTTCCAGTTCTTTGCTACCACAAAAAAAATTGCTACAAATATTTTTGCATATGTGCATCCTTTTCCCTCCTTTATGATTTGCTTGGGATATAGACACAATAATGGCACTGTTGGGTCAAAGTATATGCATAGTTTTATAGCCCTCTAGGCATAATTCCAGATTGGTTTCCAGAATGATTGGATCATTTCACAACTCCCCCAACAATGCAGTAGTTCACAGTTTTTCCACTTCCTCTCATACATTTATCATTATCTTTTCCTGTTATCTTAGCCAAGATGAGAGATGTGAGTTGATACTTCAGAGTTGTCTTAATTTGCATTTCTCTAATCAATAGTGATTTAGAACATTTTTTCATATAAATATGAATGGCTTTAATTTCATCATCTAAAAATTGTTCATGTCCTTTGACCATTTATCAATTGGGGAATGACTTATATTCTTATAAATGTGACAGTTTTTTATATATTTTAGAAATGAAACCTTTATCAGAAATACTGGTTGAAAAGACTTTTTCCCTAGCTTTGTATTTCCCTTTTAGTCTTGTTCCTGTTGGTTTTGTTTATGTAAACCCTTTTTAATTAGTATAATCAAAGTTGTCCATTTTGCTTTTCATAATGTTCTCTAGTTCTTCTTGGTCATAAATTCCTTCCTTCTCCAAAGTACTGATAGGTAATCTATCTATGATTTTGACTAAGATGAAAGAAATTGCCAAAGCTTGGAAAGGCTGGCACAAACCCTGTTGTTATAGTGCTACCTACGTCATTGGTTCCCAAAGATGCTGGAACAAACTGGTTTCAATGTAATCCAAATCTTCAATGAGTTAACTGCTGCTGCAATTATTTATGACTCAGACTAAAGGGATGATGCTGAGAGAAATGTGTTGATTTGATCTTGGAATGGTACTTTCAATGTATTCATTCCAGCATTGAAGATGATATTGTTGAAATCAAGTTTACAGCTGACAACATCCACTTAGATGAAGAAAATTTTGAAAACCACATGGTCAAATATTTCATTGTTGAGTTCAACCAAAAGATAATAAAAGCATCAATGAGAATAGCAGTGAGATGTCACCACTTGTGAAAGTAGAAAATAAATTCTGTTTTCCAGTAGTCAGATCAGAATTGAGGATGTGAAAGTATGGTATTCTATATCTCTATCATTTGCACTGAAGATCTGGATTTTAACCTCTTTTTGGCACATTGAACCTTATGGAAAAGGACCTAAGAGATTCCAAAGATAAATCACAGATTTATGACATGGTCTTGGTAGGTATTTCTACCGAAATACCCCATATCCTAATGTTTCTGCAGCACTCCTTCAATGGCAAGGAGCTCAATAAGAATATCATTCCTGATGAAACTATTGCCTGTGGGGCACTTGTTGAAGCTAGCATCTTTTTTGGCGATTAATGAGAATGTTCAGTACTTTCTGCTGTTGGACATCACTTCACTTTCTTTTGGAAATGACAGTTTTAAGCAAACACAATATCACCGTTCATACCAAGCAGACACAGACCTTTACTTCCTACTCAGACAACCAGTTTATTCAGGTTTATGAGGGTGAGAGATCAATGACAAAGGATAGCAACTTTTGGGAGGTTTCAGTTCACAGGCATGCCCTCTACCCCCAGAGCATTCTTCAATTGAAATAACATTTGACATTAATTTTAAATGTTCAATGTTTCTGCTGTAGATAAGAACATGGGCAAGAAAAATAGGCTCACCATTACCAGTGACAAACATTGTCTGAGCAAAGAACACATTGAATATATAGTTTAGATGATTGAGAAATACAAGACTAAAGAAGAGAAGTAAAGAGACAAGATATCTTCCAAGAATTATCGTGAATCTCATCCTCTGTGCTAGTCTTCATATTGAAAGAATAAGAAATTTCAAAGCAAAATCAGTGATGAAACAAACATAAGATCCTTGCAAATGGAATGAAATGATAAACTGGTTGAATAAGAACAAGATTACTAATAAAGAAGGATTTGAATATCAACAAAAAGAATTGGAGAAGATCTACAACCTCATCATTGCTAAGCCATCCCAGAATACAGAGTGCATTCCAGGAGGCATACCTTGTGAATAGAGCATCTGGAAGTACTTTGTCTAGATCTACTGTTGAAGAGGTTTATTAAATATACCAAAGAAAGAGCACTGCACACACCAAAAATTAAAGGACTCCAATTTATGGCCAAGACAGTAGCAGTTTAGAAGTAACATTTAAGTTACTATGTAAATCTGGGCATTCTCAATACTTGAATATGTGAAGAGAAAGAAGAATAAACAGTATTGTACTTTATAAGTACTGTAAGCAAGTGAAAATGCAGTTTTTGTCCTGAAAATAAAATCTATTTAAAAAAAAAAGAAAAAATAAACACCAGGAATGTGTAATCATACAATGGGGGGGGGTATGAGAAAGCTCCCAGTTTACCCTCTATAGAATAACAAATTTTGGCTAGTCTAAAGCAACTATAAAATCTCTTCTACCCATTATTGCCCAATATTTCCCAATTCTGTCTTCTTCCACCAATGGCTTCTAATAAAGTCACAATACAATAGCTATTTGGTATGATTATAATTTAAGTGTAAACCAGGCAACTGAAGCAGCCATGTAAGCAAAAGTCTCTGCCTTTCTCCCACTATATCTGTACTCTACCATCAAGATTACTTTGTTGCTGGGGCAGGCATCCTAAGCATGTAAATTCTGTACTCTGGAGCTATAACCAATAACTTTCCACCCCTTTTCCATTTTGGATGCATCATATCAACTGGACAGGATGAACAGGCATAGATAGGCTGTAAAATACATAATATAACTTATTGTACTTTCTTTACCACAAAAACACAATTTTCTTTTTACTCGGTTTCTGCAAAGAGCACTAATATTTTTTTTCAGTTACCCAGAATTATCCTGTCTCACTCTGCCACAATCTACACATCTTGTCATTTCTTTTTTCACATCATTTCTCATATCCACCCTCTTCTCTTCTTTCATATAACTACCACTCTTATTCATGTCTACAGTTCTTCTGTCATAGACTTTTATAATTTCTTCCTAATTCTTTTAATTCTTCTGCCTCAAGTGTTTTCCCCCTGCAATCCATATTACTCATAGTTGTCAAGTTGATGCTCCGAAGGTTCAGACATATTTCACTCTTATATTGAAGAAATGTCAGTGGCTCCCTATTGCCTCTCCAAACAACTATTATTTCAACTGTCTCATTAAAAAAAAAAAAACATGCTTTTAGGTGTTTTTTTTTTTTATGGATAGTAATAATATGTGCATGTGATTTATAAATAAGTAAACATATGCATATTAGATTCATGTGCTCTTTTTTTAACTGATTGGTTACAAAATTTAAAATGTTTGGAGACCACCACAATAAAGAAAAGAAAACATATTTTGAATCTTGCATGTATAAACTTGGCAAACATTTTTGCCCAAGGGATTATGGAGAGATACACAGTGGATGTGACTAGGCTATAAACATGATACAGAATAAGGGGAAACAAATAATTAATGGCTACTATGTGCCAACCATTGTGATAGGCACTTTAAAAACATCATTTGATCTTCACAACAACCTGCAAAACAGAAATATCATAAAGGATATCTTCAAAGGAATTCATGGCCAAAATAAATGGCCATGTTCCAAAGAAAGAACAATCATATAGCTAGAGGAAATGGTAAACTTTGGAGATACTACATATTTCTTTTGTAGCTGTGCAATATAATGGGAATGCAAGAAAAACACCCAGTCACTTGCTGCATCTTCTTTGATGAATTTGGAGGTTACATAGAACAGGTAATTACCAGAGAGATGCAATTTGTGTGATTAAAGGAAATACCCATATCAATGAAATCTCAGATTCCCTGTAGTCTGAATGTTTTCTTGGCTCATTCTGCCCAAGGGTTTGCAGTTATGCTTCAAATGGTAACATTCCTTGAGAGGATAGTAGTAAATTATTGAGAACTCCAAAAATATTTTTCACATTACCTTTTTCAAATATGTGCATGTCTTTGTATATGCATATTTGTATAATGTGTGTTTTCCTTCTCTTTCATTTCCCTATACAGTATTATAAATTGCTTTGTTGTGAATTTTTGTTTTTGTTTCTATGGTTTTTTTGAGGGGAGCATTTATTGATTGGCTTTTCTTGTAAAAGATAATAATTGTGATGTAATTGCTTTGATATCTTAATAGAAGAGGAACAGGGGATACAAATGAAGCATAATTATCCTGTACAGCAATATATTGATTCCCACATAAGAATTTGCTTCCAGTTCTGTATCCACCTTAAGCATTTCAGCAAAATTAACATATCCTACTAAAGATAGGCATGGATGATTCACATATTGACTTCCTTTGGAGGAAAGTGTTAGCTACAAGCTGGGAGCACACACTGCTGAAAATGCTTCCTAATACTGTTGAATATTGCATTACAGTGGAATCCACTTAATTGTCATATCCCAGTGGAATCCAAAATGTGCTGCTTAAGTGTTTACCATGATAATCAAAGAGTCTCTGTAATATGTGGAACCCGTAGGATGCTCATTCTTGTTTTTGGAATTGCTTTCACAATAAGTAATACACACAGCAAAGAAACATTTAAAAAGCGATGGCATAGTAAGGTAGAAATGATTCATTTAACAGTTATAATGAAGCACCCTACATCCAACAGAAAAAAGAAACAGCCTGGAGGGATCAAAGGTTTATTATGCTGAAATGCCAAGAGAAAAGTTAATGCAATTGCTTGTAAAGGCAGGATTTTTGAATGCTACTGTTAGAAAAAAAGAGATTTGTACAATTGTTCTTTCCCCAAATTAAATATAAACAACTCACCTAAGATTGTGATAGCAGAATAAAAATTGTGACCTTCCAGGTAACATTACTACTTCATTTGCTCACCCAGCACCTAATATTTTTGTTTATTGGAAATTATTTGTTATCTTTTAAAATTAATTTCTGCCTCAGCAGTTAAGGAAATACTATTGGTAAAGTTGCCTGACAAGGTAGCAAGTATTAATAAACAAATTATGAATAATTGTAGTCCTTTGCTACCCAAATGTATCTCATACAGTTATCCTCAAATCATTCTCTTCAATCTGTAGGATCACAAAAATTTTATTGGATTTATCTCATTTAGATATGTGTCTATAAAAATTTGTCCAAACATCCTCAAAGAACAATTTGCTACTATTTGACTTTGCTTTCCTTCATAGTACATGTAGAAAAATGACTGTACTAGATATCCTATATATGATGATCTAAATATGTTTCCTTTAAAAAATTCCCTCTTACTCCATCAGAAAACCTAATGGAATAATATTTTACTGGTATTAGCTAGGATGATCCTTCAAATAACTGTGAATCTATGTGTCCCTCCTTCTTGCAGTAGAATAGCCCAAAGTCAAACCATCTCAGATGAATACTTTTATTATCTATCATTTAGGTCCAGTTGGAGTTCCTTTTAAATTTTCTATACAGTCGTCTTACTGTGTCTATCATATGTAGTCCATCATATTTCATGAAACTAAATGTAATATATGTGTATCATTGTAAAATAAATAATCTTTAAAAATGCTACTAAAATATAATCTAATTTTTCATTATCTAAGGTAATAAAAGAAAGATCTGATAACTTAAAAAAACAGAACCAAGTAATGGACCTCACTGTGATATCTGACACTGCATTGATCTTCTTAAATAAGGTCTGGGCTTATTTTGACACAGATTTTTTTTTTTTCTGCTCTTAACATTCCACAGTAAAAGTTATACATGTCCTGCTTCTCAGGTAGTGTTTGAAGAAATATCCTTGCCACATATTGTATTGTATTGTATTGACCCCAAAGAACTATTCTTTCAGGTAGATAATATAAATGTTTACAAAGGTAGAGTCAGACTACCTAAGAAGAGAAAAACTGTTTTCTTATAGTTATTACTGGAAAACTTCATACAAAAAAGCTACACAATTAATTCCTTAATTGATTGGGATGCATTGGCTCTCTCTCTTTACAGAAAGGACAATTCAAACTTTGCTTCAGATCATGAGGAAAGAGTATCTAACAGCCTCCAGAGATGTTTCATTGACCTTGCTTTGAGGCAGTTATCTAATTTTTTTTCCTCTCTAAGCATAACTTAATTCTTCCTGTCCTTAGTGAAAGTCTCCCTTTGTCCCTTCCTCTCCCTAGCCTTATGCCCCTGCTTTCCTTCTTTTCCCCCAGATATTCTAGTGTCTCATTTCTGTTTCTGCTTTCTCTTCCCTCTCTTGCCTAAGATGTTCTAGTGTTTCCTTTCTGTCTCTTGAGTAAAATAAGGCTCATATTTTGTTTAGGGTCCTTCAGATTCTGACTTCCTCTTAATTTTTCATTCTTACTGTACTTTATTCTCTTTCACTCACTTTAAATTTTCTCCAAACAGCTCTGTATACTGTTTCCTATTCCCTGTATGTGGCATCCCATCTCCTATCTCCATCCCTAGTGTAAGTTGCCCCTATGACTATGTGCTTCCCCCTATTCAAAAAGAAGCCTTTATTTCTTCAAAGCTTAACTCAAGTGATACCTCCAAGAGAAAATCTAGGTGCTAATTCCTTCCTCCTTGGAAATCAGTTTGAATTTATTTTGTATACATTTTGGTTTTGTGTGTGTGTGTGTGTGTGTTTTTTTTTGTTGTTGTTGTTTTGTTTTGTTTTTAAATGTGTGTTCAGTTAACTTTCTACCTCAGAATATCAACTCTCAGAGGCATAGTTGCATAGTGAATAGAGAGCCAGCCACAAAGTTAGGAACACCTGGTTTCAAATCTTATCTCTGACAAAACTCCTATTGTCAATCAAAGAAAGTCACTTAATTTTTTATGCTCTAGTCTAAACAACTCTTTAAAAATTACTTTGCAAAGATGACAACCTACAATGTTGAAGGGAGAATCCTCATCCAGGAGTTCCTAAACTAATGAAATAACAAGTCCAATTCTTCTCTGTCCTTGGGATACATTACAGACCTTATCATATAATAGATGGTTAATAAATACCAGCTAAATGAATAGATAAATATTTTTTATTGTACTAAGTTTACTTATTTTTAAAAACACATTGCTTTATGAATCATGTTGGAAAAGCAAAATCAGAGCAAAATGAAAGAACCATGGGAGAGATTAAAAAAAAAACACAGAAAAAAGGAATCAACATAGAATGTGTTGATTTACATTGTCTCTTTAGTTCTTTTTCTGCATGTAGATGACATTTTCTGTTCAAAGTCTATTAGGATTGCTTTGGATCACTGAAACTATTGAAAAGAACCAAGCCTTTTATAGTTGATCATTGTACATTCTTGCCATTATTGGGTACAATGTAATCCTGGTTCTGCTTGTTTTGCTCAGCATCAGTTCACATAAATCTTTCTAGGCCTTTCTATAATCAACTTGTTTATAGGTTTTTAAAGAAAAATAATATTACATTATCTTCATATATCACAACTTGTTCAGCCATTTCTCAATTGATGGGCTCCACTCCTTTTCCAATTCTTTGCTGTCATAAAAAGAGCTGCTAAAAATATTTTTGCACATGTACATCCTTTTCTCTCCTTTAGGATTTCCTTGGGATACAGACTAAGTAATGACGGTTGGGTCAAAGGGGATGCACAGTTTTATAGCCCTTTGGGCATAGTTCCAGATTGGTCTCCAGAATGATTGGATCATCTTACAACTCCAACAATGCATTAGTCACAGTTTTTCCATATTCCCTTCAATATTTATCATTATCTTTTCCTGTCATCTTAGCCAATCTGAGACTGTGAGGTGGTAACTCAGTTATTTTAATTTGCATTTCTCTAATCAATAGTGATTTAGAGGATTTTTTTCATAACTATAAATGGCTTTAATTTCATCATCTGAAAAATTGTCTGTTTATATCCTTTGATGATTTATGAATTGGAGAATGACTTGTATTCTTATAAATTTGACACAATTCTTTATAGATTTTAGAAATGAGCTCTTTATTAGAAATACTGACTGTAAAATTTTTTCCCAGTTTTATACTTCTCTTTTAATCTTGTGTCTGTTGGTTTTGTTCATGCAAAACCTTTTTTAAAGTAATGCAATCCAAGTTGTCCACATTGTCTTTCATAATATTCTCTAGTTCTTCTTTGGCCAAATTCCTCCCTTCTCCAAAGATCTGATAGGTAAATTATGCTCTGTTCTCCCAATTTGTTTATGTATCCTCCTTTATGCCCAAATCATGTACCATTTTGACCTTATTTTAGTATGGAGTGTGAGATGTAGGTCAATATTGAGTTTCTGACATTATTTTCTAGTTTTCCCATAATTTTTGTCAAATAATGAGTTCTTTATCCAGGAGCTAGAGTTTGGGGATCTACCAAATAGTTGATTGCTATAGGCCTTGATTATTGTATAATGTGCATCTTATCTATTCCACTGATGCACCACTTTATTAGCCAGTGCCAAATTGTTTTGATTACTGTTGCTTTATAATATAGTTTTAGGTTTGATACTGCTAAGCCACATGAATAGATAAATTAATAAACAATCATTTATTGTTATTGTTAACATTTTCAGTTTGGCTAAAACCTGATAAGTACAGAGGGTAATACATTTGGCATAAAATATTGTCAGAATTCATTTTAAGTTAAATGTATGGGAAAGGGCTTTATCAAAACAGATCCAAAGGTGGGATCAAATAAGAGTCCTGAAGCTAAAAAAAACTATAAACTATGAAAGCACCAAAACCACATACTAAGCCATGTTAATAATGAAATAACCCAACACAATAAATTAGAATGAATTTTAATATAGGTTGCATAAATGCTTAATGAATTAAGTAGATCATAGAAGATATTAAGTCAAAGACATATTAACATATGTCACTGTATTACATCATATCTTGAGATTTTTCTTTGAAATATACCAATCTAAATAAGTTTGTTTCTTAGAAGAGAGCCTTCTTGTAAGTTAAAGTTGTATATGGTATCAGTAGAGAGACATTATCATACTATATATAGAATTCCCAAATGCAAACAGTTAAACATTCTTTTATCTTACTGATATCTAACAAAGCTGAAACAACATTTGAGTTGTTCTAGAAAGACACAGACAATAGCACTGGTTTTTCCCTGTAGAGTATGGGACATGTAGAAAGAAAAAAATCCCTTTCTGCTAATTCGTTAAAATCCTGAAGTAAGGCTACTAGTGCCATGTATAATAGCAGTAAGCAATAGTGATTTATAATAGTTAACTAGCTATTTTCTCTACTATTAATTTGTCCTTCCACCAACCCCTCCTATATAAACATACTATTTCCCTTGATAATAGCTTCACCATATGGTTTATCCATTTACTTTTTAATTTATGGAATAAAACAACCATTTCCATATTATAGTGTATTAAAATAAAGATTCCAAATTTAGTAGGAATAACTTGATATTCCTTTTAAACATATAAAATTATCATGTAAATTTCTTTATTTTATTTTTTTCTTCCAAAAAGGAAGCTATCTGCCTTACAGATGTTCAAGAACTATTAATGAAAAATCACCACCAGTCATATTAAATGACAACTCTTTTTCTTGACCTTCAAAGTTCTCCATCAAATCATTTTACCTTCGTGATATTGTGACTTAATTGTTGATCCAAATAAAGGACTTTGTTGTAGTTAAGAAAATATACTTGCTACCTTATCATAGATGGCTAATTTCTACTGTTATATACTTTTATATATTATATCTTCTAGGAGATTCTTCTAAATTCATCCCACTTTTGATGTTTCTATTGATTTTTTTATTCAAGTGATTGTTTTTTATTATTAATTATTAATAAGAATGCATATTGATTGTATATCTGTCTTTACGTTTGCATTTTCCCCAAATAACATATTGAAGTATATTAAAGATAAACCTTAAACTTCTTGAGAACTATTTCATTTTTTCTTTTTGTATCCCTAGTACCTGGAACATCATAAGTATTTAATAAATGCATTCTCAAAGATTGCTATGTTTTTCATATTTTTTCTTGAATAGGTGACATAATGATCCAATATGTTATAATGGAAAGAATTTTGAATGTGTATTTAGAAGACTTTAATTTAAGATATATCTCTAACACTTAGTATTATTGTGTGTAATCTGATCAACAGTTTCTTCCTTTGTAAAATGGAGATGATGATATTTATACCAACCATACAGGATCACTTTAAAGAAAAACTAAGCATCATATGTATTAATTCTATTATCATAAACTGCAATCATATTTTAAGTATTTTAATTATAGTGATTCTTTCCTCTCCACACATATTGTCATATACTTAACAATAAGTATTTAGTCATTTATCTTGAAAATTAAATTTATATTCAATCTGTAGAATGGTAGAGAAATGAAAATGAAACATTTGATTATTTTTAATGACTTAAAAAAAATCTCACTAAAGAGCTGTTCCTACATTTTTCCCTGTTTCACCAATGACATGAAAAAAAAGATGAATAGTCAACTATGGTGCAATTAAAATCTTTAACTCAATCAAGGTCTTTTAAATACAGCAAGGGACAGTACCTAATTCTCCTTCATGACTAAGTATAAAACATGATGCTTAACTAAATAGTTAAGTTATTAGGAAGATTTTTCAGATTGCCATGCAGTATCAACAGAGATACTGCAATTCTTTCATGGAGATCTTCATTGTCCATAAGTATTTTTGCATTTTATGGTTATTGTTGTATGTTTCTGACTTATGGAACACTACAACCTCAAAAATTGAAATGGAGAATGATTCAAAGAATGATAGGCATGGTAAATGTGATCAGACTATGTGTTACAAATGTAGATGGACACAGAATTGAAGAATTTTGTCCAAAAAAAAATGAATGAAAAAGATGAACTAGTTACATGATAAAAAACAAAAAACAAAAAAAAAGGATGATTGTTTTTCTGCATCTTTGTCAGCATCCTCATGGCATTAAGAGAAAGAAAACAAAGTCACCTTGTATGTCACAGTGTGACAAGCTTAAAAGAAACCTTGGACAAAATCTACACAGGATGGATAAATATGGATAATTTATGATCTATATCGTTGAGAAGGATGCCCAGATTGATAAAATCACAAATGTCTCAGAATATTTGAGTATGGGAATGCTACTTTCCTTTTGAGAGAGATAGATACTTGTCAGTATTTTTCAGTCCTTCTATGTAGATTTTCGTGGTTAAATGAAATACAATTATAAAAATGTATAATTGTAGCTGATCACAGCAAAAATAAAACAGTACCAATTTTCACATTATCAAACTCTGTTGTCCAAAGAACTTTGTTTTGATTAAAGTTATATATCTTTTTTACTAGCTTTGTTCCATGGTCATTACACTTAAATTAGGATTATCTTTGTTTTCCCTTCCCCCTGTTTATGACTTTGTGACAGTATGAATTTTAAATTCATACTCTGTTTCACCCAAATCTTTTGTGTAAATGCTATTTTACTTAAATCTTATATTGTGCCAGAATTTAGCTGCATGAATTCTCTTTAATATTTCTTTTAAAGATGTGTGAAAAATACTAACCTGTGTTTCCAGGGGTTAGCTTGGAGGTAGATCAGAAATCTGGGAAGTGGATTCTTCTCCTGTGTCCAAGAAGGGTAGTGAGTACTACTCTGGAATTTCAGACAGTCATTTGTTTTCTTTCCAAAGTGCTAAGAGATGAGGGTTAAAAATTGTAATGGAGGGTAATGATTATAATAACAGCTCACATTTATAGGGATTTCTAAGCTTATACATCACTCTCCTGCCAACAACTTCATGAAGGAGGTAGTGCAAGTATTATTAGCACTGTTTTGCAACTGAAAATAAAAACAAGGTCTAGAGAGTTTGTGATTTGCCCAGAGCTATAACTCATTATTTTTGTGCCTAAGGCAAGTGACAAAAACTGAGTTGGGGGGCAGTTGGTGAAAGGGAGGTGCTGACCTAGGTTATGAGTACCATGGAGAGGAAGCATATAGATCTCTTCATTTTTTTCTAACCATCTGTTAATACCAACTCTTTATATTATATAAGAACTACACTTTGATATTTGGACTAAAAGCTCTGATCTCCTCACACTACTTTTGACTCAGATTCAACTATGATCACTTGGCAAATAAATGATAGCACAAGGTTTCAAATAAAATCTTTCTTACTTCAATTTCAGAACTCTTCCTATTAAACTTTGTTTATATAAATTAAAAAAAATTAATCACTTTGCAAAATATTCACATAAAAAGTAGGCGGGAAGTATTCATTATCAATCTTATTTTGTAGTCACTACAAAATGTATTGGTTTTGCTACATAGTGTAATTCTAATCAATATTTGGAACCAAAATCATGTGCTTTGTTTGATTAGTAATCATGTATAGGTTTATCAGAGGTTAGTTATTTTATTGGTATTGTTTAGTTTGGAAACTAGTGGAGGACAAAAATGTCATGTAGAAAAAGAAAAATAAGTTGTTCTAGGATAAGAATCCATATAAAAATCAATCATGTTACTTAGATCCCATAGAATACTCAAAGGAGTTTAAAAAAAAATAAGATGAACACTTCTTTTGAGCAACAATTATTTTTCTTGAGATTTTTCTTTGTTGTACTTTATATTGATTTCTGAAAAATAAAGAAAACAAAATACACAAATCAATTTCTAGATATCTTTAATAATCCAACCTGAGGTGATAAGCTTGGGAATTAGTATGTAGCATAGGAATTTCTAACTTTATTCATTCCCATTTTTTTTTTACCAAGAGAGATAACTGATTAATGCCAAGTGTAGAAAGACTGATACCACTCCCTAAGAAATATCTTTTCCTTTTCTGACCATCTATAGCACTTATAGCTATACCAATCCCTGATTTAAATGTGGGTTTGTTGTTGTTTTTTTACTCTAAGTATTCTATGTAACTATTTTCTATCCAGATAGATTATAAGATTATTGAGGTGAAGGCATTGTCTTCTAGCATATACACATATATATTTGATAGAAGTAGGCATATATGCATACATATACATGGGAAGTATATGCATATATATGTAAGTTTATATGTGTAAATATATATATTAATATATGTATATACTATTAATATGCAAAAATAAAGTATATGTAGTCATATATCTATGCATATGGATACTTCAGTATTAAACTTTGGCACTTAATAAATATTATGTAATCAATTGCTTCATAAATATCTATTTTAATAATTCCCATCTAAATACTGCTAAATTAATTTCCTTCTGGCTGAAGGAGTAAATAAAAAAAATTATGACCCTAATTTTCATATATCCTGCATCTCACAATTCTGGAACTTGAAATTGTTTAAGGAATCTCTAGGATAATGCTTGGGTTGGAGTTTAAGTGTGGTATATAAAACCATATGAAGTATACATTTTATGTTTTATCTATTTTCTAGTTATTACAGCAAGTATCTTTTATATGGAAAGTGTTCTAAGCTGACCTCAGGAAACTGTATGGCTTGGATGATGCCAGGAGTTTCATCCAGGACTATCCTGGAATTTTTCATTCAAATAAAGAGGGCCCCAAAGATTTAAGTTCCAGGCATATACAGTTGAGTATCTGACAATTCTTGACTTTTCATTTAAAGTACACACTTGGCCTTCCTTTGGCACCATAATTCAAGTGTTTGTTGATGTGTCCTAAATTGATGCACATTATACATCCTGTATCCTAATAACTTTCTATAATATTAGAACCTGAGAACTCTCCTGGAAAGGAATTAAAAAGAATGCCTATGAATTTTGTCTGTTTTCTCTGCTTCTTCTCCAATAAAAACAAAAGTGCTGTGAAAAGAAACCATTAGGGTTAGAAAAAAAATTTAGAACATTTTTCTGAGCTCAGTTCCACTCTGTCTACTTGAAATAGAATAAACTGCTAACATGATGCCAGAATAGCCAATCATTTCTGTGAAACAATCCTTCAAGTCTAGTGTCACCCAGACAAGATGGGCTAGCTGGTTAAATTGTCATTTTTAGATCAGTTGTTTGGATATCATACAGACAGAGTGACACTAGATGCCCTGAGGTGATCTTTGTTGACAACCCATAGGTATACAAAGATCATTACTGCTTCTTTGCAAGGTTGAGATTTACTGCATTTATTGTTGGGAGTTTTTAGTGAAATTTCATTGCAAAGATTTTTTTATTTCCAAATATATGTGCCTTTAAAAGTATTTTGCAAGGGTGTCTGTGAATTCTTTTAGATATAATTTCATTTCATCGATTTACCTTTGGACTAATAATAAACATGATTATAAATATCACAATTTAACTTAGCTAAGTTTGCATGTAACCTTTCAAATAGAATTCATCTTTTCACTTTCAGTGATGTATCTAATGTGTGCTGAACACCAACTTGTCTAATTTTCTAGAGGCTCATTCAGTGAATAGTTATTCTTCAGGTTATATTTGTTTTTCCATGTTCAACTCATGAAAATTGTTTAAGATGAGGATGAGAATGAGAAATACATCTTTGGACATGTTTTGCTTACCTATATATTTGTTACTATGGTTTTATTATTTTTCTTTCAATGGGGAAGTGAGAGAAGAAATAAATGCTTGTTAATTTAAAAAATTAATAATGGCAACTAACAATTATGTTAAATAATTACAAAATAGTAATATTAATAATGTATAAATAATATAAAAACTAACTTTAAAAAGAGAAAAAGAATCTTATATCTGTATCTGATAGGGGACTGACTGGGGATGAGTCATAAGTATCATCTACACTGATGGAATCACAGTTCATTGAAATATTAAATAAAAACCAACATTTATATAATTTTAAATTTAATGTCAACAACCCTATGAATTAGGTAATATAATTATCAATATCCTCTATATACTTTACAGATGATCCATAACTCAGAAAGTGAAATAATTCATCCATTGCTCTTGTTTGGTCGGTCTCTCTCTCACTCTCTCTCTCTCTCTCTCTCTCTCTCTCTCTCTCTCTGTCTCTGTCTCTGTCTTTCTCTGTCTCTGTCTCTGTCTCTGTCTCTCTCTCACTCTCTCTCTCTCTCTCTCTCTTGCTCTCTCTGTTTCTGTCTGTTCATCTTTCTCACACACATACACACACAGAGAATAAGTATTTGAGGCAAGATTTGAACACAGTTTTCCTGATTTCACAATCAATGTATGGATAGTACATGCTAGTATATGTTCTAGGCAACTTTTTAGTATCTGCTTTCATGTGTATTTCATTCTCTATAGGATTTTCATGACAAAAACAATCCTAGGATTTTACTGACACTGTAGTCTGTATTCCTTAGCAAGCATGCAATCTGTCTATTTGATAAACTCTATCAATATACAGTAAATAGCTCTCTAAGGGAACCTTTTTTATTTTCTTGCTTTGGAATATAATAGGAAGTGATCACATTTTTTTCAACAAGATGGTTTGTATTAAACATTCAGTCTAGCAGCTCCCATGAGTCCTATTAGATAGACTGTCATAACAGCTGGTTTGATGGTTGAAATATCAAATGCTGAAATCAGTAGGATCTGTGTATCTGCAAGTATATGTAATAGGTGGTATATATGTGAAATGTATGTCTCAGCTCTCGGGGGTTTCTTTATTGTGACTGTTTTGGAGGAAGAGATGAGAAGATCAGGCAGAGTTATCTTATAGGAAGCAGTATTTGGAAAGGGAAATAAGGCAAGACCTTGGAACCAAAGAGCATTGATCTAATGAATTGAGTTAGTGTTCACATGAATAAGTTATTATAATTTCTACTTCTTCCTCAAATTGATGGGAAAAATTGAGGTGATACATCAGTATGGCAGTATCTTTATTGCCTTTAATGTCATATATTGCCCTCAGTGTCATACTTTGAATACCAATGTTATCAACTGAATGAAATTATCATCGAATAGTGATCATATTCTCTCAATTCAATTCTTGGAAATCTGAAGGATTATCCCATTTCTTAATTGTAATAATTATCTATTAAAGATAAAAGGAACCGGAAGTTCCACACACTTAAAAATAAAAGCAACAATAACAATGGTTTATTTTTTTTTCCCTTTTCTTATAGAAAATAATGGATGAATCCTTTACTAAATAATTGCTCCAGGAAGCATTTTGGACTATGCCACTCAGATTTCATTTTCATGTTCCTGTAGGAATAGAAAAATCAAGGCAGAGATATTGTTTTAGAGTGCTACTTCTGGAGCTAGATGACTGAATAGAGAACTAGCCTGAAATCAGCGAGAACTGCATTCAAATCTGGATTCTGGGCAAGGAATTAAATCTCTGTTAAAGCCTCAGTTTCCTTAACTGAGGAACTCAATTATGGATATTATTGATCAAATAAGATAATGTTTGAAAACAAACAAAAAACCATTGTTCTTAGTAAATAGGCACTGTATAAATGCTTATTATTTTCCTTTTCCCCTTCCCTGAATTCAAATCTTATCTCTGAGCCTTGTATGAACTTGGACAAGTCATGTAAATACCTTTGGACTTTGTTTCCTCCACTATAAAATGAAGAGGCTAGACTAGGTGGGTTCCATGATTCCTTTCTTCCCCAAGTATATTCCATTACTAGATTAGAACATCTTTCTTTAGCTTTAAGAATTAATGACACAAAGGAATCAATCTATTCATGTTGGCATGAGTCAGAGTATGGACTTTAACCATAAAACACCCAAATTTTCAAATAATTAAGTTCTAGTTAGCTATGTGGTTTGAATCGAAATATCTAGGTTTGAATTTTAGCTCTAACATTTTAGCTATATGGTCCTATAGTTAATTATCATATGGCCCAACTAATTTGTAAAAGAGGTTCTAGATACTCTTTTGGTGGCAAGTGCTTTAGATAATATTTGAGGAACACAATCATCATAATAATAATTCTAATGAAAACAACAGCAACTAACTCTTAACAAATTATTTTTATAAATTGGAGAGTAATCTGGAATTATACCCAAAGAATTAATAAATTGCCTATACCCTTTGACCCAGCATTACCATTACTAAGTCTATTTTCAGAGGTGATTAGGGGAAAAGGAAAAGAATTTATATGTTCTAAAATGTTTGTAGCAGTTTTATTTTGTGGTTCCAAAGAACTGGAAATTGTGAGGATTCCTTTCAACTGGGAAATGGCTGAACAAGTTGTAGTGTATACTACTATGTTATAGGAAATTATCAACTTGATGACCTTAGAAAACTATAGATATTACACAAAATAATGGAGGGTAAAATTAGCAGAACCAAGGGAATGTTGCATTCAGTAACAATAGTATTGTTTTAAGAAAAACTTTGAGTGACTAAGTTTTTTGACCATTATAAATACTTAACTACAAAGAACTATGAAAGAATAGTCTATCTGCATCCAGAGAAAGGACTGATAAATAATATGTATTGAATGATTTTATATATGTATATATAAAATATATACACATATAATACATGTCTATGTGTGCATATGTCATGTGTGTGTTTACACACATTTTTTTCCTAATGGTAGCTCTCTCTGGGGTGGGAGGGAGAAAAAAAAGGTGGAAAAAGTTACATGATAACTTGAATAGTATATTTGAAAGGAATAGCAAGTTGTACATAATAGATTTGCAATTTCATGTGCATTTTTTCTATTCTACTATGTTATGAAAATGTTTGTTTTATTTCTAAAATTCAGCATAAATTTTTTTAAGTGTTTTTACATAATAACTCTGTGAAGTAGGCACATAATTGTTGTTTTTCCATATCTTCTTAGTGGGATATGCACACCCACTTAACATTTGTAACAAAAACACATTCCAAAAGTGAGGTGTGGTTTTTGTTGTTATTTGGCTCTCTTCAAATGTCACTTAGTGTATCAGACTAACAAACAGTTATAATTGCAAACTCAATTACCCTGGTCTTTCCAGAGATTTCATTCACAGGCCTATTTTGACTTTTGATCATTCCCTCTGCTCCCCAAAAATGGAAAATAAAAATGAAATGTTTGGGTTTTTTATTTAGGAAGTTTTATTTCCTTCCATTCAAAAAGATAATTAAGAATTTCTTAAGATCCTGTATTTGTAGGTGAAAGAATTTGAGATATCATCTAGTCTAACTCTGATTTTACAGATAAAAAAAACAGGTTCCAGGTGACTAAGCAACTTGATTCATGTCACATAGATAAAGAATAGGAAAGTCAAAATTTTAACCCCATTTTTCTCATTGTAAATCCAGTATTTCTTTCCACCTTTCTTTCTTCTCTCCCTGCTTCCTTGACTCACACACTCCCTCTTGGCTTAAAATGTTAAAAACACTTTACTGTGTTAATTATCAAACCCTCTGAAGCATCATTCTGTCCAAAGTATGAGGTATTTGAAGGAATGACGCAAGCATCATATATATGGTTTTAATATAAAATATAATATTATCAAAATTATATATTTTGTATTTGGTAATGCTCTCCATCTTTTGGGTATGCATTCTTTCCTTTCTCATAGAACAGGTCATTTGCTCTTCTAATTTGCTTATGGTGTCACTCTTTATGTTTAAATCATGCACATTTTGCCAGTATCTTGTTACATGATATGACATGTTGGTCTATATCTAATTTGTGTCCTCTTGTTTTCCAGTTTTCCCCAGAAGTTTTTGTCAAATAACTTTTGTCAAATAGTGAGATCTTATCATAGAAAATGAGGCCTTTGAATTTATCAAACATAAATTTACTTTGATTACAATTATTATAATTATTAAGGATTACAAGTATACCCTTTCCAGGAAGGGATATAAACATCTTAGATTTATTGATCCCTTTATGTTTTCTTTTCCCTTTTTACCTATCCATGCTTTTGGGGGTCAATATTGGAGGACTTTTTAAATTTAAAAAAATTTAAAATTTAATTCTGGTCTTCTCCTTAGGAAAGATTGTCATCCTTCTATTTCATTGAATTTCTAATTTTTCCTTTGATGTATTCTTAATTTCACCAAGTAGGTAATTTTTAATTCCTAGTTTCTTTGTCTTCTAGATTATCATGTTCCATGTCCTCTAGTCCTTCAATGGTACAGTTGCCTAGTCCTATGTAATCTTGATTGTAATTCCCCAGTATTTAAATTGTTTCTTTCTGGCCACTTGTACTACTTCTCTCTTAATCTGAAAGTTCTGAAATTTGGCTATAATAATCCTTGGAGATTTTATATGAGGATCTCTTTCCTGAAGTGATCGGTAGATTCTTTCAATTCCTATTTTGCCTTGTTGTTTCAGATCATTAGGGCATTTTTCATTGATAATTTCTTGAAAGGTCCTACAGTGATTCTGACCTGGATCTGTTTTCCAGGTTAGTTTTTTTTTTTTTTTTCCCCATGAGGCATTTTACATTTTCTTCCATTTTTGCCATTCTTTTGCATTTGTTTCATTAACTTTTGAAGTCTCATAGAGTTATTCCACTTGCCCAGTTCTAACTTTTAAGGTGTCATTTCCATCAGCGAGTTTTTATTTCATTTGGCCAATTGTACTTTTTAAGAAGTTTTTTTTCCTCCCCCATAGATTTTTGAATTTCCTTTTCCATTTGGCCAAATCTACTTTTTAAGTGGTTTTGCAAGATGTTTACTCCTTTTTCATAATTCTTTTTCAACACCCTCATTTCTTTCCCCATTTTTCTTCTATTTCTTATATGATTTTTAAGCTTGTTTTTGACTTTTCCCATGAGTTCTTTCTGGTTTGAGACCACTTCCTATTTGTCTTTAGAATTATGCCCATATTGTTTTGACATTTTTTCCCCTGAGTTTGTGACTTGTTCTTCTTCCCTGTCACATAATAACTTTCTATTGTCACATTCTTTTGTTGTCTGGTCCTTTCTCTGTCTCCATCTGTGTGTGTGTGTGTGTGTGTGTGTGTGTGTGTGTTTCTTTCTCTGTCTCTTTCTTTCTTTTAAATTTGACCTCTCTTCCCTTAGTGGAAGATATACTGTCTCATGCTTCTTGTCTCAGTGGCTGTTGTCTCTGGCTCTTTACATGGTACCTCACTGATGTTGCACTGACACTCATGAGAGAACAGAGGACTCTCATGGCTGGTGCTGGCTGAGGGAGTGGGGTAGACAATGTCTGGCATTGCTACAGGCTGGCCTGATACTGACATGGAGTTCTTAGGAACCTGGTATACATTGAATTCCAGTGGGGTATTTTTTTGAGACAATACTGAATCATGGCGGTCTGTGTTCTCTCCATTATAATGTTCTCCTACACTTCTAAATATGATCCTAGCTCTTCTATATTTTTGTGAATGTTAATCTTTTTTTCACAATATGGTTGGCAACTTTTTTTTCTTGTTCTCAGATCATTCTGACCTTTAGCCCTTTCTTCTTTTAAAGAACTCAAAAAAGAAAGAAAGAAAAAAAGAAAGAGATGATGTGTGGTAATTCACTTTCCTATTATAGATTAGAAATTCTTGTGTTAACATTGCAAATAGTGAGAGGATAACTGATTACTCCAGGGTCAGGGTCATATAGCTAGTCTGTGTGAGGGGCAAAACTTGAATTCAGGTCTTATTGACTCTAAGGTCAGGACTCAAGTCTCTACTCCACACTGTTTTTAAAAGAAATACTTAGAAAATATTGTATAAGATAAGTATTTTATTTCTATTGCCTTTAATGAGCATTTACTGTGATAAACATTTGTTTTTTCCAACTTGCTACTTTTCCTTTATTTGAGCATCTCTGAGAACTCCATCGAGGAACCAAGTGGAAAGGAATAAGGATGTATTGTATCTTTTGCAATGAACTCAGAGGTCGGTAGATTATATGCTTCTTATTTGTCTGGGTGGGTTCATATTTCGATGGAATGCATTTTCTTTAGCAGTTAAGATCGATTACTGTTTGTATTGCTACTGTTATTTGATTCTGATAGCCAACTAGAGAAGGCATCTTAATTTTTAACAACCTTGATCTTTATGACAGCATTTTCAACGTGCATGAATTAAAGAGCAATTCTATTGTATATTAAAAATGAACATGGTATCTTCCTTATTGAAGGGATTTTTCCCCTTCATTCACTACCTGACAAAGCCACTTACAGTTTCACTGAAGATTTCTAAGTCTCTGAGACATGAGGGGAAATTTGAGTACTTCATTTGAATTAGAGTACTACTAATAGTATATACAGTGTATGTAATAGAGTTGGAAAGCAATTTAAATCTAAAAAGAGCAATATTAATGGAGCTGTGGAGAAGGAACACTAGAATAGAAGCCAATATTCTGTAGAAACTTTTGCTTAAGGTACATGTATAAGAAAAAAGTGTGAGAGGTTTAGAAGATTCACTCATGATTTCTAATCATAATGTTTTGTAATGCTTAGCATAATATAAAAGGATTCTTCCTCAGGAAACCAAAAAGTATAGTAAGTCCCCACCACCTGTATGAGTACAGTTAGCCTTTAAGAATATGGCACCATATCAAGAAAATAAAGAAGAAATGTTTTCATTACATCCTGTAGTATCTGATTGCCTTTACATTCTATTCTTGCCAGTGTTGGCAACTGCATTGTTTAGTGAATGGAACACTTACTAGCTGTGTGACCTTGGGTCACTTAATTTCTGATCATTTCTATTTCTTCAACTGTAAAATAGGGATAATAATAGCATCTGCCTTGTTGTGACAGTCCAATGAAATAATATATTTCTAAAAAAATATTTAGTATAGTGCCTGGCAAATAGTGATCAACAAGTGCTTGTCCTCTTGCTGTGGAATTCATGTTAAGATCATGAAGGAAATGATTGATTTAGTAAGAGGCTTTATAGTTTTATTACTTTATATTTCATTTGGCATAAAATTCTTGGTTGAATACAATCCAAAATGTATTCGAAAACAATATAAAATTCAGTCCATTTCTCAAATAGCTTACCAGATAGTTAAAGAACTAAGATACAAGTAACACTACAAAGGAATTTTTAAAAAGTAAGTACTCAAAAATTTTGGCCTACAAGATATGATGTAGGAGATCGGTCTTATGTTGGCCCCAAAGACAATATAATATTTGTTACTGCAGAGAAGAATGTAGAGAACATCCAGGAGGAAAATACACAAACAATGAAATTGATACCAGGCATAAACTACCATTACCCCTACCTTATCTTTTACTTCTTTATCCTTTCTATTTTCCCATCAGGTCCACTTTTCCCTGTCTTACCACCCCCTTCAACTCCCTATATCTCGTTCTCATTCTCCCTTCCTTCCCTTTTTTTCTTCCCTTTCCTTCCCCACTTCTCATTTTTTTTCTTGACATAATAAATAGCATTTGTAATTTTTTTTAAGGGAAAATCCTGGAGGTTGTTGGAAGGTGAGATGGGGCTATAAACTTAAACCAGTTATTAGAAATTCTTGAATGCTAGGATAAGAATATATGTGTACATACATTAATACATATTATATATATTACATATCATGTTATATATTATAATATTATGTCTATTATATATAATAGTGTATGTATTGCCTATATATGTATGTATATATGTATGTAAATCTACATATATGTGTATGTAAATCTCATAAGTTTTAAAATAAGAGATTAATATTGGGTGAATATATGTGAAATAGATTAGTGAGAACAGAGAATGGAGACAAAAACAGCTAATAAAAGATGATAGCAACCCAAGAGTAGGGTTATGAGCTTCAGTCAAAGGCTGTGGCAGTGGGAATGATAAAGAAGAGATAAAATGGAAACTATTGAGAAGGAAGAGTTGACAAATTTTGGTAGCTAATTAGATTGAGAGGAAGGAGAAACTAAGAGTGAGGCATCCAAAATAACAAAGGCTTTGAGCCTTATAGAGCAGTACAACCATATTTGTATTTCTTTTGGGAAAAGACCTGGTAAATGTCACTCAATCAGTGGTTAATACTCAAGAAAATGCAGTAGAATCTAATATATGTAAAGGTCTCGTAAGTTTAAGATTCTGGGAATGACAAGGCTCAAGAGAACTGGTTTATTGACTTTGAAGTTGGCCTTTTAGGTCCCCTGAGCTAACATAACATAGACTTCAAAGTCCTTGGGTCTGATTACCGTGATTTTTCCAGACTACCAGATGGCTTGATCAGGGAAATGCTACATTTCAGGTATACTCTAAAGCTTAGTGCACTGTGAAGAAGTGCCAGCTGGCCTTAGGGAACCAGCTAGCAGAGCTAGAAAAGGTTGGACTTCAGCTCTGGCCCCAGCTCAGAGGTGTTGGCCAATGCTCAATTTCAGCTACTTAGCTGGCTGGAGCAAAAGCCATTGTGTATTCAGGATTCACTGATGCAACAGTAAACCCCAGAGGGGAACAATTGATTTCCAATTAACTAGGATATTAGAGGGGACAGAATGTCTGTCAGAGCTTATCATTTCTATTCAGGTCTTGAGTCTGACATAGCAGCCCTATTTTCTATTTGTAAAATGGGAATACCAAATCAAGAAGTAATTAGAGTATCATATGGTGCTTTGGAGCAATAAGATCCTGTATGACAATATGATGGACTATAGAAGTATAAAGCTCCTATTCTAGGTAATAGTTTACCACCCACAAGGCTCAATTCAGGTCAGTGTTTGCATGTTGGTGTTTTTGAAAGGCTGTTGTAAGTGGGAGGCTTTTCTTTTGCAGTTTCGTGGTTGGGATCTAAAGCAATGTTTCATACTGGCACAATATATAAAAGAGAAAAGGAAATCTCACAAATGAATAAGCATATAAATGTTTTCCTAATCATGACCTGTCCTTTTACCTGACAGCCTTCCCCAATTCTATCCACAGCTTCCTACATATATGTACCCCTCTTGAAAGGTATATCCCATCTCCTACAAAATATGTTGATTGATATATTTTCTTGATAGCCCACAGTGTTCTCCCTGGTCTAAACAAGGGATTCTTAACATTTTTGTTTCATAAACCACTTGGTTTAATTTTTTAACTTTTTAATTTTTTTAAAATAGATAAAGGTTATAGAATTATAAAAATTAATTGTTGAAATTCATTTATCATAATATAAAAATAAACCAATGAACTCCAGTTCAGAAAACTTTGTTCCAAGTGCTTTAAAATTTATACTCTAAACTCTACAATTTTGCATATAGTTTTCTGTCTTCCTAGTATTTCACGTGTGGCAGTTATACCTTACTAACGTTTTACATAATCCTTTAGGTTAGAGACTATGTATGTGCTTTCTTTTGTATTGTCAACAATACTTAGATTTACGTTAGCTGTTAGCTACCCTAACAGTAGGTACTCAATAAATCCTTGTTTTCTTGATTGTTAATGATCCACAGTATTCAAAACAACAAAATATAGAAGAAAGTATGTGTGTGTATGTGTGTATATGTGTGTATATGTGTGTGTGTGTGTGTGTGTGTGTATAAAATATTGTCCTAAGCAAAAAATGAAATAGAAATTGATGGATATTACAATCCTCATTCTGTGCTAAATCACTGAATGATATTGAATAAATTACTATTGTCAATTTATTCATCTGTAAAATGAAAAACTTCAAAGTTTGCACCAGTAGTCAAAGTGGGCAAATATGCTAAATATATAATACAAGTTTTTAAACAGACAGAATGAAGTAGAAAAGTAGAGTTAGCTTTTCCTACCCCTTTCAGCATTGTTTTCATAGCATATATTCATAGTAATTATGTGAAACATGTATTTCCCATCAAAATATACTACCTTGAGTTATCATTAAGTTTATGATGTGCCCACTTTTAATGATGTGAAGTTTAAAAATACACATTGGTATCTACTCTGGTTTTGTAAAATACACAAATTTCAATCAAATAAACATTTCCTTCATTAGTGCTTTTATAAAATTTGAGGTCATAAAAGTAAAGCTAAACTCAGTAAAGGAATTTTTGTGGCAAGCAGAGATCATGTGACAGAGAAAGACTTTTGCTTTCTGGTTATTTATTTCAGAGAAAGTAGATAAGTAGAAACTGAGTATCTTCATTAGGCTGCCTTTTACAGATATCAGATATCTCAGAAAGGCTTTTCACAAGTACTGGACCAAAGTTAATTCTAAATTGAAACTACTTTTGAGTTCCTGATGTGTTACTTTTTTCTGTTAATTAAAAATGAATCCCTACACTTTGGTTACTAGATATACAGGAGGCAGAATTGATGTTATATTTTGAAGCTTTAAAATAACTTTTCCTTTGCTCATATTGAAGTCATTTCCAATTTTGCATAGATGTAGACATGGTTTCATCTATTTCTCTTAAGAAAGACTTTTGAATTCATGCAAACATTTGAACAAATATCTCAAGGCTGCAAAGTTTTGTTATAATCATGGAGATGTCAAGTCATGTCAAGTTCATAAGCATTTATTAGGTGTTTACTATGTGCCATATACTGCATTTAACTCAGAATACAAATAGAAGTAAAAAATGAAAGACAGCTTCTGTCCTCAAGGAGTTTAAATTTAAATGAGGATTACAACATATAAAAGAAAGCTGAAAAATGGATTTTTTGGACGAATAAGGTGGTACCCATAAAGGACATGATAGAAAAAGAAGTCTAGAGGAGAGTAAGACATAGAAACAAAAAGGTGAATATAGACCTAGAAGCTTGTCCTTAAATATATATATACATATATATATATGTATATATGTGTGTATATATATGTATATATATATATATGTATATATATATGTGTGTGTGTGTGTATATATATATATTCCAGGATAAAATAGACATAAAAAAGGTTACAGGATAAAGGAATCTTCTAAGGTAAGAAGACTGCTGGAGTATAGTGTAGAAACTAGTCTGAAGAGTTAAGATTGGGGGATAGGGAGAGGGAGGAAGGGAGAAGGAAAAGAGAGAGAGGACAAGAAGGGGGAGAGGGAGAATAAATCATGAAACTCTTTGGCGTTCTGGCAAAGCCTATGAATTCCTGAGAATGATACTTTAAGTGAAAAAAAAATACAAATACAAAGGAACATAAAGATCAGTGAAAATAATCATGTTGTTTATTTCTCTTCCAAAATCAAACTCCCTAAAATCTAACCTCATATTCCATATTAAAAAACACTACTGTAGCGTATAGAGGATCCACTTTGTAGTGAAGAAAACCTGGATACAATTCACTCATATGAAAAATGCTATGTATGTAATTATGGTCAAGCCACTTAACTTCTCCATACCCCAGGCAACTCCCAAAGGTAGGAAGGTATCCCTGAGTTGAAGAAGACATGTTTTTCCCCCAGTGGAAGTTTCCTACACTGATAAGAACATCAATTTTAATCATGACCACCACGAACAAAATGACAGGATCTACCTATCTGGGAGTATTATGATACAGGATATTAAAGAAGCATAGATAGGACTTCCCCTCCTAACATTCCCCTCCTAAGAACTTTAAAATGAATAGTGGAATGGCTGAGCCAACAAAAGATCAAAATGAGACATCTTTCTACCCCGAGTTGGAAAGAGAGAGCTGTGACATAGGAGTAAAGACTGTGAATGAAATACCTAGTGGGATTAAGGGGTAGCAATAGCAGCAGCAGCTTCAGGAGCTCTCAGGTCAGAGATGGTAAGAGGACTTGGTAACTGTACAGAGATTATAGAAGACCTCTGAGCTAAATCACCCATAAAATGAAAGTTAATTGCAGAATGGTTTAGAAACCAAAATTTAACAATATGTTGTCTCCAAGAAAAACACTAGAAATAGAGAGTCACTTTAGGAGGTGGAGAAAAATCTATTATGTCTCAGCTGATGTCAAAAAGACAGGATTCGCAATCATGATCTTAGAACAAAATTAAAAAACAGAGCTAATTTAAAGGGAAAAGCAGAGAAATTACATTTTGCTAAAAGGTACCATAAACAAAGAAGTAATATCATTATTAAACTTATATAGAACAAATGGCATAGCATTCAAATTATTTTTTTAAAAGTTTAAATAAATCACAGAAGGAGGAAGTAGACAATAAAATTGTATTATAGGGGATCTCAGTTTCTACCTTTTTGAGCTAGATAAATCTAACAAAATAAGTAAAATAGAAGTTAAGATTAATAGAATTTTAAGAAATTTAGATACAATAGTCCTTTGAAGAAAACTGAATGGGAATAGAAAAGAGTAGAATTTGTTTTTATTCTCAGCTGTTAATAATACATTCATAAAAATTTACCATGTTCTAGGGCATAAAAACTTCAATATCAAATGCAGAAAAGCAGAACTATTAAATGTGCCAATTTTAGACCATAATTCATTAAAATTGATTTTAACAAAGAATAGTAGAAGTATAGATTAAAATTAATTGGAAACTATATAATTAAATAATGAAGAATGAGTAAGTGAAAGAATAAGTAATAGAAACAATAAATGATGATTTTATTAAATAGAATGCAGTGCAGTTTCAATAAAGAATTACAAGAGCCATTAGGTACATGTCCATGAAAGATTTTCTTTTTTTTTTCTTTTCTTTTTTTTTTTAATTTAATGATTACTTTATAATGACAACATTATTCCTTGCACTCGTTTCTTTTCCGATTTTTTTCCCCCTCCCTCCCTCCACCCCCTCCCCTAGATGGCAAGCAGTCCTTTATATGTTGGATATGTTGCAGTATATCCTAGATACAATATATGTTTGCAGAACCTAACAGTTCTCTTGTTGCATAGGGAGAATTGGATTCAGAAGGTATAAATAACCCGGGAAGAAAAACTAAAATGCAGATAGTTCACATTTGTTTCCCAGTGTTTGTTCTTTGGGTGTAGCTGCTTATGTCCGTCATTTATCAATTAAAACTTAGTTAGGTCTCTTTGTCAAAGAAATCCACTTCCATCAAAATATGTCCTCATACAATATCGTTGTCGAAGTGTATAATGATCTCCTGGTTCTGCTCATTTCACTTAGCATCAGTTCATGTAAGTCTCGCCAGTCCTCTCTGTATTCATCCTGCTGGTCATTCCATGAAAGATTTTCAATGCAATGTTTCAGTTTACTTTGAATGAAAACTATTTAAATAGTTAATTTTAAATGAGTTCTTTGAAAATAAATTCACTATTAGACCCAATAAAGTCATTTTGTTTTCATAAAGCAATTCACTTTTGAGGGTTAAAATGATACAGTATGGTTCAGTATAATCGTTAATTAGGATATCTGGATTCTAGTTGTGGCATCAACTATCTCTGACCTTGAGATAGTCATATGACTTTCCAATTTTTCAGTTTTCTCATTGTAGAATAAAAATGGTGCATTAAATTATTTAATGATCATTTTATTAATGATTAATACATTTATAAGATTAATAAGAAATTATTTTCCAACTGACATTCAATGAAACCAATATGTAAGATAAGTATAATATAAAGTATTTCTTTTTTCTTTCACACAAATCATCCATAATCTTAATTTCTCATCTGCTTGCATTTCTCTGCCCTTCATCATACCCTATGTGCCACATACTGGCCCACCTTCATTTTTAGCTGCTTATTATATATTGTCTTACACCATTGTATTATGAGTTCCTTGAAAGCAGGGACTGTTTTTTATCTTTGTATCTCCAACACTTAGCACAGTGTCTGGCAAAGAGTAGACTGTAAATACTTATGATTGACATATAAAAATATGATTATATACTGACTATTATCCTCTTTTCTTTTCATACAATGATAACAGGATGATTCAGAAATATTTTTTCTCTCTTACTAACTTGACTTTTTTTTTTGCCAACAATTGAGAAAGAAATTGTTTTATTTTAAAATTATAGACAAAGATCCTTAATAGCATTTAATGTAGTTTTATTTCCTTAGGGTGTAGTCAGAAAGCCATGTTTTTGTCATGATATTTTGGCCATAAGGAAGTTAAAGGCAAATGCTGCAGGAGAATGTTGGACTGATCAGAAATGAATTTGGGGTATGCTTCTATCAATCTGACCCAGTTCAAGACAGTTTTATAAAGTAGTTTTAGAACTACTTGTCTTTCTTACCTTTTGAATTTTATTGCTCAGGTGGCCAACTTGAGCCAGACTCCAAATAAAAACCTGTATTACTGCCTTTTGGATATAAACCTTTAGTTTTTCCTCATATTGAACTGAAATTCTTACAGTAGCCCTGAGAAAGCCATTAGCCTCTTTTCCACAAATAAGAAAAATTGGTGCTAGGTGAAGCATTGCCACCACTGACAGTCTGATACAACTTCACAAATGATAGCCAGATCTTTAATCACACTGTAGATTCAATCGCATCAATGTTTATTCAACATGATAAATTCACAGACTAATTAATCACTTTTTTCTTTTGGTCATTTTTTAAATCCATACCAACAGGGTACTAAAAGGAATCTTTGAGAATTGAGTATATATTACTGTCAAACTAACTATTGTTTCACTAAGCTTGCAAAATGTCTTATTCTTCTTATATGAAAGAAATAATCTTTTTTAGACACTGTCTTATCCATGATGAATGATAAGCTGCTTTAACTTGAGTCCCCCACATTTTATACATTTTCTTGAAGGTTTACAAACATTTCTTTTTTTTTTTAAATAAATACTTAGGGTTAAGATGCAAATGAAGATAGTGATATAAATATTATAATTCATGCAATTTTGGCATATTTGGTGTACAAGACACCTAATCAAATTAAATCCTTAGTTTCAATAGTCAACAAAAATAAGTGCAGTAGAATATTGTGTTCATAATAACATTGTTAAGTTTATATGATTGTCAATGATCTGCTATGGAATAACATTTATAGAGATTTGCCTATTCCCTTCTTAGAGTCTCATCATGGATGCCCTCACTGTTATGTATAGATCATTTTTTATAAATAATCATAACAGATGAAATTCATGACATAGTCTTGGAAGAATTACATTTGGATTAACCAAAGGGCAAAGAATATGTAGGCAGTAGGTTTAATAGATTGATTATTCAAAGTATCCCAAACGTCTTAATGTAGCTTAAAGGCACAATATGACTTAAAGTCACATTAACTCTTGTCTTTACTACATGATTGATCATCTCCTCTTTTATTTCTCTTTTATTTCGTATATTTCTCTGATGATTTTCTTTTCTTTTTTTTTTAATTCTTATTTTTTCCAGTTACATATAGAAATAATTTTTTTTTGGTTATACATGTACATCATGAGAGAGGGAAAAAAAAAAACCAAGAAAAAGAGAGAGGGTAGGGAGGAAAGTAAGCTTAACATGTGTTGATTTATATTCAGTTTTCATAGTTCTCTCTCTGAATTTGGATGGTGTTTTCCATTCAAAGTTTATTAGCATTGTCTTGGATCAGTGAACTGCTGAGAAGAAGCAAATCCACCAGAGTTGATCATCTGATGATTTTCTTTACACCAACACTGTAACACAGTGCTTAATTGGTAGTATATAAACTGTCCCAAAAGTCTTACTATGGCTTTAAGCTATCAAAGTTTAAAGCTGCACTGAGGATTAGTGTTATAGTGTTGGTATAAAGAAAATCGTCAGAGACTTTTAACTAGAAGAGGAGATGGGGCAATAATGTAGCAAGGCAAAAGTTAATCATTGACAAATCTGCAGGCTATACTTGTATCTAAGAAATACAAGATTTAGAAGAAGCTCTGATGTAGGATAGATTTCCCCCAGTCCTCTCCTTTGGAGAATTCTTAGACTATATAAACAAAAGTTGCACAGGACATGAAGAGATGGAAGAATTGTAAATTGTGTTACTAGAAGGAGTCCCAACATAGATTAGATTAGAAATAATTTAGGTTAAAATGACAGACTATATATCTTCCTTGGAAGGCGGGGGGGGGGGGGGGGAGCTGTATAGAGATGTATTTCATGGTGATCCAAAGAGTTGGTCTGTGTACAAAAGTATAAATTTAAATATTGGCTATTACTTCTGCTAACATAGTGATCATTTGTTTATTCATTTATGTCTCCAGATCCCAGTTTTCTCATCTGTAAAATGCAGAACTTGGTACTACCCCATTTAAGAGATTTAAAATGGATAAACAAATTATGGTATATTAATAAATTGAACTAATACTGTGCCATAAGGAATGCACAAATGAAGAATTATGAGAAATGTGGGAAAACTTATGTAAACTAATAAAGTGTGAAGAGATGAGAACCAAGAACAAAACACAGACAACAACCAGAACTTTGTAAATGGAACAAAAATAAAGAATTTAACACAGGTACTTGTAATGACAAAATTTGGACTCTGGAAAAATTCTCTGCAGAGGCGTGGATAATGAGAGCTGAATGAAGTGTATTGTATTATCTAGTATGCGATTTTCTTGAACTGCTTTTCTTTCTAACTTCTTGTTCCAAGAGATATCCTTTTTGATGTGTAAAAAGCAAGGTAAAACTCCATTCAGATATGAAAGTGGCTTTTAAAATATGATAAATTAACTCAATGCTACTTACATTAAGAAAAAAACAAACCTTTAAACTATCATAAAATTTAGTCATTATCATTAGATGATTTTGCTTATTAGATAATACCATAATAAAATCTTTGGATTATAAATCCAGTCCCCAGTGAAGGAATGAGCATTTTCTTATGGATTCTCTAGCACTATGCCTACCTGATAAAATCCATGTACATAATTTTTGTTTTACTGCCTTTGTGACATTGAACATGTAGTTTAATCTATCTTTGTGACTTTGAACATGCAATTTAATCTATCTCTGTTTCTTCATTGTAAAAATGAGAATATTGGATTTGATTTTAATTTCTCATTCTTGGTCTAAATATATGCTTTTGTGATTGTAAATGCCCATTAGAATAAACTTATATGACAACCAAAAATAGAGACAGTTTGATACAGTGAAAGGAGTGATGGACTTAGATTCAACAAGGTTTGAGTTTGAAAATATGCCTTTGATAATCATAAGCTTTTTGAGTCTAGCCAATTCAACCACCATATATGCCTCAAGCAATTTCCCAGTACTCACCTAATAAGTCACCAAGTGAGTGGTTGTGCTTTGCAATGTAGGCCATTCCTACACTAAAAGTTCATAGTTCTTTTCCTATTTCTGGATATATATGTATGTATGTATGTATGTATGTATTTTACTATTTTAGCTCCTTGAAAGAGTTAAATATTTTACTTCATCAGATGTCAATTATCCATGCACAGTATTACTTGTACTTGTTGCATCAATGACATACCTTGTGACTATTAGTAGCAAAAATGAAGTTTATATAACAAGCATGTTAGCAAATATCATGCATGCTTATTACACCATCTGGGATGCCTTCAGCAGTTTGCACTAAGAAGTCCCTCTGGGTGTGTTGTAAAGTAGTTGATACACTTCTCCTACCTTCTGCTTTATGGGAAGAAATTGTCAGTTCTTTCCATCTTTATTACCAAGTATTTTTCCTTGAAGTCATATTATACCATCACTGAACAGTATGCTTTTCAAATGTTTATGCAATGTTGATTAATGTGACATTGTAGTGGTGTAATTTCTCTGAAAATAACATTTTATAAATTTTAAAATGGTGTAAATTTTAATTTAGTTTTTTGTTTTTTGTTTTTGTTTTTACTTGCAGTACCTCTATTCTTGTAAAAGGTATCCTGGAAAGTTAATAAGTTGATTATTATTTCAGATGGTAGAGATGAAACTGATTTCCCAAATATAAGGACAGAAAACGAGTTATACCATATATTCAGTGGTATAATTAATCTTTGAAAACTAATCCTTCATGATAATAAAATAACAACATTCCTCTACTACATATGATACTTAGAAATCTATATGTGATAAGTAGAAGAAAAGAAAATGACAATTATTAGTTACTATCTTTATGAGTTCTTATTTGAACCAAGTTGAAAGAATATATAAATAACACCAGTTTGACACTGATATAGGAAAATATAGGAAAGTCAGGTCCCATTTAGTAGAAGGATGAGGAAAAGTTACATTGTTATCTTTATTTAGATATTCAGCAAAAATTTATCAAGGGACTACTGTGCCAGATATGGTGGAAGGTTCAAGAAGTACATAGACTATGACAGAGCCACACGAACACATGTAACTAAATACAGAATATGTGAATAAAGAAGTTCTGAAGGTGGGAGGATTATCAAGTTAAGTAAGTAGGAAATGCTTTATGTGGGAGGTAGCAATTAAAGCTTCAAAGGAAACTAGGGATTTTAAAAAACAGGTGAGTAGGGGGTACATTTTCAGACTTGAAGGACATCCTATTCAAAGATGTAGAGATGGGAGATGGAATATTATGCATAGGGAATGTTATACAAGTAACCCAATTCAGTTAAAACATTGTATGCAAAGAAGTAATGCATATTAAGGCTGGAAAAGTAGGCTGGAATCAGATTGTAAAGAGTTTTGGATATCAAACAGAGGAGTTTTTTTTATTTAATCCTAGAGAAAGTAAGGAATCATTGGAGCTTCTAGAAAATAAAACTGATGTGGTAGAAATGTATATTAGAACTTTAGTTTGGCACTGAATGGAGGATGGATTAGGGAGAGGGGGAAAAACTGGAATAAGGGAAGATCATTAAAAAAAATAAGATTCTTTTAAAAATGTGCTATTGATGAGGTTTAAATTTAAGGAACCAAAATGAAATTAGTTTCTGGCGGTAAGGAAGTTAAATGATAAGGTCTAGTGGCAGGTTTGGGGTTCAGGGAACCAAATGGAGAGGTTTGACTCCCCTGCAATCCCTTGGGTTCAGCATAAGGGTAAGGAGTTTTGGGGATTCCCTTCTGGTGGTGCAGAGGTTCTCTGTAAAAGAATTTACAGACCCGAAAACCTAGATTGATAAAAGGGTTTATTATGAGATTTGGAAGTAAGGTTAGAAATCCTGACAGGCATAAAGACTGGTTAGGGAAATAGGTGAGAGTAACGAGAGGATGACACTGGAAAGAGTATTCCAGTGGACAGAGGCTCTTGACATAACATGGCATGGCCTAGCATGGTATAGCATGGCATGTTTGGAACCTCTGCAAAGAGAGGGTTTTAGTTTGGCTCTTTTTATAATGAGAGATTTAGCTAAAGGAGGCCTGTGGGTGGAGTCCCAAGTTGGCTCCTCTCTGGGTTTCAGCTTGAGCTAGAATTTGAATTGAATTCAATGAATTTCAGATAACAAAGATGAAACTGTTTGTCCTTGGGGTGGGGTCCCTCACTGAAGCAGAATTGAAGGAGATTTTCTCCTTTAAGCATTTTCAGACTTTTGGGGTCCCCTCTTTATTCCACCCTCCTCAAGTCAAAACTTAAATTCATTTAAGGAAAAAGGATTTTGGGCTGGATCCCTTATTGAGGCAGAGTTGAAGGAGATTTTCTCCTTCAAGGATTTTCAGAGTTTCAGGGTCCCCTTTCACTATCTTGATAAATGTAACATTTACTTTTATAGCTGATTGCCTAGAGATGACAATACTGTAGAACCAGACATTTTGAACAAGAGAGAGAGCATATACATCATTTAGCACCTTCCAGTTTTGAGATAGAGACAAGCTCAATTGAGTCATGCTATTCCCTCCTGTCTTTAAACAGTTTCCATGTAGGTGTAATGGTTAATGAAAATCATCTTATTAACATGTAGTACTTTGACTCATAGAAGTGATCTCAGAACTATTCAGAACTTTATATTTAAACCATAAGCCAATATCTTAGACCCAAAAAAAACTTCCTGTTCATTAGATGAACAAATTATCAGTTGTTCTGACCACTTAGAAGAACATACTAGATATTAAGACAAAATTTTACTACAATTCTCTTTTTATTTGGTGATTAAAACAAATAATAGAAAAGGGGACTTCCGGTTAAGATGGCGGAGAGGAGGCTCACAGTTGCATAAGCTCCGCGCTTTCTCTCACTATCCACTTCATTACAAGCCTCTGAATCAATGCTTGACTGAAAAAAACCCACAAATAGTTACCAAGAGAAGCCATCCTTGAGATCCGCCAAGAAAGGTCTGTCTTTACTGGAGGGCTGGGGCGGTTTTAGATCAGGCGCAGGCTGAGGGCAGCGGCAGTGAGAGCACTGGAGCAGAGCTGAGAGGGGGTGGGGAGTGATCGTAGCCGTCTCTGCGGGGAGAGCTTCGCTACAGGTTTGGAACCTGCAGCAAGTCAACAGCCCAGCAGAGAAGCTAAAAACACCGGGGCTGAAGAACACAACCGCAAACAGCTGGAGTCTCTCAGGACCTGGCCGCCCCCCCCCCCTTCCCCCCCCCTCAGTGACTCAGCACGCTCTGGGATCTCAGAGCGCAGGCGCAGCACAGTCCTGCTAGTGCCTCACTGCTGCCACCTGCAGTCTGTAGAGGAAGCTCGATAACACACCCAGCCCCCCCCCCCAAAGAAAGACTCCAGTTTTTTCTGTTTTTCTTTGGTAGTTTGTCTCTGATTAATAGACAGAATGAGCAAGAAGCTGAAGAGGACTTTAACCCTTGACAGCTTCTACACAGATAGAGAGCAGACTCTAAATCCTGAGGAGACTAAAAACAGGCAGTCCCCAGGTGATTCCCCAAAGGAGGAGATTGCCTGTTCCTCAGCACAGATGAACCTCATAGAAGTGATTAAAAAGGCTCTCACAAGGGAGCTAGAGGAAAAATGGGGAAAGCAGAGTGAGGCTTGGCAAAAGGAGAAGGAAGCTTGGGAAAGGAGAGGGAGGCTTGGCAAAAGAGCCTGGAGAAGTCAGTTAAAGAGAGAGTGGATAAAGAAGTAAAATCCTTGAAAAATAGGATTAGTGAACTGGAAACAGAAAACAGCTCTCTAAAAAACAAAATTGGCGAAATGGTAAAAAATTCCACAGAACAAAAGAACTCAATTGGACAATTAGAGAAAGATTTTAAAAAAGTGAGTGAAGAGAATACTTCACTGAAAATCAGAATTGAACAAGTGGAATTGAATGACTCGAGGAGACAAGAAGAATCAGTCAAGCAAATCCAAAAAAATCAAACAATGGAGAAAAATGTGAAATACCTTCTGGGGAAGACAACAGACCTGGAAAACAGATCCAGGAGAGACAATCTGAGAATCATTGGACTCCCAGAAAAACATGATGAAACAAAGAGCCTGGACACTGTCTTCCAGGAAATTATCAAAGAGAACTGCCCAGAAGTCATAGGAACAGAGGAAAAAATAAACATTGAAAGGATTCATCGATCACCCACTGAAAGGGATCCTAAAATCAAAACACCAAGGAATATAGTGGCCAAATGCCAGAACCCTCAGATGAAAGAAAAAATATTGCAAGCGGCTAGAAAAACCCAATTCAAGTATCAAGGAGCCACAATAAGGATCACCCAGGATCTGGCAGCATCCACATTAAAAGATCGAAGGCCTGGAATATGATATTCCGAAAGGCTAAGGAACTTGGTATGCAACCAAAAATAACTTACCCAGTGAGAATGAGCATCTTTTTCCAGGGAAGAAGATGGACATTCAACGAAGTAAGCGAATTTCATCTATTTCTGATGAAAAAACCAGAACTTAACAAAAAGTTTGATCTACAAATATAGAACTCAAGAGAAATCTAAAAAGGTAAAGATTAATCTTGGGAACTATATTTTGACTATATAGATGTATAAAGAATACATGTATACCTTGTTCTAGAAATTGATGTGGAAAGGACATTGTACCAGAAAAAGGGTAAAGTGGGGGTAGTACATCGGAATTACTATTATATCTGAGAGAAAGGAGGCATAGGAAACCTATTATATCTGAGAGAAAGAATGGAGGGGGATGAATATAGTGGGTATCTTACTGCCCTCAGAATTGGCTTTAAGTGAAAAATCTTAAGACATATTCAATCTATGGTGAAACTTCTCCCATCTCATTGAAAAGTGAGAAGGGAAAAGTGGAAAGGGAAGGAATAAGCTAAGCGGAAGGGAATACGGGAACTGGGAGGGAAAGGGGTAAGATAGGGGGAGGAACTCTAAGGCGGGGGGAGGGACACTAAAAAGGGAGGGCTGTGAGAAGCAAGGGGTGCTCACAAGCTTAATACTTGGAAGGGGGGAAAGGGAAAGAAGGGAGGAAAGCATAAACCGGGGTTAACAAGATGGCAAGTAATACAGAATTGGTCATTCTAACCATAAACGTGAACGGGGTAAACTCCCCCATAAAGAGGAAGCGGTTAGCAGAATGGATTAAAAGCCAGAATCCTACAATATGTTGTTTACAGGAAACACACCTGAAGCGGGGAGATACATGCAGGTTAAAGGTAAAAGGTTGGAGCAAAATCTACTATGCTTCAGGTGAAGTCAAAAAAGCAGGGGTAGCCATCCTGATCTCAGATCAAGCTAAAGCAAAAATTGACCTAATTAAAAGAGATAAGGAAGGACACTATATCTTGCTAAAGGGTAGCATGGATAATGAAGCACTATCTATATTAAACATATATGCACCAAGTGGGGTAGCATCTAAATTCTTAAAAGAGAAACTAAGAGAGCTGCAAGAAGAAATAGACAGTAAAACTATAATAGTGGGAGATCTTAACCTTGCACTCTCAGAATTAGATAAATCAAACCAGAAAATAAATAAGAAAGAAGTCAAAGAGGTAAACAGAATACTAGAAAAGCTAGATATGATAGATCTCTGGAGAAAATGTAATGGAGACAGAAAGGAATACACTTTCTTTTCAGCAGTTCATGGAACCTATACAAAAATTGACCATATATTAGGACATAAAAACCTCAAACTCAAATGTAGTAAGGCAGAAATAGTAAATGCATCCTTTTCAGACCACGATGCAATGAAAATTACATTCAACAAAAAAGCAGGGGGAAGTAGACCAAAAAATAATTGGAAACTAAATAATCTCATACTAAAGAATGATTGGGTAAAACAGCAAATCATAGACATAATTAATAACTTCACCCAAGAAAACGATAATAATGAGACATCATACCAAAATGTATGGGATGCAGCCAAAGCGGTAATAAGGGGAAATTTCATATCTCTAGAGGCCTATTTGTATAAAATAGAGAAAGAGAAGGTCAATGAATTGGGTTTGCAATTAAAAATGCTAGAAAAGGAACAAATTAAAAACCCCCAGTCAAACACTAAATTTGAAATTCTAAAAGTAAAAGGTGAGATCAATAAAATTGAAAGTAAAAAAACTATTGAATTGATTAATAAAACTAAGAGTTGGTTCTATGAAAAAACCAACAAAATAGACAAACCCTTAGTAAATCTGATTAAAAAAAGGAAAGAGGAAAATCAAATTGTTAGTCTTAAAAATGAAAAGGGAGAACTCACCACTAACGAAGAGGAAATTAGAGCAATAATTAGGAGTTACTTTGCCCAACTTTATGCCAATAAATTCGACAACTTAAATGAAATAGAAAAATACCTCCAAAAATACAGCTTGCCCAAACTAACAGAGGAAGAAGTAAATATCCTAAACAGTCCCATCTCAGAAAAAGAAATAGAACAAACTATCAATCAACTCCCTAAGAAAAAATCCCCAGGACCAGATGGATTTACATGTGAATTCTACCAAACATTTAAAGAACAATTAACTCCAATGTTATATAAACTATTTGAAAAAATAGGGATTGAAGGAGTCCTACCAAACTCCTTTTATGACACAGATATGGTACTGATACCTAAACCAGGTAGGCTGAAAACAGAGAAAGAAAATTATAGACCAATCTCCCTAATGAATATTGATGCTAAAATCTTAAATAAAATATTAGCAAAAAGACTACAGAAAATTGTCACCAGGATAATACACTATGACCAAGTAGGATTTATACCAGGAATGCAGGGCTGGTTCAATATTAGGAAAACTATTAGCATAATTGACTATATCAATAACCAAACAAACAAAAACCACATGATCATCTCAATAGATGCAGAAAAAGCATTTGATAAAATCCAACATCCATTCCTAATAAAAACACTTGAGAGCATAGGAATAAATGGACTTTTCCTTAAAATAGTCAGGAGCATATATTTAAAACCATCAGTAAGCATCATATGCAATGGGGAAAAACTGGAACCTTTCCCAGTGAGATCTGGAGTGAAGCAAGGTTGCCCACTATCACCATTATTATTTAATATCGTATTAGAAACACTAGCCTCGGCAATAAGAGTCGAGAAAGATATAAAAGGAATTAGAGTAGGCAATGAGGAAACCAAACTATCACTCTTTGCAGATGATATGATGGTATACCTAGAGAACCCCAGAGAGTCTACCAAAAAGCTATTGGAAATAATTCATAATTTTAGCAAAGTAGCTGGCTACAAAATAAATCCCCACAAATCCTCAGCATTTTTATACATCACCAACAAAACCCAACAGCAAGAGATACAAAGAGAAATTCCATTCAGAATAACTGTTGATACCATAAAATATTTGGGAATCTATCTACCAAAGGAAAGTCAGGAATTATATGAGCAAAATTATAAAAAAGTCTCCACACAAATAAAGTCAGACTTAAATAATTGGAAAAATATTAAGTGCTCTTGGATCGGCCGAGCGAACATAATAAAGATGACAATACTCCCTAAACTAATCTATTTATTTAGTGCTATACCAATCAGACTTCCAAGAAAATATTTTATTGATCTAGAAAAAATAACAACAAAATTCATATGGAACAATAAAAAGTCGAGAATCTCAAGGGAATTAATGAAAAAAAAATCAAATGAAGGTGGCCTAGCTGTACCTGATCTAAAATTATATTATAAAGCAGCAGTCACCAAAACCATTTGGTATTGGCTAAGAAATAGATTAGTGGATCAGTGGAAAAGGCTAGGCTCACAAGACAGAATAGTCAATTATAGCAATCTAGTGTTTGACAAACCCAAAGCCCCTAACTTCTGGGAAAAGAATTCATTATTTGATAAAAACTGCTGGGATAATTGGAAATTAGTATGGCAGAAATTAGGCATGGACCCACACTTAACACCATATACCAAGATAAGATCAAAATGGGTCTATGACCTAGGCATAAAGAACGAGATTATAAATAAATTAGAGGAACATAGAATAGTTTATCTCTCAGACTTGTGGAGGAGAAAGAAATTTGTGACCAAAGATGAACTAGAGACCATTACTGATCACAGAATAGAAAATTTCGATTACATCAAATTAAAAAGCCTTTGTACAAATAAAACTAATGCAAACAAGATTAGAAGGGAAGCAACAAACTGGGAAAACATTTTCACAGTTAAAGGACATCCTATTCAAAGATGTAGAGATGGGAGATGGAATATTATGCATAGAGAATGTTATACAAGTAACCCAATTCAGTTAAAACATTGTATGCAAAGAAGTAATGCATATTAAGGCTGGAAAAGTAGGCTGGAATCAGATTGTAAAGAGTTTTGGATATCAAACAGAGGAGTTTTTTTTTATTTAATCCTAGAGAAAGTAAGGAATCATTGGAGCTTCTAGAAAATAAAACTGATGTGGTAGAAATGTATATTAGAACTTTAGTTTGGCACTGAATGGAGGATGGATTAGGGAGAGGGGGAAAAACTGGAATAAGGGAAGATCATTAAAAAAAATAAGATTCTTTTAAAAATGTGCTATTGATGAGGTTTAAATTTAAGGAACCAAAATGAAATTAGAGTTTCTGGTGGTAAGGAAGTTAAATGATAAGGTCTAGTGGCAGGTTTGGGGTTCAGGGAACCAAATGGAGAGGTTTGACTCCCCTGCAATCCCTTGGGTTCAGCATAAGGGTAAGGAGTTTTGGGGATTCCCTTCTGGTGGTGCAGAGGTTCTCTGTAAAAGAATTTACAGACCCGAAAACCTAGATTGATAAAAGGGTTTATTATGAGATTTGGAAGTAAGGTTAGAAATCCTGACAGGCATAAAGACTGGTTAGGGAAATAGGTGAGAGTAACGAGAGGATGACACTGGAAAGAGTATTCCAGTGGACAGAGGCTCTTGACATAACATGGCATGGCCTAGCATGGTATAGCATGGCATGTTTGGAACCTCTGCAAAGAGAGGGTTTTAGTTTGGCTCTTTTTATAATGAGAGATTTAGCTAAAGGAGGCCTGTGGGTGGAGTCCCAAGTTGGCTCCTCTCTGGGTTTCAGCTTGAGCTAGAATTTGAATTGAATTCAATGAATTTCAGATAACAAAGATGAAACTGTTTGTCCTTGGGGTGGGGTCCCTCACTGAAGCAGAATTGAAGGAGATTTTCTCCTTTAAGCATTTTCAGACTTTTGGGGTCCCCTCTTTATTCCACCCTCCTCAAGTCAAAACTTAAATTCATTTAAGGAAAAAGGATTTTGGGCTGAATCCCTTATTGAGGCAGTTGAAGGAGATTTTCTCCTTCAAGGATTTTCAGAGTTTCAGGGTCCCCTTTCACTATCTTGATAAATGTAACATTTACTTTTATAGCTGATTGCCTAGAGATGACAATACTGTAGAACCAGACATTTTGAACAAGAGAGAGAGCACATACATCATTTAGCACCTTCCAGTTTTGAGATAGAGACAAGCTCAATTGAGTCATGCTATTCCCTCCTGTCTTTAAACAGTTTCCATGTAGGTGTAATGGTTAACGAAAATCATCTTATTAACATGTAGTACTTTGACTCATAGAAGTGATCTCAGAACTATTCAGAACTTTATATTTAAACCATAAGCCAATATCTTAGACCCAAAAAAAACTTCCTGTTCATTAGATGAACAAATTATCAGTTGTTCTGACCACTTAGAAGAACATACTAGATATTAAGACAAAATTTTACTACAATTCTCTTTTTATTTGGTGATTAAAACAAATAATAGAAAAGTAATGTGAGGAATTAACTGAGTGAAGAACTCTCAGGGGAAATATAGTCTTAAATTATACTTGTGATTTGAGACTTTATAATAACAAATGGAGCTTAGCTAAAAGTTGCAAGTGTTGTCCCCTCCTGTTTTCCTACTACCCCTTAATTAGCATTTAAGTACTTCTTTTAAAGGTGATGGAGGCTTTGGATTCTATATCTACTTGTATATCAGTTCTCTAGGGAAATTTAAAGTAAGAGTTTATTATTATTATATTATATTCTTTGTTTTCTGAATTAGATTTCCACAGTTAGAAAGTAAGCCTAGATTCCATGGACTTGGGTTGGGGGGCCGGGGGAGCGGGGAGAGGAGGGTAATTCCAGGTACTTCTGTGTTTAGGCTACTTAATATTGTATTTAAAAGTTATGCTTTGCACTCTCTCCACTGACAGCTTGTCAGTTGGGATATGTCTCTTCTCTTGAGATTGTAATGAATTCCTTTTTGGTTTTTCTTACTCTGAGAATTTCTGATTATTTTTGTGGCCACTACTGTCCCACAGAGCAAGGAGTACATAGGAACCTTCTCTATACTACATTTTTCCTTGTCACAAATAAAAATAATTTGAAATAAACAATTAATATAGTTATTTCATCAGAATGTTGAGGTTTAAAGGAGACTGCAAAAAGGTTGAGGTTTCAGACCAGTGTTGCAAGATGTCTCAAAAGAATTTGCAGGCTCAGACCCATTTCCAAGTCAATGGGCAAAGTTTATTGTAATTACAATGCCAATAGAAGCTGGCATAATTCCAAAAGAATTTAATAAAGAATCAGGAGCAAGAAGATAAATTTATAGGAAAAAGATGGAAAGATCAGATGCTTTCAGTCACTGATATGCTAATTGTATGGCTTAGAGGTAGAACTGAAGGGTGATTTTAGAGGTAGAGTTGAGTAATATTGTATTCTAGAGCTTAGAGATGGAGTTGCACTCCATTATTGAATTCTATGGCTTAGATTGTCTTAGAAACTTTGTTGTTACTGACCAACAAATTGCTATCTGACAATCAGCATTATTTGTGGTACAACTGCTCTCCCAAAGCCTGGAAAACCCTAAGGTTACTCCTACATCCTCCCTAGGAGCTTCATCATATCAAGACAAAGTGTATAATATTCTTCCCAGATGGTCCCTTCCCTTATGTCTATAAGGAGAGACATACATTTTTTTTTTCTTTTCTGGGACCCATGACATTTTTTTCCTAGTTATTCAGGCTTTGGTTTTAGTTATCTTTTCATTTAAGTGTGATAATTGTTGTTGGGGTTTTTTATTCCTTTTACAAATCTAAACTCTAGTGTGACTACAATACTTCCTAGGAGGACAGCCTATATTATTTTACAAGTGAGCTATTCTGAAGATATGAAAAGATCTCTCCTCCAAATTGCCCTGGAGGTTCCTAGTACATGATAGAATATCTGACTTGTTTTAGATCTAAGGATACCTCCCATCAAGAATTGGATTGAGTATCAAATAAAATCACTTAGTTCTTATTACTATCTTTTAAAAATCTCACCAAATGATTAAATTTAAAATTCTTTCAAAGTCTTTATAGTATCTTTTTTTGTTTTTTGAACCACACGTTAGATTTATCAACACAGACTAAATTTAAGTGTCCCTTTTTTCATACAGCCTACATTAACCTTTCTTAAACTGACTACCCTTCATCAAATTTCTTAGAGAACTTTCCATCAAATTAATTTCTTACAATTAATAATTCTTCTTTGAACCATATTTATTTATGGACAATATCCTTCCATTTTTCCTCCTTCTCTAGATTATCTTTACTTATCTTACTGAGCATGGTTTGGGGTACATAGTTTTGTATCTTCATCACTTAGCACAGTGTCTTAAACATAATGGGTGCTCATTGAATCAAATTGCATCCATACAGACTGGAAGTCCCTAATGTCTCTTAGTTCCAGGAAGCAAGCTCATCGAGTATCATGCTGTGAAGTTTATTTAACAATTTCTTATTTATACAGGTCAATTTTAAAGTTGTGTTCAATTAACTGAGGCTGTCTTTAAATGGGTCATCCTGTAATACTGGCTTATTTGTCCCTCTAGGATGGTTATAGATACTGAAGATAGATTGGCATAATTAAGCTACTCTGATGAGATAGTCCCTTGACTATTTTAACTGGAAATTTTCAAGAGTAAAAATTTTAAAATGCAGTCTACAGGGTGATATCTTTTAGAAGGATTCTTGTCAATACCTGAATAATGTTTAATATTGTTATCTTTTCTTTAGACAGATCTCTTCAATGAAAAAAAATGCTTTGCTTTTTAGAAACTTTATTTTTATCCCTTTTGATAGTTGGTTGCTCTCTGTGTTACAGATGTGAGTAGAGACCGATTTAATTTAAGTGGACAGTTTATTGAAAGCTGATGATCATACAGGAATTCTATCCATAACAGATGGTCCCAAGAAAATGAGGCACAGGGTTTATATAGAAACTTAACTAACTAGGTTGGGCAGTCTAGAAACAGAAGCCAAACATGTACTTAGCCTATTTCCTTATCTAGCATCTTGTAGCTGTTGTTATCTTAAAAGAAAATATAACGCAAATCCTGACAGGATAGAAAGAAGGAGGCAACATTCTCCAATTGATAAATGGTCAAAGAATATGAACAGACAATTCTCAGAGGAAGAAATTAAAACTATTTCTAGCCATATGAAAATATGCTCCAAATCATTATTAATCAGAGAAATGCAAATTAAGACAACTCTGAGATACCACTACACACCTGTCAGATTGGCTAGAATAACAGGGAAAAATAATGTGGAATGTTGGAGGGAATGTGGGAAAACAGGGACACTGATACATTGTTGGTGGAATTGTGAACACATCCAGCCATTCTGGAGAGCAATTTGGAACTATACTCAAAAAGTTATCAAACTGTGCATACCCTTTGATCCAGCAGTGCTACTACTGGGCTTATACCCCAAAGAGATACTAAAGAAAGGAAAGGGACCTGTATGTGCCAAAATGTTTGTGGCAGCCCTGTTTGTAGTGGCTAGAAGCTGGAAAATGAAAGGATGTCCATCAATTGGAGAATGGTTGAGTAAATTGTGGTATATGAATGTTATGGAATATTATTGTACTGTAAGGAATGACCAGCAGGATGAATACAGAGAGGACTGGCGAGACTTACATGAACTGATGCTAAGTGAAATGAGCAGAACCAGGAGATCATTATATACCTCAACAACGATACTGTTTGAGGATGTATTCTGATGGAAGTGGATCTCTTTGATAAAGAGAGCTTTAATTGATCAAAGATGGACAGAAACAGCTACACCCAGAGAAAGAACACTGGGAAATGAATATAAACTGCTTGCATTTTTGTTTTTCTTCCTGGGTTATTTATACCTTCAGAATTCAATTCTCCCTGTGCAACAAGAAAACTGTTCGGTTCTGCACACATATCTAGGATATACTGTAACCTATTTAACATGTATAGGACTACTTGCCATCTGGGGGAGGGGGTGGAGGGAGGGAGGGGAAAAATCAGAATAGAAGAGAGTGCAAGGGATAATGTTGTAAAAAATTACCCTGGCATGGGTTCTGTCAATAAAAAGTTATTTAAAAAATAAAGTCACTGCAATATAATAGTTCTGAAATAAAACAAAAACAAAAACCAAGGAGGCAAGAAGAGTCCTGGCAAGGTAGGAACAGGGAGGATCCGGCTCTATAATGTTTTCCTTCATTGTGACACAATGGTATGTGAAAAGGATTAGGTCTCTGGGTTACTTCAAATTTTAGGGCTTTTTCAAACCCAGTTTTCTAAAACCTAAATTTTTTTGGGGGGGAGGCTATGGCCTATCATCCAGGGTCTAATGTCTGATCCTATTTCCTTGAGTTCCACCTATATCTTTTGAATGGAGACTTGTTTTTAAGTTATTGGGCCTATAAATTGTAGTTCATCTTTTAAAAAGTGAAAAATCCTGAAAGTCAAAAAGGAAACATACACACAAACATTTACAATGTGTGTGTGTGTGTGTGTGTGTGTGTGTATACATACATACATTGTAAATGTGTGTGTGTTTCCTTTTTGACTTTCAGAATTTTTCACTTTTTAAAAGTATTTGCATGTGTGTATATACATATATATGAGTATATACACATACATATACATTTGTGTGTATGAGAAAGATTTCTTTACTGAAGTAATTCATCTTGGTAAAATTTCTTGGGGAACAGCCGTTTTCTTTACTTCAAAGTAGCAAAGCATCCTATAAGATGAAAAAGAAAAAGATTTTGCTTGAATTATATAGGTGAATGACAATATTGATGATAAAAACTTCCGAGGATAAATGACACCAGATATGCTAAACACTTAGTAGAAAAAGCTTAAAATAAGAAAAAATCTTAGTTCAGATTTTATCTATGATAGCTAACTAGTTGTATGACCCAGGTCATGTCCTTTGGCCATTTATTAATTGGAGAATGATTTGTAGTCTTATAAATTTGACTCAGTTCTCTATATATTTGACAAATGAGGCCTTTATCAGAGACGCTTGTTGGGAATTGTCTGCCACCTTTCTGCTTTCTTTCTAATCTTTGTGGCACTGATTTTGTTTGTGCAAAAGCTTTTAAAATATAAACAAAATTATCTATTTTACATTTTGTAATGCTCTTTCTTGTTTCAGCACAAATTCTTTTCTTCCCCAAAGATCTGACAGGTGAATCATTTCTTGTTGTTCTAATTTATGTTATCATCCTTTTGTCTAAATAATGCATCAATTTTCATCTTGTCTTGGTATATATTATGACATGAAATCTATAGTTTGTGTCCTATTGTTTTCCAGTTCTCCCAGAATTTTTGTAAAATGTTTAGTTTTTATCTCAAAGTCTGAAGTCTTTGGTTTATCAAACACTACATTACTATGGACATAGAATACTGTGTCTTACGTACCATATCTATTCCACTGATCTCCCAGTATTTTCTATTTCTTAACCAGTACCTGATAATTGTGGTGATTTCTATTTCATGATATAATCTGAGCTTTGGTATTGTAAGGCCACATTCCTTTTTTCCTCCCATTAATTCCCTTGATATTCTTGACTTTTTGGTCTTTTAAATGATTTTTTTCCCCTAACTCTACCATATAGTTTGTTTGTTTGTTTTTTTTTTTTTGGTGGCTTAATTGTATGGTTCTGAATAAGTAAAATAATTTAGGTAAGATTGTCATTTTTATTGTATTGCCTGAGCCTGCTTAGAAATAATAATATTTTCCCAATTGTTTAAATCCATATTTGCATGAAAAGGTTTTTGTAATTGTATTCATATAGTTTTTGGGTTTGTATTGGCAGGTAGACTCCTAAATATTGTTCATAGTTTATGACTATCTTAAATGGAATTTTTATTTCTCTTGATACCAGGCTTTGTTGGCACGAAGAAGAAATACTGATATGTTTTGTGGCTTTATCTTATATCCTGCAGCTTTGCTAAAGTTGTTAATTATTTCAAGTAATTTTTATTTCATTCTTTCTAGTTCTCTAAATATACCATCATATCCTCCACCAAGAATGAGAGTTTTGTTTCTTCATTGTCTAATCTAATTCTTTTGATTAATTTTTCTTCTCTAATTTCTAAAGCAAAAATGTTTAGTATCATATTAAATAATTGTGGTGATTATGGGCATCCTTCTTTCATTGTGAACTTATTTGCAAGGTTTCAAGTTTATCCCCATTATAAATAATGCCTGCTGATAGTTTTAGATAGATATTTAGATAGATAGATAGATAGATAGATAATATATTAGATATTTAAGGAATGCTCCCTTTATTCCAGTGTTCTCTAGAGTTTTGAATAGGAATGGGTAGTGTATTTTGTCAAAAGCATTTTCAGAATCTATTGAGATAATTATTGGGTTTCTGTTAGTTTTGTTATTGATAAGGTCAATTATGTTGATAGTTTTCCTAATGTTGGACTAACCTTGCACTCATGGTATAAATCTGACCTGGTCAAAGTATATCATTCATGTAATATATTGCTGTATTCATCTTGCTAGTATTTTATTCAAAACTTTTGAATTACTATTCATCTTGTCTATAATTTTCTTTCTTTTTTAGCTCTTCCTGGTTTAGGTATCATCACCATGTTTGTGTCACAAAATGAATTTGGTAGGACTCCTTTGCTTGTTTTATCAAATAATTTATATAGTTTTAGAATTAATTGTTCTTTCATTGTTTAATATAACCCATCTGACTCTGAGCCTACCCATTTTCTTAGGGAGTTCATTAATGGCTTGTTCATAATCTTTGTTATAAAATGGGATTATATAAGTATTCTGTTTCCTAATCGATTAATCTGAATAATTTATATTTTCATAAATATTGATCAATTTTTCTCAGATTGTCAGATTTATTGGCATAAATAGGGTAAAACACTACCTAATAAAAGCTTAGCTATAATTGATCCCTTATGTTTTCATTTCCTTTTTTGACCTCTTTGTGCTTTTCTTAGGTCTTCATATTGGAGATGAGATTTTTGCCTTATATTTTTAAAATACTTCTTTTTCATTGAATATACCTTTATTTTGTTGTTCTATTATACTTTAATTTTTTTTCCACTTAAAATTTTTTTTCACATTGCTTTATGAATCATATTGGGAGAGAAAAATCAGAGCAAAAAGGAAAAACCATGAGAGAGATTTTTAGAAAGACATAACATATGTTGATTTATATTAAGTTTTCTTAGTTTGTTTTCTGGGTGCAGATGGCCTTTTCTGTCCAAAGTCTATTGCAATTACTTTGGATCACTAAAACACAGAGAAGAACCAAGTCTTTCATAATTGCTCATTGTACATTCTTGCTGTTTATGTAAAATACATTCCTGGTTTTTCTTGTTTTGCTCAACATCAAAGCAAAGTTTGTGTAAATCTTCCCAGGCCTTTCTAAAAGTAGCTTGTTCATCATTTTTAATAGAACAATAATATTGCATTCCTTTCATATACCACAACTTGTCAAATCAAATCCCACTTGATGAGTATCTACTAATTTTCCAATTCTTTGCTACCACCAAAAAAAAAAAAAAAAAAAAAAAAAAAAAAAGCTGCTGCAAACATTTTTGAACATGTGGGTCCTTTTCCCTCCTTTATGATTTCCTTGGGATACAGAACCAGTAATGGTACTGCTGGGCCAAAGGGTATATGCGCAGTTTTATAGCCATTTGAACACATTCCACATTACTCTCCAGAATGATTGGATCATTCCACAAATCCATCAATAATTCATTAGTGTCCCAGTTTTGACACATCCCCTCCAACATTTATCCTGTCATCTTAGCCAATCTGAGAGGTATAAGGTATACCTCAGAGTTGTTTTAATTTGCATTGTTTTAATCAATAGTGATTTAGAGCATTTTTTTCATATAACTATAGGTGAGTAATTTTGTCAGCTGAAAATTGTCTGTTTATATCCTTAGACCACTTAACAACTAGGGAATGACTTGTATTCTTATAAATTTGACACAGTTCTTTATATATTTTAGAAATGAGACCTTTATCAGAAACTCTGGCTATAAAGACTTTTTCTCAGTTTTATACTTCCCTTTTAATCTGGTTTCTATTGGTTTTGTTTATGTAAAACCTTTTTAATTTAATGTAATCAAACTTGTCCATTTTATCTTCCATAATGTTCTGTAGTTCTTCTTTGGTCATAAATTCCTTTTTTCACTCAAGATCTTATAGGTAATTATGGTATCATCCTTTATGCTTAAAACATGTATCCATTTTGACCTTATTTTTGTATGGGATGTGAGGTGTAGGTCTATGCTAAATTTCTGACAATTTTCCATTTTTTCCCAGAATTTTTTTTTTTTTTTTATCAAATAGTGAGTTCTTATTCCAGAAGCTGGAGTTGGGAGGTTTTGGTCTGCCCTGTCACATAGTAGCTTTCTATGGTCAAGAGTCTTTTCTGTTTCTTGCTCATTTTCTTTCCTGTTCTTTTGGTATTTCCTATTTTTTTACTTTTATGGTTGAGCTGTGCTCCTGGGGTAAAGATGGCACTATCTCAAGCTTCTTGTACAGCTCTGAGCACAGAGGCCCATTGTGTTTGCAAGGCGTAGCTTTGCCTTACTATTTTAAGGAAACAGCCTGGTTTCCCAGAGTTTGCCTTTTGAGCTGGTTTGGAAGCTGCCCCACTGATTTGCTCCTCTTTAATGAGCTAGGACTGGGTCTTAGTTGCTGATTTGCTGTGATTAATACCCCCTCACTGACTTTTCCAGAGTCTATCTGAACTGTGCTGAATACCTTTTTCACCCCTGTGAGACTGATCTTTAAGTTTTTCCATTTTATCTTAGACGGTTTTCATTCCATCACACTTTGTTCTGAGGCTTAATATAATTTGGTTTTCAAGGGAAACTGGGAGGTCTTGAGCAGCTTCCTGCTTCTTCCACCATCTTGGCTCCATCCCTGGAAGTGATCTATTATTCTTAATCCCATCAGGTAAATGATTCATGTTTGTAATCCTAGGTTCTTTATCTTCAGAAATATCATCTTTTATGACCTCTAGTCCTTTAATATTGTAGTTGCCAAATCCTGTGTAATAGTAATTATGATTCCCCAACATTTGGTTTGTTTCTTTTTGGTCACTTGCAGTATTTTTTCTCTTAAATTTTGCTAAAATGTTCTTTGGAGCTTTTATTTTGGGATCTCTTTTCTGAGTGATCAGTGGATTCTTTCAATGCCCATTTTCCCTTCGGACTCCAGAATTTCAGGACAATTTCTTTGATAATTTCTTGAAAGATGCTGTCCCAGTATTGCTTTTGATTGTGTAGTCTAATGATTCTGACTGATTTTTCTTGATCTATTTTTCCACATCAATTTTTTTTTCCCATGAAGCAGTTTATATTTTCTTCATTTTTTTTTCATTCTTTTGAATTTGTTTACTTGATTCTTGGTGCTTTATAGAATTATTAGCCTCCACTTGCCTAATTCTAACCTTTAAGGAGTTATTTTCCTCAATTAGTCTTTGTACTTTCATTTCTGTTTGGCCACTTGTACTCTTCAAGAAGTTGTTTTCTTCAGCGAAATCTTGTATTTCCTTTTCCTTTGGCTGTCTACTTTATAAATAGTTGTTTTCTTTTTCCAAGCTGTTTATTCTTTTCCCTAAATTCCCTTTTTTACTCTTTTTCTTTTCTTAATTTTTCTCTCTCTCTTATCTGATTTTTAATCTTTACTTTTAGCTCTTTCATCAGTTCCTTCTCTACATGAGGCTATTCTTGTTTATCTTTTGGGATTTTGCCCAGAGGTGTTTTGACATTGTTGTCTTTTTCTGAGTTTGTGTCATGATCTTCCCTCTCATCATAACTTTTTATAGTCAAATATATTCTCATTCTCTCTCATTCTCTCTCTCTCTCTCTCTCTCTCTCTCTCTCTCTCTCTCTCTCTCTCTCTCTCTCTCCTCATATCTTTTTGGCTTTTTTCCTTTCTTTTAAATGTGATATCTGTTTCCAAGGTGGCAAGGATACTGTGTCAGGCTTTTTGTGCCAAGGACTTCTGATTTTGGCTGTGAACCTGCTGTTGTGATGATGTTGCCCTGAGATCCTTCAAAGACCTAATGTCTGCTGCTGCACTGAGGGCACTGGGAAAGGGTAGCTGCTGCTGCTGGAGGTTGTTGGAGTTTGGCAGTTTACCCAGTGCTGAGCCAGGTTCCTAGTGCAGGTGTCCAATATGTGCTGAGGCCACTGGAGTACTTCTACATTTCCCCAGGAATACACTCAAGTAAGAGGAGTTCTGGCCACTTGAGGTTGCCTATTTAGTTAGGAACCTATATAACCTGCCTGTGTATTTGTCTGCTGCTCTGCGGAAGCATTTGGCAGTTTTCAGAGATAGAGTCTTCCTGTTCCGATGACCATGGTGAGTCTTATTGGGGCTCTTGGTATTGGAGTTTGACTGCTTCATGGCACTAGGGTTCAGGACCTCCCACAGATTTGGTGAGGAGAGGCTCAATGCTGGCTTGCTGGGGTACTTCTATCCCAGATGTACTCCTTTTCACCCAAGTGGGACAGAACTTTCCTGTTGAACTCCTAAGTTTCTCAGGCTCAAAGAATGTTTTATCTCAATTTTTTTGTTTGTTTGTTTCAGGATTTGTTTAGGCATGCTATAATTCTTTGGAGGTGAATATGGGAAAACTATGGTTGATGTACTACTTATTCTGCCATCTTGACTTTTTGAGACTTATATTTTTATTGGGAAATGAAGCCCTTACCCTCAAGAAAATGCTTTCCCAATGCAGAATGACAACTAATTCCACAATTTTATTGTCTTAAGATAGCTATATGGAGAACTGTATTTTGAGGCAACCCATTCAGTTTTTGGACAACTCTTCCAATGGGAAGATTTTTCAAGTGGAAGCCAGAAAATAACTTGATTACTTGTCAGGAGTGCTCTTGCAGGGATTTATGTTTGAGCTTGATGTGTGGCACATTAATGTTTGTAGGGATGAGAGAAGATGCCACTGTCAAGTAAGTCTAAATCTCTTTATCTAGTCAATATTAGAGATTCTGAGGGCTGGCTTTCATGTTCATTGTAAAAAGCCCTATGGAACTCATGATATATATTAAGATGTCTTATTCATCATAATCACAAACTCTTTCAGCCTCTATCCTAAAACTCCAAATTGCTTTAAATTAATTCAGCCTTTTATTTTTGCCTGAAGTTATTGTTGTTGCTGCTGCTGCTGCTGATAGACTTGATGTGTTTGGGCATGTTGCCTCCTTATTGTTATAATATGCTCAATCATTTTGCAATGTTTCAACTTTTCCTTTCTTTTAAAACTCATTGAGACTTATGATTGCTTAAAGTATTTCCTTGAATTTTTTTTTGAGAAGTGAAAACATCTTTATTATGCTAATTTAAGTGAGCAAATGGTTAAGTACCTACTATGTATAAATTCACTGTGTTGGTAACTGGGAGAGATAAAGGATATTTAAAGATATCCTTCTTTAGAGCTTACAGAAAAAGATGTTTTTATATTTTGCTTTTGTTATATGCTGCTGTTTTCTCCACTTCCTTTTTTAATGCAGTTGGTTCAATTAATCACTTACATATTCAATGACATTTATGTACAATGATAGTTTCCTGTTATAAAATAATATTAATGGGAAATTGTTAATGGGAGTCTGAATAGCTAAAATAGGCAAAATTACAAAATGATAAATCTGCTATTTATTGTGACTAACAGTCATACAGTTTAATAGATTTATATTTTTATAGAATTTATAGAATTTCATTTATCCCAGTTTTCCCCTATGATGAGAGGCAAAGTATTGTAAACTCATTTAGTGATGTTGGCTTTCAAAGCATGGAAGTGGAAAAGAGAAGGAAAAATGTGTTTTTAACCTCCCTATAGATCATCATATTTCCCAGTGATAATCGAGAATTAATTTAAATATATGTGCACACAAATACTTACTCCAAATGATATATAAATTAAAACATATATGTAAATTAAAAACATATATTCTCTATATACATGCAAACATTTTAGCATGGATTTTTTTTTTGTTTATTTTCTCCTGTTCTGGATGTATTAGATAGTATTACCAGTTCCAGCAGTTATTATTTCCTGATTAAACTTTTTGTGCTAATGAAAAAATATAGTTGATGTCTCCTATGGAAGTACTATAAATTTGAAATTAGATAGTTCTGGCATTTATTGTCATTGCCATTCTTTCATCCTATTCTTTCCAATTTTACTCCCATGACTTCATAATAATTAGAGCCACTATCATGGAATCATTCTCTAAATTCATTAACATAACAGGTGATATGCATGCTGCCACCTGTTCTATTATGTCACTAAAAATTCATTTCATTTATATAGATCATTACAAATTGAAGGTATTCCTTAGTTTGAATCATCATCTACAGCTAAGTCAACCTATCTTTTAGCATGTTTCATTTGATGGACTGTCAATTCTAAGTATTTTTAAACCTCAGTGGTAATATATGAGAAACTTTGCTTCCAGCAAAGCAAACACAAAGTTATTCTTTTATTATGGTCATCTATTATTATAAGAATATTATGCATTATTTTTTTTATCTTGATGATTTCATTAGGAATTTACTCAAGAGCATACTACTGTATTACAAGTCACAATATGGCTATTTTTATGTCAGTAACAAGTAATGTATACTATGTTTTTAGATTCACAAAGTACTCACCTCATATAATAGTTTTTTGAACTAAATAGCACAAAAATTATTCCTATTATACAAATTTCCATTATAAATAAATTGAGGCCCTGCAAAGTTATATATCCATTAGTAATGACTATATAAGTAATAGTTGATACATCTGGGTTACAAATCTGAGTTTCTTATTTTAAATCCTCTCCTCTTTTTTTTTTTTTTTACTATTCCATAGTTGTCTTTTAGAAAAGCGAGACTGAGATAGTCAAATAAAAATGTAATGAGAATGAAAAAGAAGAGAGGGAGGAGAAAAGAAAAGGAAGTAGAAATGAAGAAAGAGAGAAAGGTGGAGAAAGGGGTTTGATTGATGTTGATAAATGTATATCATGTGTTAGTTATACTTGTGTTGTAATTTACTTATAGGTGGACACATACAACAAAATGATAAACAATATTGATATAAGAAAGTTATACACAAATACTATGAGATTCTTTGAGCAAAAGATCATTATGGAATAGGAAGAATGCCTGGAGATGTCATTTTAATATTTTGGGATTCAAAGAACAAGCAACAATGCATACAAATCACATACACAAGAAGACTTTCCCTAATTCCTCCTTTCTCCTAGTGCCTTCCCTAGGTACTTATTTTCCATTCTTTTTTATATATTCACAGTTATTTGAAATATAATGTGAACATCATGAGAACAGAGTCTACATCTGTTTTTCTTTGTATAGCTGTGATAAGCTTGTTCATGGCAAATAGTAATGGCCAAATAAATATGTTTTGACTGACTGACAGAGTGAAATGTGGTGGATGAGGGAAAATGTTTGATTAGAGTACAGACTATTTGAGCATAGTTTCTAGGTGTAGTGAATAGAACATTGGACTAGGAAGCAGGAAGAGTCATATTCTTGAGTTCAAATACAGTCTCAGATACTTACTACTTGAGTGATCCTGGGCAAATCTCTTACCTTTGTTTGCCTCTTAATGTATAAAATGAGATATAGAAGGAATGGCAAACCACTCCAGTATCCTTGCCAAAAAGATCCCAAATGGGATCATGAAAAATAAAACATGGCTGAAAAAATTCAAAAACAACAACATGAGATAAATTTGGAAAGGAGTAATGTAATATCAGGATTTTTTGAAGGACAAAGTATTTTGAAATTTACTGCATATACAATGGGGAACTATTGAAAGTTTTCAGGCAAACAATGGGATGATCACACAGAATATAAGTCAGCAATGATGTGAAGAATATGAAAAAAGAAGACAGTCAAATAAAGATGTATTAAAATGGGTGAATGATTGATTACATGAATGAATGAATAAATGAAAAAGAACTTTCTATGAGCACAGATCTGCTCTTAGACTGGTTGAAATGGTCAAAAAAGATAACAATGAAGACCAATGCTAGGGTATTATCAATGGGTTTAAAGAGGATGATGTGATTGACACTGAATATAAATAAGACTGGGTAAAAGTGTTGTTTCTCTAAAGCAAGGGGTAAGGAAGAGCTAATAACTACAACTTTGAACATGAGCAACTTGATTAAGGAAACAGTAATAAGTTTAATTTTAGGCATTCTGGGATTGAAGTGTCATCAGTACATCCAGGTACAGCTATCTGATAAAACAGTTGGAGATGGGATTTGAAAGCTTAGGAAAGATATCAGAGAGATTTAGATTTAAGATTCATTTACCTAGAAAGGTTATGAGAATGAGTTTGCCAAAGCAAAGAATATGTAGAGTAAAAATAGGCAAAGAACTGAATGTTGGGGGAAAATCCGAATAAAGAGGGGGACGAAATGCTGCTCTAGGTAGAAACAAAATATACTGTTGGGGGTGCAGTGAGGTTTGTGTTAGTATTGTATATTTGTATGAGAGAAATATGAAAAAGAAGGCTTTAAAGAGCCTTGAATACTAGGATAAACTGAAGCAGTAGTGGTAGCCATATATGTCCAATCGTCTCATTTCCCCACAAAATTGAAGTAGGTTATAGATGACCCATTGTTTCCTTTGTCTTCTAAAGATTAAAATTAGTCACTTTAAGCCTAGCACATATTAAACACTTTCCTATTGTAACAGTTTTGCCTTGAAATATGAAAGAGGGAGGTTAGGAAGGAAATGGCTTTACATAACTCCTACTCTATGCCTGTCACTGTACTAAGTGTTTTTTACAAATATTATCTCATTTGACCCTTACAACTCAGCAAGTTAGGTGTTAGTTATTGTTATCTCCATTTTATACTGGAGGAAACAGAGAAGCAAAGTGATTTGTCCAGATACTTGTTTTTTTCTTAGCACACAAGTTAGTGCCTGACACTGTATTTGTATTTTGATCTTCCAGACTTCAGGTGTGATGCTTTACTATGTTTCCAAGTATCCTTAACAAGGAGGTCAGGTGGGTGGCTCAATGGATAGAGTGTTGGATCTGGAGTCAAATCCACCTCTGACACTTATTATGTGATCCTGGGCAAGTCACTTAATTCTATTTGCCCCAGTTTCCTTATCTGTAAAACAAGCTGGACAAAGAAATAGTAAACTATTGCATCATCTTTGTAGTGAAAACCTCAAGGTAGCAAAGAATTAGAGATAACTGCAGACAGAGCACTAGAGTTGGAGGTAAGAAGATCAGAGTTCAAATCTAGCCTCAGATACTATTAGCTATGATCAAATGCAAAATGGGGATAATAATATCATTGATTATACATAGTGATTCTGAAGGAAAATATAAGATGATATTTGCAAAACACAATTCCTAGAAGAAGCATTCCTAAATAAATGCTTGTTTCCCTTCCTTTCTCTAGAATTTATATTTACATACCTGTGCACATGTTGTTTTCTTACCAAAAGAATAAAGTCTACCAAAAGGAGTAGACTGGCTTGTTTGTTGTATCCTTAGCAATTAGCACTGTTCTAGGAATATAGTGGATTCTCAAATATTTGTTGAATTAAATTGAACTGAAATAAGCTCTCTTAGTCAGCCATCTGATTTCTAAAATTAAGATATTAATCTTTGATTTTCTTTCTCACAGTACTTAATTTGTATATGTCTACTTGTCTCACCAAGTATACAGTATACTATATATACATTATATAGTATAGTATATATACTGTATATATATTACATATATGTACTATAGCACATATATAAGTATATGTAGTATGTAGTAAGCTTCTCAGTTTATTTATCAATAAATAACTCTAAAGTGAATTAATGGAAAGAATGATATTTTAACTAATTTACATGCAAAAAAAATGATAAGCCTTTTGGAAATTAGTCTGATTTATATAGATTGTGCTCAAATTTTTTTAACTACAAAAGGATATTTCATAAGCCTTTTTGAAAAAAAGATGGTTTTAGAGTTCAGAACATGAATTGATCATTCTTCTTTGGAAGAAGGAAAAAAATAGGCTAGCTGATCCTTTGCCCACTATATTGTTAATATGCATACATATGTATTTTTATGTTAAGGTTCCATGCTTGTCAATTATCCAGTTAACTTTTTCTTTACTCATTATATACATACATACATACATTTATATACACACACACACACATCCATCCATCTCTCTTCTCTCTCTCTCTCTCTCTCTCTTTCTCGAGAGAGAGAGAGAGAGAGAATTAAATTAGTGATCTAATAGGAAAGGATGAGAAATTTTAAATTTCGTCAGACTTTAATGGAACTGACAAAATCTCTGTGAATGAAGATGCCTGAAAGAACATATCACCCCAATTCAATATAGTTTGTGATGAGTTGACTGGTGATAATTTTGGGGATAATATGTAGGGAAGTTCTTATCCCCTATGGCTGATTTAGAGTTAAGCACTACATTTGGATAATTCTGTTGAGTACGTGGGCATGCACTACTAGACAAGTTTCTTGAATATCATTTCCTATGTTGCCATTGCAATTTTTTCAAATTCTTTCAGATGATGACTCATCTCATCAGACTTTCAAAATTCAGATGAAAACCAGTTTTTGAAAAGGATAATATTATCCATGATGAATTGGGAATGAAAACTAAACTCAATATTTATCACCAGTTTTTGTAGGAAATTCTCATATATAGTACTTATGACCAATCCAAATATCATTGAAGTAATGCTTATGTGCAATTTGGTTTCAGTGAAGTACTATAGTTTAATGGAAATACTCCAGCAGGCCAGCAGAAAAGAGATTTCATAGATTCAGAGAAGATTAAGACATCAGTAGTCATGCAGTCTAATATCTCAGAAAGGAATGAACTGATAGAGATATAATGACTTGCCAAATGTCTAACCCATGACAGAACCAGGATTCAAACCCAAACATTCTAACTTTCAAATGCAGAAAAGTGGCCTTTTGTTCTTGATTTTCATGTTCAAGAATGATAGTGTTAATTTAGCTTTCCTTTTTTTTTTTTTTATCCTCATTACAAAATTGTACCAGACCAGCTTCAGTGGACCAAGAATTAGAATATCTTTTTGTTGTTATTATTTGTTTTCTCCTGTGTTTATAATTGTGTGTATATGTGTATTGTGTATTGTGTATTCCACTGACAAATTGGGTGATCCTGAGCCAGTTATTTCACTATTTTAGATCTCAATTCCCTCATTTATAAAATAAAAGGATTTGCCTACAGGGTCTAAGGTCTCTTCTAGTTGTAAAATTACTTGAGTCTATAATTAGTCCTTTATCTTCCTTAAAATGTTTCCTCACCAACAACTATGATCCTCATTAAAGTCTTCTATAACATTAGTCAATACCCAACAATTTAAATATAATTATATATCATGTTGTATCATTCTCTCATTAATTATAAAAAGTTACATATTGGCTAAAAAGTAAATGTAGTTTTGTTTATCATTACAGTTTTATTAGTTTCATCTTATCATATTATGAGCAGGGACTAATCATGCCGTCTACTAAGCACATAGTATAGATCTAAGAAATACCCAATGATTGTATGAATCTAGTTTAGAAAGCAACATATGTGTGTGTGTACAGGTAAGTAAAGATATAAATACACACATACACACACGTACGTGTGCATATATATGCACATACATGTCTGCATATGCAGATCTGTATGTATGTATGTAAAGACATACACACACACATCCATACATATGCTTTTACGTACTGGTTGAATGCTGTAGAGTAACAGCCTTTCTTGGAGACCTAAATTCACCACTTTTGCTTTGCTGTCTTTTAAAATATCAGGTCTCGTTGCTAACAATTATATTTGCATTGCTTTAGTAGATTTTCTAGATGATTCATTTTTTTACCTTCATCACTAATTAGCTTGCAGACTCACCAGTAAAGAATAGGATTTGTAACAGTTTGGTTCTGAGAGATATTTGTCTGTGCCCTTCTGCTGTTTGTGTATTCAATATGGAAACATAAAAAGTCTAACAGGCAGACCTATCATTATAAAGGTTAGGATGATGTTCATATAAATGGTATACATAATGTCTTCAACAAAAGAAGACACTGGTGGCTAGGTGACTCTGAAGGCTCATTTCGGGAGACTAATCACTAACATACAAGAACAATTGTACATCTCCAAAAGAAGTAGAAGGGGAAGTTGCCAGACAAAAAGTGATGATAAGATCTACTTTTTGACTTTTAAAAGAAAGATGAAGGGACTAAAATAACTTTCTAGATTAGACAATTTTCTAATAAGATCCTTAGAAGAACTTTAAAAGTTGATTACATTTCTTTATATATTTAAGGATTTAATTAGATCATTTTACTAAAAACTAAAACTCCACTAAGGAAGATGCTAAGTTTTAAATTAGTTCTATTGATTCTGAAATTTTTGGTGGATGTCTATTTAGTGCTAATGAGTGTTAATTTTATTTCAACAGACTAGTTCTTTAATCTATCAATCCAAGTGGTGATTACTGACACCAATAAAGCTATCAGATAGGGAGAAAGAGGGGAACTGGATATTTGCTTACTTGATACAGAAAATTTTTTCTAACAACCTAGGTCAATAACTTCTCTGCAATTTGAGAGAGTACTTTCAAGTGAAGTGGAGCCAGTATCCAACAGAAGTACATCTTGGGTCTATCAGGTTTTGAAGCCAGTTCTTTATCTACTACTAGACTATGCTACCTATCAGAAGAAATGTTTTAAAATAATAAAATGCTTAGACCTTCTGTTCAATATCATGACATGGAATTTCCCATTTATTAAAGTCTTCGTCTTAAACAAATTTACATTGGCTAAGTATTATTTCCCTAACACAATATGGATCAATACCTGCACCCAACATGTTTCTACGTAAGTACTCCTTTTTTTCCCCCAGATATTTTTTTCACTGGTTTCCTTTTTCAATTCTCCTCTATTCCATGAGACATCCCTGATCATTTTTTTTTTCTGAGTCAATTGGGGTTGTGACTTGCCCAAATTCACACAGCTAGGAAGTGTTAAGTGTCTAAGAACAAATGTGAATTCAGGCCTTCCTGACTTCAGGGCTGGTGCTCTAACCACTGCACTGCCTAGCTGCCCTCATAATAAATTTTTAAAGAAGAAAAAAAGAATACTTCCACAAAACCATTCACAATAAAAGTATATGAATTTTTTTCATTCTAATTTCTTTACTCCTAAACAATCTGCACTGAAAGAAGGAAATTGTATTTTCTCACCTATTCTTTGAATAAGCTTGATCACTATAAGTACATAACAATTCAGATTTTTTTTTCTGTTTACACTGTAGCCATTTGCATATTTTCTTATGGTCTACTTCTTTCATTCTTCATCATTTTAATTTCCCCAACTTCTTTGAATTCTATATATTCATCATTTCCTATAATACTATCATATTGCACTAATTCATGTACCTCAGTTTGGATAATCAGTCCCTAATTGATACCATTTATTTTATTGCCACAACAAGGGCTATTTAAAATAGTTTTGTATATAAGGGACCTCTCTATCCTTGACTTTCTTGGGAGTATATATCAAGCTCTTGATCCACAAAAGACATGTGCTATGTTAAAGGGAACAAAATGAAGTGATTACAGAGCTGATATTGCATTGTAGATTTAGACATTCATGATCCTGTCAGCAGCCAGCTAACAACCTAAAAGTGTATCATTGAAGAAATTTAATTTTTCAAGGTTGTCTTAGAAAATTAGTCATCCTCTTGTTTCCAACTACGTTTGAACAAATATAAAATGCTTGTTTTGATGATGAATACTCATTTGAATGATGAGCCTGGAAGCTCAATGAAGACATGCCTCATTAGTCATGGGTATCCAGGACTCCTCTATAACTCAGATTTGTAGGAAGCCACTCACTAAGTCCTATAATAATTTGTTCTCAGAATAAAAAAAAAAAAACTAGTACAGAATATTTATTTCATTTATTTTACTTCATATACCTTATGAAAAAATGGAACTACTCCACTGTTCTACATATGGTTTCCTCTAACCATCTAAACTTTTGGACTTTGATAAGTCACACAACTGACATTTATGTGGTATTTAGCAATTACATCATTTAATAATGATTGTCTTATTTGGTCTTTTAAATAAGCTGGCAAGATAGATAATATGGGTATTATTTACAGGTAAGAAAACTGAGACTCTGAATAATTAAGTCAATCATTTTAGGATATATAAGTAGCAAGCAATAGAGTTTTGACTTGAATTCAAATCTTTTGCCTCAATTCCCAGCATATGTTTAATCATACCACAGTTCTCATTTATCAAAAAATCATTACATGCTCTAAACTATAAATACATAGTCCTCAATAAGTAATGTTCATTGAATGCCTAATCAGTTTAAGACTGTATTCTAAATCAATTGATAGTCAAGAAGTTGTAGTGTAGGAAGGGAAGGAAAATCACCCAATTCCTGGACAAAACTTAGCAAGTCTAAATTCAAAGTTTTTGACTTTACCACTTATTGTGCAACACTTCACTGCCATGGACAGTAATTTCTTCATTTGTAAAGCATGAGAGATGGAATAGATACTCTCTAAGATCCCTTCCAAATAAAGTTCAGTGATTCTGCTACTTGTCTACACAAGACCCAAATTCTAAATGGGGAGACAATAGAAACTTACACACCATAAGGAATTTATAGAGAGATTGTAATTAGATACATAGAGAACAGCAGTGCTGATGGAGGAACATGTGGTGGCCATTAGGGGGTTAATGGACTGTGCTATAGAAATGAAGCTCAGCTTAACCAGTGAAAGCTTCATAGACGGCATGAGTTTTAAGCAGAGTTTTAAGGAATAATATGAAGGGTCTTAGTAGATGGAAGGGAATAGATTGTTCAAGGCAATAAACCTATAAAGATAAAGAATAGACAGGTACAGAGAACAATGGAACTTCTGGATTGAGACAGTCAATGCTGTTTTTTCATAGGAATGGTTATTATCAAGACTACAACAAACACAAACTTTTTAAACTCATGGTCATTAGCTTAGCTTTGACACAGTATGAAATTGAGTGCCATGTAAATTCTGAAGTATTTTATGAGGTCTAGTAAAAGTAGCATTTATGAAATATGAATTGCATAGGTTAAGTAAGAAAGATGAGCACCTTACCTAACATTTGATAGTAGAGGACCCCACTCCCAATGGATTGAAATATGAATGTGATAGAAGCAAATTAGATATAATAACAAATTATTAGATATGGAAAGCAAAGGAGAATGCACAAACTGAGGAGCAAAAACTTCTTCCAGGTAGTGACTATAAGAAACTGCCAATATAATTTGTGTGGTTCACTCTGTTAGATAATTTTACTCTTTTGAGAAACAAAACCGGTATTGTATTATATCAAGTTCAAAATTGTTAATAGGCGAAAACTCTGCCTCTGGTTTTGATTAGCCTTGATTTCTCAGCCATTTTGGTATTGTGTACTCTTGTCCCAAGACCTATATAGATGTAGAATGTAACAAATCCATTTGTAACTCTGAGTTTTGACATTGTCTATCTACCATAGCAACTCGAGACAATTTCCAATGCCTGCAAGTTCTGCACCCTCAACTTCCTTTTCTGTCTGCTACTTTGTATTTTAGGAAACCCCCTTTTGACATTTTCTTGAAACATTTGTAATAGAACAAAAGTTATACTAAATTCTGGGAAAGTGATTAGGTAGGTAGGAAGGAATGTCTGCTTTTATATTTTAAGCCTAAAGTATAAATAGAATTTGGAAAAGAACATTGCTAATGCTAATCAATTCTTTAAAAAAGAGCATCTATCCTCTTGGCTATCTTTTTGCTTTTTATAGAGGCATTTATTTAGCATAATATACATTTCATATAATACTTAATAATAGTTCACTGTATGGCATTTTATACTTTGCAAAGTGATTTCTTAAAACATCCTTATGTAAAGATATTATTGTTGGGGCAGCTAGGTGATGCAGTAGATAGAGCATCAGCTCTGAAGTCAGGGGGACCTGAGTTCAAATGTGATCTCAGACACTTAACTTTCCTGGCTGTGTGACCCCGGGGAAGTCACTTAACACGAATTGCCTCAGGAAAAAAAAAAAAAAAGAATATTACTGTTATCCTATAAGGAAAGAATGGGTCAGAGAGAGATCAAGGGACCTTTTTGGTGTCACATGAACAGTAAAAAGCAGTTAGTATTCAGGAACCACAAGAGTTTATTAAATATTCAGGCAGTGCTGTGTCTAGAACATTGTCCTAGGTCCTGAGGAGTGATGATTTAGATAAGACATAGTTCTTAAGTTCTTGAAATATTTTCTTTTAATTTAGGTCTTTGAACTATATAAAAGCTGAGAGCTCTTTTCACTATACTATGTTGCCCTACAAAAACTTCATTAATCATTATTTTCTTAAACTAGGTTTTTATTTCCTCAAGTTGCTCCATCTTTTTTCTAACTTCATTTTGTTTAATGCAATAAGAATTTTCTACACATGTGATTAAAATTTATGTTTCATTCTTTGCAGGCCTAAAAGTCAACTGGTCAACTCCATAATAGAGTTGTATAACACAATTCTCTTATTTAGAGTTTAGGCATCTTGTAGTTGTTATTGAGTTGTTTCAGTCAATCTCCCTCTTCCCCCTTTTTGTGACATCATTTGAAGTCAAGTAACCATGTGGAGTCATATAGCTAGTAAAAACCAGAGCTAGTACTCAAAAACCACAAGAGTTTATTATATTCAATTAGTGCTGCATGTAGAACATTGTCCTAGGTCCTGCAGGGATGATAAACATTCAGATAAAAAATAGTTGTTAAGTTCTTGATTAAAAAAAAAAAAGTCTTTTTTTAATTAGGCAGGTAGGAAGGAATGTCTGCTTTCTGTTTTCTTGGCAAAGGTACTGAAGTTGTTTGCCATTTCCTTTTTCAGCTTATTTTACAGATAAATAACAGAGGCAGACAAGGTTAAGTGACTTGCCCAGGGTCACAGAATTAGTAAGTGAGGCAGGTTTTGAATTTGTTGGAATCTTCCTGATTCCAAGTCCAGTGTTTTATCTACTATGCTGTCTAGATTTCCTAGGGCATCTTATCTTCACATTTAGTTTAGGTTCCATTGCTCAAACTTGAAAGCTAAATTATCTTGTAATTGAACTCTTTGTATACAGAGAACCATGTATTTCTGACATCACTAAATGAGCTTGTTGACTTTTTTCCTATTAGTGTCTCATCCTCTTTATTATTGATAATCTGTGTATTCTTCTCACCCTATCCAATTGGATGATTATCTTTGTGATTTCTATTTCCTGTTTTACAAACTTATGGCAAGGCAAGGGATGAGGGCAGAGGGATTTTCTTCTTTCCAAGGACTTATGAATTTTCATTAAGGTTAATGGTTGCTAAATAAGTGTGGAATAAAAAAAAAAAAGAAATGTACATTCCATGATAAATGAATTAATTAAGCATTTATTAAACACCAACTACCATGCTAAGTGCTGAACGTACAAATAGAAAAAGTTAAATCATCCCTGCTCTTGGGAGGCTCACATCCAACCGGAGAGACAATTTATATGGAAGTTTTCAGCTGTAAATCTCATGTTTCTTAGGATAGAGCAGCAAAAGAGATAATAGTGCATCTTTTTAAAATGTCATTTTCACTAATAAAATAAAATACAGTTCCTGCTGTTTAATGATTTGAAAGTGCCAAGAACTTTTGTAGCAAGAACTTTCTTTTCTCAATCTTTAGTAGTTATGAATGTAATATCTGCAGCATCACATCCCAAACTTTATCTCCACAGAATTGCTTTCCAGGACAATTGCTGAGGGCACTAGACCTGGAAACATTGTCATCCGAAGTACTCTTAGATTCAGAAACCTCACCTGTTTTCATTAGGATAAGAGGGGAGATGATGGTTAAAGTAATGATGACGGCAGTGGCTTGGCTTGCTTGGAATATACTGCTCTCTTTCTCTCATTCAAGAAGCTTTGCTATTGCAGCTATGCTGATTTGCTTACCCTGTGGGTGACAGTTAATTAGCAAGAGATGAGAATAGGGTGGGCTGGACTGACTGGCCCCAATTCAAAAATTATCTTCTTTCATGATGGCAAGAAAGAGCTGGATTAGGAGCAGAGCCATTTCTGGCACATTGCACTCCCAGGTCTCCAGTTCAATGAAACGGGAACTTCTCCTTTCTTGTTGTTTCACTTCTGAAAAAAAAATTGCTTTTTTATTATTCTTAATAACATGTTATTTTCCCAAATATATGTAAAGAGAGTTTTCAACATTCATTTTTGTAAACTTTGCATTCCAAATATTTCTCTCTCCCATCCTCAAATCATCCCTCCCCTAGGCAGCAAGTAATCTGATACATATCTGATACATAATCTGATGCAGTTCTCTTAAACAAATGTATTATCCTATCATGCAAGAAATATCAGACCAAAAGGGAAAAAAACCACATGAAAGAAAAAAAAAACTAACTAAAAAACAACAGCAGCAACAACAAAAAGATTTGTTTATAGTATCACCATATCTAAATCACAAACCTATTTCAACCTTAACTTGGTATAGGGTGTTAGGTGTTGATCAATGTGTAGTTTCTATAATATTATTTTCCAATTTTCCTAGCATTTTTGTCAAATAGATGATCTGTAGATTCTTTCAGTGTCTTTTTTACCCTCTGGTTCTAGGACATCAGGGCAGTTTTCTTTGATGACTTCTTGAAACATGTTGTCTAGGCTCTTTTTTTTTTTTTTCTTTTTCATTGTGGTTTTCAAATAGTCCAATAATTCTTAGATTGTTTCTTCTAGATCTATTTTCCAAGGCAGCTTTTTTTGATAAGGTATTTTACATTTTCTTCGATTTTTCATTTTTGTTTTGGTTTGGCTGATTTTTGATGTCTCATTGAGTCATTCGCTTCCATTTGTTCAATTCTATTTTTTAGTGAATTATTTTCTTCAGTTAACTTTTTTTACCTCTTTTCCATTTGGTCAATTTGATTTTTAAATGAGTTCTTTTGTTCATTGAATTTTTTTTTCCTTTTTAACAATTCTGTTTTCTAGGGCATTCTCTTGTTTTCAATCATTTTGTCAAGTAGTTGTTTTCTTTTTTCATTTCACCAAATCTGTTTTTAAGAAGTTATTTTCTTTTTCCATTTCACCAAATTTATTTTTAAGGAGTGATTTTCTTTAGACATTTTCTATGTTTTCTTTTCCAAAGCTCTCATTTCCTTTCCCCATTTTTCTTTTCTCTTTTATTTTTTTTTTCCTTTTGGTGAGGCAATTGGAGTTAAGTGACTTGCCCAGGGTCACACAGCTAGGAAATATTAAGTGTCCGAGGCTGTATTTGAACTCAGGTCCTCCTGACTTCAGGGCTGGTGCTTTATCCACTACACCATCTACCTGCCCCTTTCTTCTCTCTTTTAAGATTTTTTTTTTTAATTCTTCCAAGAGAGCCTTGGAGAACAACTCATATTATCCTTTGAGGCTTCATCTGGAGATGTTTCTGTCTATAGTGTCTTCAGAGTTTGAGGTCTATTCTTCCCTATCTCCATAATAGCTATCTGTGGTTAGAACTCTTTTTGCTTTTTTTTTTGTTTGTTTATTTTTAAAGGTTAAGGCTAGCTATTAGGGCAAGGGAGGGGGGGTTGCCCCAGATTTCTGTACAGGCAACAGTGGCTTCACCCTTCCCTGGGGCTGGTGTTGCCAGCTTCCTTTCTGAGCTGGGTGGATTGACCAATTCCTGCTTTTTTATTCTGAGGTTCAAAGTCTTATTATTTGCCTTCTGTAGTTGTGTTGGAAGTCTCACAGGTAGTCTGTAATCCACTGGCTTCTGAACCAGAACAGGGTAGCCAAATGCTGCTATATTTTGGCTAAAAGCCTACCAGTATATTTCCCCAACATGGGGAGGCCTCCCTACCCTGAATCTCCTTGTATTGCACTGCGCTGTACTGCCTCCCCTTTCCCCTGCCCAATTGAGACAGACTTTTCATGAAGTTTTTCCAAATATCTTCTGCTGGAAATTTGTTACACTTCAAATATTTATGGGTTCTGTTACTCCAAAATTAGTTCAGAGGCTTGATCTGGTATTGATTCTGAGGGAAACCAGGAAGATGTTAAAGACCTGTCTACTATCTCCCATCTTGGCTCCACTTTTTTCTTTTTATATATGTAGGTATGCTAAAATCCACTTCTATTAAAATCTCTTTCTCTTCACAGTCCCCATCACCTAATAATTATACATATAGAGCACATCGAAATATTTTTTACAAATTATTCCTATTAACAAGCAAGATATAGGTTTATATGAATCACAACAATAATTATATAATATACATAATAAATTCATGGCATATAAATTAATACATAATTAACAATATTATACCTAATATATAATGGAATATTCTGTTGCATATATAATCTTTCACAAATTCTTACCAAGTGGCTATTTAACAAGGTAATAAGATCCATTAAAATCATTGGTTCTATTATAATTCTTTCATATCTTTTAAAACTCCTCTCTTCCTTCCTACTTGCCTCCCTCTCTGCCTGCCTTTCTCCTAGCCAAAATCTAGTGCAACTTACATCTACTGTAGCTAGCACTGACCATTAGGTTACTAGGCTTGAGTTTTGGTGACTTTGAAAACTCTAATTTCAGAAAATTCTAATTTGAAAAATCTAATCAATTCAGGAATTTGTAGCAAGTCCATTATTTTCCAGGTCATATTAAATTTGTTCTTTCCTCTCTTGTGAGACAGAAATATGCATGTTAAAGTGCCCTTTCACCAAGGGACAGGTCCATTGTCAATCTGTTATAAACACGAGAGTAAGTTAGATGCAACATGAATTTAATTCCCTATATTTTAATAGTCTGTAAGGTTTTTTCCCTGTTTTGTTTCATTTGGTTTTCACATCATAAATTCTTAAACCCCTTAGGATTATTCCAAAGATCCTTCTTGATTATGAATATAACTTTCTAAATTCTAAACTACATCTCCAATGCATCCTTCTATGATTATTATTTTTATCTCCCCAATAAACAATCTGCCCCTAATTGTATTTGGCCATTTTCTTCTATAGGCATTTGGGTGTATTTTAATTATCCAGTAGCTGCTTCATAACAATCTTTCATAATTATTTTCTTTGTTGTGATATGGTGTCCAGATTAAAATGCCCTTTGCTTCCATGTATCAGCTTTTGAAGGTCTTTCTGAGAATTTTGCCTATACTTTATTTGTAATAGAACTATGATAGTCAAGGCTGGAGGCAGACTGTTTTGGTATTGTGCTATTCATCCATTACTAAATGCCACCAGAGCCTTCTCACTTGATTATGCTGGGATGGAACATTAACCCACTCAGTCAAAATCAGATGCATAAGATACAAACAAATAAAGAGGTATCATTATTGAGTGGTATTGGTCATGTCTATTTAGGGTTTTCTTGGGAAAGATACTGGAGTGCTTTGCCTTTTCCTTCTCCAGCTTGTTTTTATAAATGAGTAAACTGAGACAAACAGGGTTGATTAACTTATCTGGTGTTACATAATTAGTAAATTTCTGACTCCAGATTTGAATTCAGCTCTTTCTGGCTGCAGACCCAGTGCTCCATTCTCTGTACCCCATAGCAGCCCAAAGGATGCGTAAGGCCATATTTCCTTCTAACTCATCTGTTTTCCAAGTGCCCTCTATGTGCCAATACTTAACTCATCTACTTGTATGATAAGTCATTAAAAATGTCATGTACAGAACTGTATAATTTGCAGAGAAAGGTGGTTTTAAGGAAGTTATTGAGTCATATCAGGGCTGGATGTTAAATTGAACCTTACATAATCTGTATCAGAATGGATGGAGTGTACCAAGCTTTTAATAACTTTCCCTGATTCCTTGTCACACAAGCAGAAAAAAAATCATCTCCATCCTTAATTTTCTTTATATTCCTTGTCAAGTTTTTTTCCTTTGTTCTAATCCCATTACCTTCCATTACATGATATCAATATGAAGTAGTGATTAAGTAGTGGATTTATTAGGAAGATCTGAATTTATATTTGATTCTGAAATTCTTTGACTATAGGCAAGTTTTGTAACCTCTCCAAGCCTCAGTTTCCTCATTTATCAAAAAGAAATAATAAGATCTCTGGTTCCTTTCTCACAGAATTGTTATGAGAATCAAATTAGATATCACATATAAAACACTTTGTAAACTTTTAAATTTAAACAACAACATGAAGAAAAGATGAAGAAGAAGAATGTAAGCTTTTTGTGAGCAAGTATTGTGTCATTTTACATCTCCATATCTCTGGCTTCAAATTCAGTGCCCTGCACAGAGTAATTACTTGAGAAATGCATAAGAGCAAACTTGTTTAATTAAATTTTTCAAATGGTGCATGAGAAGTGATTTCAGTTAAATGAATATTGTTAGGCTTCTATGTCTGTTATAAAAGAAGGGCATGTTGTCTTGAATATCCAATGAATAACAGAAAGATTTAGAAACTTCAGAACACCAACTCACACCAATAATTAATAATAAAAATATCTAATACTTGTGTGGCTCTTTAAGGTTTGTATAGTGCTTTACATACATTATCTCATTTGATTTTTGTTGGAAAAGTTTCAATTTATGCAATTTATGAAAGGCCCACATTTGATATTTAATTCTATTGCTCTTCTCCTGTGGATTCCATCATGCGAGTAACACCTATCCTGGTTATAACAATAAAGCTTATGGGATTGGGGAGGGATTAAAGACCAACTTGTACATCCCATCAGTATACAGTCAGGCAGTAAGTCTTATTTCAATGTAATATATCTAGTGGGAAATCTGTACAGATGGCCAAGGTGGACCTGCAGTGAAAAAGGGACAGATCTGTGGGTTAGAAAAAAATACTTCAGCACAATACAACAGTCTCTTTCTTGCACACTAAGCACTAATAGCAGTAATCTATTCTGAATGAAACTCGCCAACAGATGCCAAGACCCAATAGTTCCCAAAAGTACTTTCTCTATTGCAAGCCATTGAGAGAACATGAGTAATTCTACCAGTAAATACACTCAGTCCTTTTCTGGAACAACTACAGCCTCACATAAGAAACATTAAGCAGGGCCCAGCATATAATATCCATTTTTTACAGGAATTAAATGTTGATTTGAAGTACATATTATGCATATACCTCACTTACCCGAAGGAAGCAACCTCAGTGAATAAGTGAGATAGCTGTTTGTAAGGAGAATTTTATTTAAAAGGTAGCTATATGGACATTTGTCACAAGGAAAGCAATGGCATTATCTTCAAGTCTGGCGCATAAAATCTATGGATGGAAGATATAATGTGTGAATGTGGGAGCACTCACATATTTAGAAACAGACTCAAAATCATCATCTTTGAAATAAAATTTCAAATTTATTATAAAAATACATTTTTTCTAAGATTATTAATAGAAAACCTCGAGTTTCCTTATAAAAAAAGAGATTTTAAAAACTAGGAAAATGTAATAAAATTAACAAAATCATGCTTACTGTCTTCCTGGAGGTCCAGAAAAATTATCTATGTGTTCCTATTTAATGTTTCTGTAATACCTCAAACACTTTACTCAGAACTTCTTCACAATAACCCTTAAAAGACAATAAAAAAATATTGGATTAGTGATGGTTTTGGTTTTTCATCAGTTTCAGTGATATTTCTGTATATTTCTGAAGAGCTAACAAAAATATGTTATCAAAGAATGATTAAGGTAATTTATAATTACTTGAGCTTTGAATTTTATCTTTTCCCCCCACTCTTAAGTATTAGACATATATGGACCTCCAAATTATTAAGCTTGATGGTACCTTGCACATGTGGTTAATAATACATATGATTTATATGAATTAATGAACATGACCATGTTGGTATAAAGTCATAGAATATAGAATTCATAAAATCTAATATCTTCATATAGGCTCAAAGTTTGGCACATTATTTGGCACATGAATGATGAAGAATGTACTTGACCATAAAATGCATAAAGGCATTCCTATCCATAACTTCCTTCTTAAATTCTTTGATTTGAATTATAAGATTATTTTATTTTTTGCCAATATGTGGTATTTTTAGTCAAATTGAAGCTCAAATTATTATTGACAAGTTTAAAAACCTTCAACAAGGATAAATACAGCTTTCCTATTTTGGGAAGAAGAAAAATTACTTAAATTACCAATGGCAAGAAATGAAGACTAGATATGTATTGGTATAAAGCTAGAAATCAGACCATACTGGATAATTTATTTTTACTGTGTTTAGAGCATTGGCTTTTGAATTAGAGTATTTAAGTTTCTAATGATGACTGACATGTCTACCTGTGTGATCATAGGTAACACATCTCTCTTTGAACCTCATTTTCTTTATTTATAAAATGAAAGGATTAAATGACATCTAAAGATCTTTCTATCTTTAAATCTACGATCTCATAAAAAGAAATTCTCAATAAAAGGCTATAAATGATAATGATTCCTTAAGTGTTAAATTAATATCTTCTACAGGTGTTATCCCTTGAAACAAGAGATGTAAAAGTTCTCATAATTGTACTTTCATGAAAGGGCCCAGATCTTCTAATTTCAAGACATTTGTCATCAGTAGTAATCAATACTGATGGTCCATTTTCTGAGATTAGCAGAACCCCTACTCAAGGGTCCCCACTCTCTTGAGAAAACAAGGACAGGACACATCTTCCCAGGTTCAATACAAAGCAAGCAGATTTTGAGGAAGTTACTCGGATTTCACACGTATGTGATCATTTGGGGATGGGGAAAAAGAAGGATCCAAGTTACTGTGAGAAAAGACTTCTCTGTACCATGTGATTCTACAAGCAGGAGGCCTATGAAATTAAGTAAATTTCCTGTTCTGTCATAATAGGAAATGATGTTTCTTACAAATAACCAAGCTAGTAATCTCTATTTTCAAACCAGAGTAATTGCCATTATTGTAAAAGTCCCCAACATTGATCTTTCTAGCCTAGGTTAACTGCTTCCCCTCTCCTCCCAAACTGACAATGACCTTATATTTACTTTATGTTTACTCATATACCACTGAACTCTTTCTTCCCAATAGAATATATATGCTTCTTAAGAGAGAGGCTATTCAGAGTGGTTAGATGCTACTAGTAGAAAGGCAAGGGAAAATAGAATGATTCTGCACAGGTTATTGGCAGGAAAAGGAGGAATATGCATTACAATTGGAGGTAGCTTCACTCCTAGGACAGCCTTGTCATAAAAATTAGCAGAGTGTTCAGGGATTAATTACTCATCCCATGTAAGGAAATCTGTGAAGAGGTTAATAAGCTTTTATGAAGTGGGATGTAAAAAATATTAGCCAAATTTGAGGGGTTAGACAAGGATATGGAAACCAAATTATTTTTTAAAAAGAAAAAAAGGGGAGAATTATGAGAAATGAATGGACATTTATTTGATTTCCACAGTTATAAAAATTAAATTGGAAAAATGAAACTTAAATTAGAAAATTGAAGTGGGAGCATCTAGATGGCTCAGTGGTTAGAGAACCAGCCCTGAAGTAAGGAGGACCACAGTTCAAATCTGGTCTCAGACACTTAACACTTCCTAGCTGTATGACCCTAGGCAAGTCACTTAACCCCAATTGCCTCAGCACAAAAAAAAAAATTGAAACCTAAAAGAATAAAAGATATTAAAGAATAATCAAGGGTGGAGGTTAGTTATCTTCCCTCTAAAGAATATAAGCTCCTTGGGAGAAGGGACTGACTTTTATAATCTAGGATTGGGGTCTAAGATTTGAAAAGAATCTTTTGTTTATTGCCTCTAATTCTGCCTCTGTCATCTTTCCTCATTAGGGGAAGCTCATTAGAGTCAGGGACTGGCTATGTAATGAGCAGTGCTACTGAGGAATCAGAGAAGAGACTTGTGCTTCAGGATAGGAAATAAAATACTGCTTTTGGAGTTTCAAAGGTGTGCCTACTAAGTTAGGCACCTATTCTTGCAAAAATGTAAAAAAAAAAGAAGAGAGGCTGTTTCATTTTTACCTTTCTATCTTTGGGAAAAAGTGTGCCTGGCACATAACAGATACTTAAATATAAATATTAATTAAGTGGTATAAGAAACTCAAAAGAGCATAGTGAACTCTTCCAATAGCATAAATACTTCTAATCCCTCCCTACCACACACACCCCTGCATGTTTTTTGTTCCTTTCTCTCTCTCTTTCTCTGATAATAGCCAGCTATATTCTTCTATTCTGTGGGACTACATGGCTGGTTTTTCTTGGCCTCAATTCTTTTGAGTGCTTTTTGGCTTTTTATGAAAACATATTGACTAGGAAAGGATGACAGAAATAAATGAGAAAATCATGCCATAAGTAATTTTTGTTATTCAAGTGATGTGCTAAGCACTGAAGATACAAATAAGAAAGCAGACAGTTTCTGACCCTGAGGAGCATGCATTCTAATTAAGAAAACAACACATGTTAGGGAGTGGTAGCAAGGGAGAGACACCTTTTTTAGAAAGTTACTGAGATAGTGAGTTGAACTATAGGAAAATAAATTGGGATGTACTTTTCAATGGCAGATTTTATATGATCATAGTCCATAATTCCAGAACTAGAGTTCAAGAGGTGGCAGAGAAAAGAAGAAAAAGGAAAGGATGCAAGCCTAAAGTTGGTTGGCAGTTAAAAAAAGATTGTCTGAGAGAAAGTTGTGAAATGAAGCATGGCAGGATTTTTCTAGTGGCGTAGGAGGCTTTCACCAGTCAGAATGAGGCCATAAGGCAGAAAAAGTCTAATGAGATTCCTTCAAGCTGCATGATTTCATGAAGATTTTATTTTCTATTGTACACTAGAAACACACACTTAGGTGGGACAAATTCATGTTCTATAATGTGAGGAATTGTTGGTCCTTCATTCTCTGAGAGAACCAATGACATCAAGAAGATGATAGCTTGACTTGCAAGAGAGTTGGATTTAAATGAGACTGAGGCAAAATCAGCCTCTCTCCTCTAGAGTCATTAGAGTCTAAGACATAAGTCAAGAAAACTACCAATGCCCCCAGATACAATGGGAGAACCAGGAAGCTCAACTTTATATGAATAGCATTAATAAGACTTCAGGACATCTAGTTTGCAGTTTCATACTTTGAAGATATTTGGAGACAGCATATTAGATGGATTGCTAGGTGTATGGTAGATAGAGCACTGGGCCTAGAATCAGCAAAAGCTGAGTTCAAAACTGAGTTAAATCCTTATTAGCTGTGTGACTTTGGGCAAAACATTTAATTCAGTTTGCCTCGGTTCCACATTTGTAAAAAATGAGCTGAAGGAGGAAATGACATATCATTCCAGTATCTTTGCCAAGAAAACCCCAAATGGAATCACAAACTTGGACATGACTAAAAAAAACTGAACAATAACAATATGACATAATAAGGGGAAAAGTATTAAAATTGAAATCTGAAGACAAAGTTTGGATCCAACTTTACTCCTTATTATCTGTAGGGCCTAGACCAAATCATATCACTTCTCTGAATCTCAATTTCTTCTTTGGTAAAATGGACACAGCATTTATCACCTGCTTCCCAGGGGATAAAAATTCTTCATATTCTTTGCAGGGATCCTCAAACTATGGCCCACAGGCCAGATGCGGCAGCTGAGGACGTTTATCCCCCTCACCCAGGGCCATGAAGTTTCTTTATTTAAAGGTCCACAAAACAAAGTTTTTGTTTTTATTATAGTCCGGCCCTCCAAAAGTCTGAGGGACAGTGAACTGTCTCCCTATTTACAAAGTTTGAGGACCCCTGCAAGGTACTGCTGTCTTAGATGTCTAAAAGAACATAGCAAAGGTAACAGAAATATATAAACACACACACACAAAGATGCATATGTGAATATACACACACACACACAAATATACACACGGACACATATATTTTATGAAGAAAAATGCAAATTAAAAAATCACATCATTTGAGAAAGTTGTTATTATTAAGTCATTTCAGTCTTGTGTGATTCTTCTTGGCTCCATTTGTAGTTTTCTTGGAAAAGATACTGGAATGCCTTGCCATTCCATTCTCTAGTTCATTTTACAGATAAGGAAACTGAAACAAACCAGGTTTAAGCAACTTGCCCAGAATGACACAATTTATATGTGTCTAAGGCTGGATTTGAACTCAGGTCTTCCTGACTCCAAAATCAGAACTCAATCTACTGCATCACCTAACTACCCCCATTTGGGAAAGAACATAGTAATAAAGATCTCTGGTTTTGTCGAGGCCTTTCAACAAAAGAAGGTGATTGGTTAATCTCCATTTACAAGTGAAAAATATGTTTGAAACTTCAAAGAGAGTAATTAAGCTATTCCCTGTGGCTATATAGTGGTCTATTCAGTCATTTTGATTGAATTGACCCCTTAGCAACCGATGGTTTAAATTGATTAGTTACCAACTGGCTAATGATAGATTAGGAACTGGTTAATAATTTCAAGTTATTCAAACCTAGGAAATAGGATTGCTAGTATGCTTGCCTGTCTTGTTAGAAACATATATGTATATTATGTGTGCAGAGGTCTGTATGCATGTATTAGCCACTATATATACATGCAAATGTAGATACATATAGTGGGCTTGATCCTATAGTTTCATTGATATATCCAAAGCCATCTCTAGTCATCTGATCTATATCTGGCCACTGGACCCAGATGACTCTGGAGGGGAAAGTGAGGCAGGGGACCTTGCCAGCCCTCCCTCACTGAAATTCAATTCACTTGTATGTCATAGCATCATCTCCCTAATATCATGGTCCTCTTCAAAAATGAAGGACAAATAACAATGACAGCACTGATATCCCACCAATAATCTTCCAGATGAAAAATCTCCTCTCTAAGGTGAGTGAGTACTTTCTCTGCAACTTAAAAGCTTAGAAAAATTAAAGCATTGAGAGCTTAAATGGTGTGTGCAGGGTCATACAAGCAGTTTGTGTCATAAGAGGCACTTAAACTTAGGTTTTTCTGGCTGAAGGCCAGGTCTCCATTTATTATTCTATACTACCTCTACACACACACACACACACACACACACACACACACACACACACACTCACTCTTCTAAAATCTTTATTAGAGAATTCCTAAAGTCTAGATCTGAGGACCTCCAAGATATTTGGACACATGCCTTCTTGGCTATTGATTTTATATTCTGTGACCAAATGTGGATTTTTCAATTCCATAAAAACAAACATCATCCTAGTATTTTATGCAGGTTTGGATTTCATACTGCCTTTATAGAACATTGTATATTTTATTCCTTTAGATGCACTTAGGTTGATAAAAGTATAAATTAAATCATATCCTAGAGATCCAAGTACTAAATACCAGTTTTAAAACATTGATTTTATTTTCTGTTGACATATCCAAATGGATAGTAAAAGGGAGTAGTGTTCTTTTTAGATAATTGTTCTGTGGTGAAAAAGTTTGAAAGTGAGTTTCATGCTAAACACTTTTATTCTCATCATTTTTATTCTTCCTTTGTATTATAGTCAGTTTGAAGAACTGGATTTGTAACAAATGCTTTCATTTCAAAGACTGGGATCACATTCCTATATTTAAAAATCTTAAGTATGTGTGGTACACATATTCACATACACACACACACACACACACACACACACGAGCAAAGTCCTTCAAGGCAGTTAAATAGCATCACAAAAGGGTGGTTAAGGCCTTGAAATATTTATCAAATATTTATAAAAGTAATATCTGTGGAGCAAAAGTCATGAAGTGCCCATTACCTTAAATCTAAGAAATTTGGAAGCAGAATATTTGCATGTTAGATGCTTTCTAGTGTTTGTAGTTAACTAAGTTCACTTTTTCAACTGGGCCACAGGACTAGTCTGGTTTGAGTATGAGCACTAGTTTTAAAGTCAAAGAATTCTACTTCAAAAATTATCTCTGCTATAAATTGTCAGTCTAATTTTGGGTAAATCATTTAAATTTCCTAAACCTCATAATCCTCAACTGCAAATTGAAGTAGTTGGACTAAATGTTCATTGGGTTTTCTTCTTGCTCTAATTCCATTATCCTACCTAAATGCAAATGGGGGGAGGTTTTTAGAAAAAAAACTAGGATAATATAAAATAAAATTCTGATGAAAGGAAAGTACCTGCCCTTCTAGTCCAGTGAACAAAAGCTTTTAGGAAGTGGGATGGAAATGTAGATTGAAGTAATTTCTTTTCCTGATATTTACTGACCCTATTTTGTTAAACATCCCCAAAGAGAGCTACAAAGATGGTTTTGGTCAAATATATGCTCCAACTGACAATAGGAAATTCCCTTTTAAGGTTAGTGTTTCATTTATAAATTTATTTTTTGAAAATTTCATTAGATGGTCTCTTGTATCTTGAGATATTGCAGTACAATGTTTATTGGAGTACATGTGACCTTGGAGAGAAACTCCTCACCGTTTCCTTTTCTTTTGAGAATTCAAAACCCATATGGTACTTACAGAAAAAGCAAGCATTTATGTTGCTTCACTGCCAAATTACTTGTCATTACATATGAATAAAGGTGAAGAGTTTGAGGCAGGATCTAATTATTATCTGTCCCTGCTTATCATCTTTGTGCAAATTGAACATTTAAATTTTTTAATAATAATGCATAAGATCATATTATATCTTTGTCAGTTTGAGTTATTATTGCCATATAGGCTAGCCATAACTCTGTACAGACTGACAGGGTGGCTGGGGAACTAATTACCTGAAATAGGTCACATGCCGCTGACCAGGAAAGCTGCTGTCAGGATAATCATACTTGGAATTTCAAGAATAGGTTGGTATTTCTGACCATGTTATGCCTGTAAAGGAATTAATTTATCTTTAGTTTACTTTAGGTTTAAATCACTGAGTAAAAATTATTTTTAAATCTATGGGAGAAATTTGAGGAGACCATGGCATAAAGAGATCACATCTTGAAGAAAAGCATGGATAATTAAACCCAGTTATAATTAAAATTAATTAAATTGGATTATGAATAAGCCAGTTTTCCCTTATAATGTATATGGCAGGTGGTCTGAGTACAAGACACTATACATTGTATACTCTTTTCCTATGAACTTTTTAAAATAGTGTTATTTAAAGGCATTTATCTTCAATACATAATAAAAAATAAATATGTTGAAGATACAAATGGCTAATTATACTTGTAATAAAATCATAGTTATACATGTGTAACAACATGTATGTAGTATCATTAAGTTTGCAAATCACTTCTTACATTAATTTATTTCTGCCACATCAGACTTTCTTAAAGTAGAGTTATATCACCACCCCCAATCTACAGAGGGGTTTAGAATCTCTAAGATTTAGAAATGTTAAATCATTTGTACATATTCACACAGTAAGCATCAAAGTTAAAAACTTGAGCTTATGTCTTTATTGTTGTAAGCTTAGAATTCTTCATTGTTCAATACTGTCTCTCTACAATTTGGTATATGCTATTAAAATAAGTGCCAATACCAGCTGAGTTTTACTATTTCTACGCAAACCAAGTAAGCAAATATCTCACATCAATCCTTGAGCAAAGAAAACATCTACTTTGTTCCTGCTGTCATGCAGACTCCTTTCTGACTTTCTTTGATTTTCTATGGCTCCTAGTCCCTAACCTGAAAATGAGTTCACTTTTGTTATTCATTGATTCATTCATCCATTTCTGCAGTAAAAAGATTTAAAGGTCTCCTGCATATAGAACCATCTTCCTAGTGCTAAGGGTGATAGACTTTCTGATAAGTCCTATCTATCTCCTCATTTAACTTAAAGTTTGTCATGAGAGTAATACAAAACACATGAAATTCTAAGAGTTAGAGATGTAAAAGATGTGAGAAATGAGTTGACCCAATCTAATTCTTTCATTGTACAGATAAAAAACTAAGGCTAAGAGAGGAAAGTAACCTCTCTAAATTCATATAGAAGTAAATGTGTTTAAAGGAGTTAGAACTTAGCTCTGTAGGATACTAGAAATTCTAAAGGGGAAAATAATAATAGATGGAACAGAATTGAGAAGACTTCATGGAGAATGGTTCGTTTTTACTAGGATTTCAAAGATAAGAATTCAACCATTAAAGAAGAGGAAAAGAAGGCTTTCTAGACATAAGGAAAAGCCTAAGAAAATCCATTCTATTCAGTGAACATTTTTTAAGTTCTTGCTTTATGCAAGGATTGATGTTTGCAATAATAAATATAAAATGAATATCATAGATTTGGGAGGGATCTGTAAAAGTTCAGAAGAATAATAGGAAATATCTGAAAAAATAGAGTTGTGTCAAGATTATGGAGGACATTGAATCTTAAGAGTTTGAATTAACTTAATAATTAAGCCACTAAATAGCTTTGATACTTAAATATTATTTTGGTAGTAAAATGAGCAGATTTGAAAGCAGTAAAAAGGATAGAAAACTATTCCTTGATATAGTCTATGTAGGTGGGAAAAAGATAATATTCTGGGGAAATTGAAGTGATACTAGAGAATGGAGTCATATAAAAGACATGATTCAGAAGAAAAATGAGCAACTTTTCATCTGATTGAAAGAGAGGTAAAGGTCAAAGAGAGGTCAATGCTAATTCTGAGGTGACATGCATAGGAGGTCAGGTGAATAATAGTATCATGGACAGAAAAAAAAAGTGAAATAAAAATTAGAACTAGGTTAGGTAATAAATATAATATATTGAGTTTTGGAGATATTGAGGTGCTTCTATGTAATGATATCTTCTCAGCAATTAGAGTTACAAATCCAGATTTTTGAAGAGAATTCAGAGCTACAGAGATGTACATTCCAGGTATCTTTGGAGAGATGCTATATGAAGTAATAGGAAGGAAAGGGCTATCCAAAGAAAAGAGTGAAAAGAATGAAAAAGGATTCCAGACAAATTCTTGATATTAAAAGGTCAGGTAGAAGATAAATATCTAGCAATTAAGACAGAGAAAATAAGGAGAGAAGAAAAAATATGATCACAGTATCTTAGAATTTATCTCTGCGGAGTACCATTGAATTATGTCTATAGAATATAGGTACATTACAGATTATATAGCCTAAACTCCTAGTTTTATTGAGTTAAAAATATTGACTGATGTCTTGGTTGGATGTTCTATTATCATACCAAAAATCTATTTAAATTCAAGAGTTGAGATTTTATTTTTAGTATTTCTGAAACTATTTTGCAAAAATCTAGTGTCTGTACCAAGGTACAACATTAGCAATAGTTTCATTTTAAAATGTGAGGTGAGAAAATCTCTTTGCATTAAAAGTCTTCTATATGTTTTCTTTTATTTTTTTTTACAAATGCAAATGAGCTTGTTTTCCTCTATTTTCTTCCCATTGCCCACTACCTCAATTTTCCTGACCTTTTCTATATACTAGAAATATTTCATGTCTACTTCCATTCCACTTGAACAGATCCAACTTTTTTAAACATTATGTCAATATATAATTAGTCTCTTGTGGTCAAATAATCAACAAACATCGTCTATCTATTAAAATTTGCACCATAGACAATGCCTTGAAGAATAGTAGTATGGATTGGAAAAAAAATCCATGTAGATTTTTTAAAACAAAGATGGTGAGAGTATTTGTTTGGACAACCATTTGGCTTCAGTTCAATGTATAGAATATTACTAGAATGCTAATATATCTCAGGTGACACTGCCATTGGCATTTTCAAGGAAGCCAAGAAATGAAATTTCAACATTAATTATTTCAGCTTCCTGTTTTTTTTTTTTTATCATGGTAAATACTGATTAAAATCAAGCATTACTGTCTCAATTATATATTAAGCTAAATTATAAGATGAAGGTAGCTAGGTGGCCTAGTGAATAGAGTTCTGGGCCTGGAGTCAGGAAGACCTGAGTTCAAATTTGACCTTAGAAACTTACTAGTTCTTTTATTGGGCAAATAACTTAATCTCTGTTTGTCTTAATCTATTAAAGAAGAAAATGGCTTTCCCAAATATCTTTCCTCCAAAAATCCAATGGACAGGATTTCAATGCTATGGCCCATAGAGTTATAAGTAATTGAAAATGATTAAATTACTGAAAAACATCATAAGTTAGACCCCAGGGCAACTTAACTGATGCAGTGGATAGAGCACCAGCCCTGAAGTCAGGAGGACCTGAGTTCAAATCTGATCTCAGACATTTAACACTTCCTAGCTGTGTGACCCTGGGCAAGTCACTTAGCTCCAATTGCCTCTGTGTAAGCTAGACCCCACTGTATTATGTTCTGATATAATGCTAGACCTCCATGCCTCTGAAAATAATTAATGAGAAAATCCCTAGCAGAAGGGATCGATCAGAGGAGTCAAATGCCATTGAGAAATTAAAAAGAAAATTCTACTTTGTCATCTCCCAGGAGATGGGCTTTGAGGGGCAAAGGAGACTTCTGAAACTCCATAGGATTTGCTGATTGGTAGGTTATTAGGAAAATGTCATAAAGTAGCAGGAGAGTTATGGATGCTGAAACCTACTTGTAAAAGATTCAGGAGAGAGTAAGTAATAAAGATAAAATGGAAGAAATCACCTAAAGTTTTGTCAAGTTTAGCAGTGAAAAGTAAGAGAAACATGGGATAGTAGCTGAGGGAGACAGAAGCTTGAAGGGAAGGCATGTTTTAGGACTAAGAAATTTTTTTATGTATAGATGAGGAAGCAGGGAATGAGTAAATAAACTTGATGTAATATTCTGAATCTATTTAACCATGTTTTTCTCCTCCATGTATATATATAAACAACGTGACTTGGATTAGATAACTCCTTCACTAGAAAGCATCTTTCATATCCTTAAAAATATTTTTCTCCTGTTTCCCTTGAAGTACTAAAATGATTGGCCAAGCAATGGCAGCCTGAAAACTTTCTGTCTTCCTTATACTCTCCAAGTCCTCACTAGTGGTCAAATTATTGTCTGATCTTAAAATGATACTTTAAAAAGCCAAATGTGGAAATGTCACTATACCTACTCAGAAATAAAGAATCCTACAAAAATAGTTGTGAAAAAAGCAATGTTTTTAATTTTTTTTTACTTTCTTTATTCATAAAATTAGATTTAGTGTCTCCAACTCAGAAAAATAAACACTGTCTTTTGGAAAAAATTTTAGTGATCACGTGCGAGGTTGGATTAAAAGCAGAAACAAAGTTTCCTCAATGATCATGTTTTGAGACCCATCATTCTTTCTAATAACCATGTGTGTGTACTTCATTAAAACTGCTCCACAGGTTGCTTAGAATAAGTGCAATGTTCTTTATTAGAAGTACTTCCTGTAGGGGTATTCTGAACTCCTGACCCCAATTTTCTTTGCTCAATGTGTTCTATATAGGATACATTACATTGTTACATTTACTCTCCTGCATAGAGCCACTTATGTAGTGGGTACTCTCTCAATATTTGTTGTTGACAGTGTTCAGATATTCTAGTCTTGAAAGTCTTAGTGACAGCTGCTTCAAACAAAAGTAAACATAGTTTATGTTCTATATTTCTAAAGCCTGAAAACCTACATTTTGAACTCCAGTAAAACTGTATTTGATGAAATTTGCATGATGTGAGAGAGTATTCATTTTCTTTCTGAAGGAGGTTGGATTACAGCCTTGAAAGTGCATGGTGCTTATTGCTCATTAGGTTTTTAAAATGGCAAACAGTGAGATAGTCTTTGAAATCACACATTAAAGAGTGTCCTCTGAATTCATAATAGGCCCACATCAGTTTCCTTTTCCTTTCCCTCTAAGAATGACACTATAATTATTCTCCTTTGCTGTGCCTTAATGCTAAATCCAAGCCTCCCTCTACAACTATATGGGCTTTATGAATAGGGGTTTGGCTTGTGATGTCATTGCTGCAGGGATGTCCTAAGTCCTGAAATTCACTTTGCAAATGCTGACTAGCATCTTCTTTGTAACTTGGATCTTAGAGAGTAGCTTAGAACACATTAAGATGAAATGACTTGTATGACTATCAGAAGCAGGCCATAAACTCAGACCTTCCTGGCTTCAAGGACAACTGTCTATTATACCATACTCTCAGCATAAAGAGGACAATAACAAAATGGGAGAAAATGAAGATTTTCAGATTTCTGATGGTTATATGAACTGGAGAGACTTCACCTCTTTATTTTTAGGTAATATATTATTAGTTTTAGCATTCCAGAATTTGCACTAATCCTTGTTGACCAAGAAAAATAAAATTCTTAATTATAGCCTTTTCTGACATATCACACAAACTGGCAGTACCATAATGGAAATAGTTACTTTCTGAACTCTGGCCTACTAATTCAAAGGACAATGTCATACATCTATTTTGAGAAGAGATAACTATGGTTTTGTGGAACCCTTACCCTACTGTGTGTAAAGTTGAGTTTTAAATGCTGTAGGAAACAAAAAAAATTGCAATATGAAAAGTAAACAACAAAAAAAGAAAAAAGATAAAGAAACATGCTACGGTGTAAATTAAAGGAATATTATGATATCAGATAGTTATAGACTTTTCCTTGTTAAGGTCATATTTCCCCTAGTATATGGGAAATTAGTTCACTTCAGCTAGAAATAGGCAGAACTTGTTAATAACAGGACAAGAAACAGAAGGCATTAGGATTAAGAGGAGTTGAGGAAGGTTTCTTTTAGAAGGTGATATTTTAATTGGGAATTAAAAAAAACATGGAAGTCAGTAGTTGGAAAAGAGGAAAAAGACCATTCCATTCATGTAGAACAACCAGAAAAAAAGATCTAGATCTAAAAGATGGAATATCTTCTTTGTAGATTTAGCCCCTGCAAAGTCTTCCCTTTCTCCAAAACCAGAATTTAATGCTTTTCTTACCATTTTTGTCATGTTTTAAAATATGAGAATATATATTAAAAAAAGACAAATGAGACTGGTCTGTAGGAGAAAAAGATGATAACTTTAATGGTCTACATCTATAGAAAACTATTAGATGGATCACAGAGTGATCTTGACTTACTGAGTGCCTTAGTTCATTAGTCATCCTTTTCGTAGCCCCTTTCTCCCAAATCATTGGTTGATATTGTTTTATAAAGCTGCTGCCTAAACTTCTATAACAGAATGCATGATCTTAGAAATAGGAAAAAAGGAAGGATGATCCAACTTCTTAAGTTAATCAGTCAAAAAGCTTTTGTTAACCATTACGTGCCAGGAATCATGCTAAATGCTAGGGATTTTTTAAAAAGCCTCTGCAGGGAACTCACAGTCTTTTGGAGACAATATGCAGATAGCTATCTATAAACAAGATATACACAAAATAAATTAGAAATAATTAAGAAAAGGAAGGCACTAGTATTAAGGAGAATCAGATTTTATGTAAGACTTGAAGGAAGTCAGGAAATCTAGGTGGTGAAAATGATAATGGAGAAAATTCTGAGCATGAGGGCAGCCACTGAAAATGCACAAAATCCAGAGTTGAGGTGTCTTGTTTAAGGAAGATAAAGAAGGTTAGTATTATGCTGATTCAGAAAGTACATGGGGTTGGAGAAGGTTTTTAGTCTAAATTCAAACTGATAATTTAAATGAAATATTTCATTGTATTTATTTTAATAAAAATCGTAAATGCTTATTAGATAGGAAAAGACAACAGACAATCTAAGCTTCAGTGAATCATCTAATCATTCTTAATAAATCTAGACGATATCTGCTTCTTTCCAGTATCATCAAAATGCAAGGAAGAATGGTATAAAGTCCAGAATCTTGGAGAGTCTACTATTGCTTAAAAGGAAGAAAGGGGAGAAGTTCAAACAAATGAAAACTATCTGCTTACATTTTTCTACTATCTTCTTATTTTATAATATTCCCCAGAGTCTTGTATTTGTTAGACTGTCTCCTTTCAAATTGCACTTTCTTAAAACTTAGGAAGCTATTATGCTGATAAAATAAATTGGGAGCTAATTTTCTTGGAAACAAACTTCTGAGAACGTACTCAAATTTGGCTCTCTGGTATACCCTAGATACCTCTCAACTGCAAAGATTTTCTGTCCTAACGATTTTCATCTCTATTTATTTTGCTTTCAGTGTTTCACAATTAAATAAAAAAGGCTTTAAAATGAGATGGTATCATGCAAGAATAGAAAAGGCAGTTCTCCAGGAGTCAGCCACTTAATTTATAGTCTCTGCCTTGCCACATTATAACCTTAGTCACATTATTTACACACTCACAGGCTACTTTCTTCATCTTTGGTATGGGGAACTCAATGACTTTGCATTGTGAAGACTAAAATATTTATTTCAATGCATAAAGAACATCCTTAAAAGTAGAGCAATTTAGAAGTTCAGCGGGCTAACTGAAGAGGTAGTGAGGGTCTCATCACTGATAAGCTTCCAAAAAAGGATATTTGCTCAGATAGAACAATTAACATTTAACTTCAGATTCTATGACTCCACCTATCTCAACAAGCTGTTATAAGGGTTAAATAAATGAATGTAGGTGCAAGTACTTTTAAACTGACATAGATGAATAATATAAAGTGCTAGTATATTAAAAAAAAAGTAGGACCCAGTGCCTCACTGTAATGGGAAGAGGATTTTCATATTCTGAGAACTATTCCTGAAGAGGATGACTTCCTTAATGAAGAGGTTGACTAGAAAAGTGACACACTTTTTGTCTGCCAATTCTAAGGTTAGTTGGTTAAGCTTTCAAGAGACACAGCCCTAAACTCAATGAGCAATTCATGAAACCATCTACTAAGGCATAGCCTTTGAGATCTCAAGGTCCCCTCCATACTATAACAAAGCATGGAAATAGGGTTTTGTGGGGGTAAGAAAGAACTCTTATGAAATAAAATTCCAGCTCTTCAATATTAATAATTTAACATTTGAGGAACAGCACAAGGAAAAAGAAAAAAGCCTGAACTTGTTATCAGGAAAGATAATACCTATTGTACTTACAGGCAGAGCCATAACTAAGATGAACAATTCAAACAATATCTTAGGGCACCAAATTTAGAAAGTATCATCAGTCTTTTTACCTTTTTAAAGGATAGAAGCAACTCACTATTTTAATGGGGGGTTGACATTATTGATGGAATAATCTCTACTTGCTGGCAGATCCCAAGGTCATTTTTATCTTTTGTGTGATTTTTTTCACTATCTCCCCTTGACACTGGGTCATTTACATTGTCCTCATTGACTTTTTTTTTTAATAACTTTTTATTGATAAAACTCATGCCAGGGTAATTTTTTTTTACAGCATTATCCCTTGCATTCACTTCTGTTCCGATTTTTCCCCTCCCTCCCTCCACCCCCTCCCCTAGATGGCAAACAGTTCTTTACATGTTGAATAGGTTACAGTATATCCTAGATACAATATATGTGTGCAGAACCGAACAGTTTTCTTGTTGCACAGGGAGAATTGAATTCAGAAGGTATAAATAACTTGGGAAGAAAACCAAAAATACAAGCAGTTTATATTCATTTCCCAGTGTTCTTTCTTTGGGTGTAGCTGCTTCTGTCCATCTTTGATCAAGTAAAGCTCTCTTTATCGAAGAGATCCACTTCCATCAGAATACATCCTCAAACAGTATTGTTGATGAGGTATATAATGATCTCCTGGTTCTGCTCGTTTCACTTAGCATCAGTTTATGTAAGTCTCGCCAGTCCTCTCTCTATTCATCCTGCTGGTCATTCCTTATAGAACAATAATATTCCATAACACTCATATACCACAATTTACTCAACCATTCTCCAATTGATGGGCATCCTTTCATTTTCCAGCTTCTAGCCACTACAAACAGGACTGCCACAAACATTTTGGCACATACAGGTCCCTTTCCTTTCTTTAGTATCTCTTTGGGGTATAAGCCCAGTAGAAACACTGCTGGATCAAAGGGTATGCACAGTTTGTTTGATAACTTTTTGAGAATAGTTCCAAATTGCTCTCCAGAATGGCTGGATGTGTTCATAACTCCACCAACAATGTATCAATGTCCCTGTTTTCCCACATCCCCTCCAACATTCCGCATTATCTTTCCCTGTCATTCTAGCCAATCTGACAGGTGTGTAGTGGTATCTCAGAGTTGTCTTAATTTGCATTTCTCTGATTAATAATGATTTGGAGCATATTTTCATATGTCTATAAATAGTTTCAATTTCTTCATCTGAGAATTGTCTGTTCATATCCTTTGACCATTTATCGATTGGAGAATGGTTTGATTTCTTATAAATTAGAGTCAATTCTCTATGTATTTTGGAAATGAGGCCTTTATCAGAACCTTTGATTGTAAAAATGTTTTCCCAATTTATTGTTTCCCTTCTAATCTTGTCTGCATTTGTTTTGTTTATACAAAAACTTTTCAATTTGATATAATCAAAATTTTCTATTTTGTGCTCAACAGTGATCTCTAGTTCTTCTTTGGTCATAAATTCCTCCCTCTTCCACAGGCCTGAGAGGTAAACTATCCTATGCTCTTCCAATTTATTTATAATCTCATTCTTTATGCCTAGGTCATGAACCCATTTTGACCTTATCTTGGTGTACAGTGTTAAGTGTGGGTCAATGCCTAGTTTCTGCCATACTAATTTCCAATTTTCCCAGCAATTTTTGTCAAATAATGCATTCTTATCCCAGAAACTGGTGTCTTTGGGTTTGTCAAATACTATATTATTAACCCATTGACTTTGTACTTTAGTTTTTCTGTAGCCCATATATTGAAATTAGAGAATATCACTACTATTGAGTCACTATCTACATCAAATTCTCTTTCTGTCACCCTCACTTTCCCTTAGAGTGTTGTTATGTTTATAAGTTAGAGGAATTTGGGGTTTCAGGTTGAGTTGTAGAGAAGATGCCAACTTTTTGCTGTCATGCAATGCACCCTTATTGTAGTAAAACTAGGGCTTAGTTCAGTGACTCATGATACACTTTCACTTGGGATTTATAGGAAGCAAGAGCAAAGTTAACTACACATCAACTCCATTTTGAAACAGCAAAATGTCTGAACAAATATACAAGTCAGAGGTGCAGAGGAAGCCATCAAAATCATACTTAAGGTAAACTGATTCAATCCAATGGATTGTAAACCCATGTACACACCCTTTTAACTGTCTCCATAGCTGAACTCAGAATCACCAATTCCCGACCTTCCATCTTTTTAGAGCCTTGGCCAACAGTGACCTTGAAGTTTTCTGGGGCTCTGATCTGAACTCTGGAAACTTATGTTTAAAGTTTCTTTCCCTATTTCATCCAAATATTTTAAATTGTTTTGGGTGTGGCCCTACACCTACTCTGGGATGTCTTGTGGCTCCTCTAATTTATTATTATTATTTATATGATAATGATCGAGTCACTTTTCAAAAAAGAATTTTCATTATCTTTAAAATTGGTATAACAAGCAGAAGGAATACTGACTATAGGTTCAGAAGACATTGCTTCCCATCCTACCTCTGATGCTACTTGTATGGCTTTCAATTAGTTACAAATGTAGACTAAATGGCCTTTGAAGACTATTCCAATTCTATAGCTTTGTTCCTGTAACCTGTAGCTCTTCCTATATAAATCTATATTATTATATTAAGCTTTTAAGAGATAAATCATTGATATATCTATCAATGATATAGCTATATTGTTATAGCTGACATTTATGACACATAATATCAGATATATGGAAGTATCATATATATGATATATATGCATATATGTATGTATAAATTTATATGTATGTGTATATGTGTATGTATATATATACATACATACACATATATAATGAATTTTCAGTCCAAGGAAAGTGTGCGATAATTTATCCTTAGAACAAATCAATATTGCCAAAGTAAAGCCTCACAGCAAATAGTTACAAAATATCAGTAATATCAAGGACAAATTGGGTTATCTAGCTGCCAGTTCTAAATAGTACCGTCCAGTAGTGACAAATTCAAATAGAAACAGGGGCCACTAAATCATACATAGAATCCCTGTAGGTCTCATTAAAAAAAAACCATTAATATTCTTTATATTCTATTTTATTTGTACTTATTCTATTTATTTCCAAATTACATTTTTCTTTGGGTCAAACTAAACTTGGGATTGTTAGGCCTATACAGGAATCATGTTTGACATCTCTGGTATAGTCTCTACGTAGTTTAAGATCATTGGATATTAGAGAGATAAAAAAAAAAAAAGTCCAATCCCATCATTTTACAGTGAGTGAGGTTTACATAGGTTGCTATTTGCCCAAAGTCAGACAAGTTATAAGTGGCAGGAATAAGACTGAGCCCAGCTCTTCTGATGCTCAAACTGAATAGCACCTTTAATATTGTATCATACTGCCATTCGAAACACTATCTTATTGCTAAAGCACATCTTTGACACCCAATCCCTGCCATTCATTAAAAATGTTAATTTTCTAAAAATTGTGAAAACTTTACCAAATTTACTCTTAGACTTGAGTTTTGAGTGAATTTGTATGATATGAAGTATCAATAATCCCAAATTTAATTCTAAAAGATTAATTTGTTGTCAATTAATATGTAATAAGGGAATTATTTGAGTGTATTAGAGATTATCTACTTTTTCTATTTGCTTTCTTAAATGGAATCACAAGAGACACGACTATCCTTCAGTGTAAAAAAAAAAAGAAATTTGAATTGCACAATATATTTACAAACATCTCTATTGAGGGCCTTTAGAGAGAACAGTTTTAGTTCAATCTTGAGGATGTAGAATTTTCACACTCTGGTATTCTTTTTCTGAAGAGGCATATAGTTTAGAATTGAGTAAACTCTTATTCAAAGGAATTAAAACCAGTCCTTTTTTAAATGAATGCTAAAGAATTTGCTGCCAAATATGGAACTTTTGAAATGCCTTTAAGCCCATATCACATAAATATGATTAAATCAAAACAGAAAGCATTGCAAAGAATTCTCTACTTCAGTATCTTGGAAACTGCATTAATATTTTTTTACTTGTAAATTAAGCAAGTTTCAGTTATTTTCACATCTTAAATTCAAACTGGTAATTTAAATGAATTTTTTCATTTGTATTCATTTTAATAAAAGCCTGTGAGGTGCATTGGACAGAGGAAGACAATAGCCAATCTCTGACAGCTTGAACAAATAGACTAATTGTTATTAATAAATTTAGACAAGCTATGCTCCCTCCTCCCCATTCCTGGCAATTTCATCAAAGACTGAGATCCTGAAAGATCCCCACATAAAGAGTTTTGCATGAAGGGCTTGAGGCTGTTTCTTAGTAGAAAGCTTGATATATTCTCTAGAGAATCTCCACATGGGAAGTTGTAGAAAGAAAGAAAAAAGAGTCTGGGCAGAGTATTGCTCTATCTATTTCAAAGCCAAATGTTTTTTTAAAACTGATAGTGACTTTTATGATGGCCAATTTATGCTGAAGTAAAACACAGCAATGGGGCAGGAGGCATTCCTTTGCTTTAAGAGACACTGTTGTTTGTCCAAGATATATTTTATTTACAAACACATAATCATAGGCCAGAACTAGTAACATTGGTTCTTTACCTGACTGATGTTTTTGTTTTTGTTTTCCCTCTGTTCTTATCCTCTTTATGAGCAAAATGATTTCTTAATAATTGATTTTTTTGTTTCCAGGATAGCTACCAATTTTTTTTCTATACTCACATTTTTTTTTTTTTTTTGTATGAACGGGCTTTGGCTTTTTTGTTGGCCTCTCTTTTAAGGTAGAGGGTGACATTGATTAAATCTCCTTATTATTTCTTGTTATTTCTTCTCTTGTTACAATCAATAAATTGGACATGACCAAATGAGAATCATATAACATACATATGCATGTATGTATATTTGCCAGGATCTATCTATAACAATCTATCTAAATACAGGGACTCTGTCTTCCTCCTCTTTCTTTCCTCTGCAGGACGTGGAATAATGACTTAAACCAAGCAATACTAAATAAGCTTTTGCTGCCTGATAAAATCCCTCAGGATTCAGAAACATTGAGTTTAGTTGGGAAGTACAAAAGTTTATTTTTTACAATTGAGAGATACCTTAACCTTTGGATAGCTGTGTGACCTCTATACATTTTACTTTCCTTCTTATAAATTGGATATAATACGTTTACTGTCTGTCTCAGTTATTTTAACTTTAAATTGATATTCACATTTTGTAGAGTTTGGGGTTTTTTGTTTTTCTTTTTGTTATTATTGTTGAATTGGACCTGTTTCTGTTGCCATAGGAATATCTTGGTGAGGAAACTCCACCTATTAATTAGGTTGACACCTACTCTATAATGTATAGATTCTTTGGGATACAATATAGTATAGCAGGTAGAAGACAGCTTTAGAGTTGAGAACTGGGTTCAAATCTGCCTCTGAAAAATATTAGTTATGTAAATATAAGAAAATTACTTTCTCAGTGATTTAGGCAACCTTTTCAAACTATAAAGTATAGAAACTTACTCATCTGAACTGATAGAAGGAGATTCTTCACTGACACTTCCCTACAGGAATGAACTAACAAATCTGAAAATTATTTTTTCTCCAAAATATGTATATGTATATATATATACTATGATATAGATATATATGGGGATGTTTATGATTAGATTCACATACACATATATAAATGTGTTTTACATATATATGTGTATATATATATATATATATATATATATATTATGAGTAGCTTCACGTACACAAATATGTATATAATTGTTTAGTTATTATTTTAGGACAGTTGATTTTCTGTTGCCCTTTGTTTTTAAAGAGGACCAAAATGTTATCAATAAGTTGGAGTCAGACTACAGTGTCTGACTATGGATAGAGAGAATAAGGGAAGAAGAATTAATCAAAGAAGCTTTGAGGAGAGAAAAGGAGGCTTCCTAAAAATTAAATGTATTAAAGAATAAAGATTTCCCTCACTGATAATTTTAAAACTGTCTGGATAACTATTTGTTGGTGACATTTAAAAGGATATCCCATTCAGGTATAGATTGAACTAGATAACATCTGAGTTGCCTTTCAATTCAGGACTTTTGACACTATGTATGATAAGACATTTGTTGGGGGCAGCCTAAAACTAGTGCCTTGTTAGTTCAAGTTCAAGTTTGGAACAAAATGAGGAACTCATAAGGCATTGGATAGTTAATTTACCTTACAAAGAAAGTTTGTGCAACAAAAATGCAGTAGCACTCAGTTACAACTTTGATAGGACAGTTTTGCTTGTCTCCTTAAAGAAACATGTCTAGTCAGCTGGGCAAAGCTTGGTTACTAGCCTAAAATTAGTCATAGACACCTATGAAAACTGAAAGGTCCAGCCTCTACTAGTAAATTATATTAATGGAAGCAAGGATTAATCTGATTCTGGGGACAGCTGTGTCTTAGAAAAATTAATCCCTATAGAAATCTAACTAACATTTCACCTTACTTTCTATTCCCTTCTATCCTTATACTTACCACCCTATTTAGAAAATCATAAAAAAAACTGATTTCATTGCTGTAATGAATTGTTGTTTAATCAATACTACAAACCAGAGGTAGATGATTAATCTTCCAAAAATAGCATTTTGCTCATATTATTTCCCTCTTCCATATTGCCTATAGTTCAGGCTTCTTATTCTTCTCCACATTCAAGACTTCTACAAACTGGCCCTAATATTCCTTTTCAGGCTTATCTCTCATTACTTTTTAAAGCAAAATTTCTGTTCTAAACTTCCCCCAGAATATTTCATTCCCCCTTCTTTCTCTTTACATCTAATACTTTCTCATTTGGCCCTTACCTCTTAATTATTCACATATACAAATCTCATCCATCATTCAAGATACAGTTCCATTTCACTTATTCCATAAAGACTTTTCTTAATACTCTAGGTTTTATAGTATAGACTGAACCATACACCTTTGTCCCAATCACATTTTTTAAATTCATTATTATTGCATGTGAATTTAGTTTTGTCTCACCAAGTAGGTTTGAAATCTTTTAGAAGAAAGGTTACATCCTATCATTCTGTATTTCCCACTTTGCCTGACACATTGAAGAACACACAGTAGACATTTCAATAAATATCTACCGACCACAAAAACTCTTTTGTAGAAATGTTTCATCTTTCTTCTTAAGTAGTATGGTAGTTTTATAAGGATCAGGTCTATATTAAATACTCTTTTTGTCTTCTGCCACACTTATCTCAATACTAAACAATTAGCACTAAGTACATACTTGTTGAATTGAATTCAATTTTAACTTAGTAACTTTTCTTTCTTGTTAAACTCCTGATGGCATAGTTTTTTGTTTGTTTTTTGTTTTATTGTAGGATTTTTTTGGGGAGAGGGATGGGAAATTTGAGCCACAATAAATTTAGAGGGTTTTCCCAAAGGTATTAAAAACTTTATGGGGCACAGTGAGAAGTAAGTTCCTTAAGTTCAGCCTGCTCCTTATTCCTTATTAGGCAATTCAGAACCCTCATTTCAGTAGCCCTGTTTACCATATTGCCTTCCCCTTTCATAATGGAGAAGTTTCTATTAGGGCCATTGTAGCTTTTTATATAAAATTATATAAATTTCATCGCTGAAGGGCTGTGGACTTTCATTTAGAATATAGATATCATTCACTGCATATCTGAAGCCACCCCACTATGTGCCACCTGTCAATTTATGGAAGTTTCATACCTAGACTATTTCCCATTAGGATCTATTCTCCTCTTACATTTCTAAGCAGCAATAAAATTTGGTTCAGTGCTCTCCCTCAATCACAATCAAAAATCTCTCCTTTTATACTACACTCATTCATTGCCTCCTTTGTTTTGATGGAATTGCCTATAGCTGTACACTAAGCATTTATTTTTTTTCTCAAATCTCTCTCATATTTTTGAAGCCTATTACATTTAAACATTTCAGACCATAGGATCAAATTTCTTGTTCTATGAATTTTTTGATAAAATATTATTTTCTAAAGTTTACTTAGTCTATTTTCTAAAATTTACTTAGTCAACTAGAATATACTTAGATCATTTACTTTTCAACATGAACCTAAGATGACCAGATGCTATCATGTACATCAACCAGTCCTTATTGATTCATAATGTATTGCTTTCTTTGCCTTCTGGTGAATTAGATTTTCAGGGGGGAGAAGTCTACAATTTATTGGATGCTCTGTTTTTAGTGGAATGAGATTCTTAATAGCTGTATGCACAGTTAAAATATAACATTTAAGATTTTTCCTCAATCAAGTTTTATAAATTACATTAGAAAATCACCATATAACTCATACATATAGCTAGTTTTTATCATAATTTTTCAATAATGTGATATTTGCATTTTTTCTGTAAAATAAAAGAAAGAAATTTTGGTGCCTCATTCCCTATTTCTTTCCTCCACCAATATCAACTTTAACATTACATTATCAGTAATGTTAAAATTACAAGAAGAAATTTAAAGAGAAAAGAGAAATTGACTTTTTGTACTCTTTTGCCTCATTTAATATATTAGGAATTAGTTATAATTTCCTTTTATCCTTGAATAATTACTATAGCATGTACTTGCTGAGTTTGTTGAATATTTTATTTTGTATTTTCCTTAAACTTCTTAATATGAATTGCATTTTAAAGGAAAGCTTTTTTAAAAAAACAAAATGCGGCTTTTAACTACTTGAATATATTTTAGCACTATCATATCACTGCCTTAGGTGAAATAATCAATAGAAAGTTTTTTTTTTTTTTTTTTTAATTTCAGTGTCACTCTATACTGGTTTATCGCAAAGTTGATTCTGGAGTTATTAACACAATTGACTTCCTTTGCACTCTGACTTTAAGTAGTAGGTTTTAATGTGATGTTCATTTAACATAAAACCTTATGGTGCTTACACATTCTTTTGTTTCATTAAATTACATACATACAAACTGACATATGCTTGAATCCAAATTTATAATAAGAGCATTAAGAAAGTAATATAAAAGAAAATTGTGAATACCTATTTCAGGACCCAACTAAGCATTTAGAACTGCAATACCATATGAACGTATATGAGTGGAAAATACGATATTCTGTGACTTGATAACTTCATGATAATTAAATAACAGTTTACTTTTACCATTATCACTTGAAATACAAATGATCCAAGAGCACATTCAAAGAAACAAAAGAAATATGTTGTCCATTTCCAAATAGAAATATGAATAGAAAGCAGGATAAAGAAATCATCTTCATAATACAGGCATTTCCACTTGTAATTGTATATTATCTTGGCCCCTTCTACTGACTGAAGGCCAGATATGTTACATCTCCATCACTCCCTCAAGGTTCACCCTTAAATTGGTTTGGGGTGGGTTTTCTGCCATTGGATCCAGCCCTCAAAGATGTTGTTCCTTCAAGTTTATGGGAATTCCCCTGCATACGAGTTCCATTTTACTACTAATAGTTGAATTAGCTTTGGCAAAGCAATATTTACTTTATTATAATATTATAATAATTATGATAGCAAATATACAGACTTGTAGAGGGCAGGAACTCAGTATGATTGATTTAGTCCTACAACAAGGTATTAACTCAGTGGAATTGATAAGATAATGATTATCTAGTTTAGCATGTGGGTTCTCTAGTTCAGTATGATTGATTTAATCTTATAACAAATAATGGTTCCCTAGTGATATAATGATTCGTTTATACTCAGTATACTGTAATGATGTACTTGTAATAGAGTATATAAAGTAGGGACAAACTCAGCCAGAAACAGACTTCAAGATAGAGACCCTATTGGTGGCTCTCCAGCCTCCTGCACTTTGAGAGAGATTTGACTAGCCTCCTGGTGGCTCTCCTGTCTCTTGCACTTTGAGAGAGAAGAGATTCTATCTTGCACCAGCCTCTGGTGGCTCTCCTGCCTCCTACATTTCCTTCCCTGAAACCAAGACCCATTCTGGAGGGCCTCCAGAAAGCTAGCCTGGGCCCCAGGAGGAGGACAGACTGTGAAAGGGATAATAAAGACTTTGGACTTTATCCCTGACTATTCTCCTGGTGATTAACTGATGAAACTAAGGCTGGTCCCAAGACCTCCAGAAAGCTAATCAGAACACTACACAAATTTACTCCCCAAACTGTGGAGTATAAGCTTCCTTATACTGCCTCATTATCTGGGGAGGAAAAGAAGGATTAGATTTATAGTTTGTCCCAGTTCCCTAACAATCTCAAGTTTCAAATCTAAAAACTGCCTAAAGGTTGAGTTCTAGTCATTTATGGTTCTCTGGGCTTCTATAGTAGGCTGTCTAATAATAACATCCCACATGCAATTGTGGTCCCAAAGTCACCATGGCTTCAGTTCCTGGGCCTAGTCAGAAACACCATGGATACCTAAACTCAGGAATAAAGACACAACACGGAAACAAACCTCCATGGGTTCATTTCTTAGAGATGGGATAAAAGAAGGAGCAAATGAGGAAGTCATTCCTCTCTCCCATGTTAATTTGATTGCTCCCATGCTATGAGTAAACTGTAATCTTTACCCACTAGATTGCTGGTATCTATACACAAATGCCAGAAGTTTTGACAGAAAATGAGAGAAACTACAAGTCCTATGTAAGGAGGCACATATAACCAAATAGGTATCACTGAGACTTTCTGGGTTAAAATACACGAGTAGATTTTGACTCCAAATGCATTTACCATATTTAAAATGAAAAGGATAAAATAAAGGGTAATATATATATATATATATATATATATATATATACATGCATGAAGCATTATAGATATACATTATGATCATGTAAGAAAAAACAGGAATCAGAAAGTAAAAGGATGATGGAGAGTATTTTGATTAGAGTCATATGTGTGTTAGTGTACATATGGTGGGTGTCTTTATTGAATTTTCAGATGACACCAAGCTAGGAGGAACAACTAACCCACTGAATGATAAAATCAGAATATATAGGCTTTAGAGAGATTGGAGAACTGGGCCACATCTAATATGATAAAATTCAGTATAAATATAAATATTTTTCATTTTGGTAGATAACTAACCTTTTACTTTTATAAAGTGGGAGGATGCATGTGTAAAGAATTAATGTCCTGAAAATAATCTGCAAGTTGTAATGAGCTATAATCTTTATATGAGACATCTTTATGATGTGGCAGACCAAAAAACCCAACCAACCAAAAAAACAAAACCAAAACAAAACAAAACAATTACAGTCTTGAACTGTTTTGTGGATTTTAGTAATAGGAAAGTGATGGTCTCACTGTACTCAGCCCCATCAGAAATCATATAGAGTATTATGTTCAATTTTAGATTAGAACTCAACAACAATTTGAGAAAAACCTTGCTGAACTAAAGTGGGTCCAAAAGATGCTCATCAAGAGACTAAAGGGACTGGAGTCAAGAAATGAGGATCAGTAAAGAATGCAGCATAGTTAGCCTTGAGAAAGTAATACTCATGGAAACTTAATGGCCATATTTCAATAAGTCTGTCATAGGGAAGAGAAATTAAACTTGTGCTTTTCAGAACTAAAATACAGAAACAAAAAAATTGGTTTAATTTTCAGAGGAGAATTTAGACTTGAGATTAGGGGGAAAAACAATATCATTTTGAACTGACATGTTTGAATAGGTGTTGTGTTAACCTGTAGTGGTCTTCAAACGTTGTTCACAACTTCTTTTGTAGCGCAGATTCCTTTAGTATAGAGGTTCAATTTGATGGACATGAAAGTCACTTATAACTATCAAATGCTATGTTCTCCAGCTAATATGTTACATTTATATGCTTTCAGTGCCAGGTGAATGTAAGAATTTAATGAATACATTAACAGATCTGTGGCTAATTTATGAGATAGTTGCACATGATGGATTATAAGATTTGGGGAATTCTGTATATATCAGAATCCCTATAAGACCCTAAAAGAGTATTCCCTATTGATTACTCTTTTAGGTTCTTATAGGGATTCTAAAGGAAAACTCTTAAGAAATTGACACATGCTATGGCTAAAATATATTTTCCTTGTTTTAAAATTTCTTTGACATTATTACTCAATTGTTTTGTGAATAAAGTTATTGTAATTGGTAGTCATGTCATAAAATTTAGTATTAATTTAATCTTTCTTAAAGAGAGCAAAGGTACTTCAAAAACTGAAAATAATTGAAAATAGATGATATTATCTCTATAACCCACAGTCATTTGTGACCTATGATTTACTACAGAAAACTTATTGCAAAGTCCATCCTGGATTCCCTCCTTCATATTTTCATTGAAAATATGTTTATAATTGCATACTTAAAAATTCTGGAGGGTAAAGCCAAAATGGTAGAGTAGAAACTGGAACTTACCTAAATTCTCCAACATTCCCTTCCAAATAACTTAAAAATAATGCTTCAGATAAAATTCTGAAATGTCAGAGCTAACAAAATAATAGAGTAAGATAATTTTCCCACTCAAAATAATTTAGGAGGTTGTTAGGAAATGTCTCTCATACTGGGATGGTAATCAGCCTAGGGCACAGTGTGGACTGCACAGTGACAAGAGCTTCAAGCATTGAAAGTGGCTGCAATGAAGGCAGCAACCACAGAAGTAGCAGCAGTTTGGGAATTCTCATCCAATAGATAGGAAGAAGATCAGATAACTAGATAGAAATAGAAGGGACCCTTTTCTGAAGCTAGATTCAGGAACTTGTTGCATTGTCCATATTCAGTTCCAAGTCTCAGTTCCAAGGAAGAAAGAAGCATTAACAGGAGAGCAGGGGCCAGGCCAAAAGGGATGATAGTCCTTGTAGACCCTGCAAGAGAACAGGGTCTCTGGTTACAGGTCCAGGTTTCAGAAGAATACTGAAGATTGCTCCAAAGGAGTAAGAATCTTGCTAGCACTTGCAGCTGGTATGGGGTATTTTTTAGTCAAGATAAGAGAGAGAGAGTTTCTGACTATATTACTCAAGTTACCATGGATGATGAAATAGTCAATATTAAACGTGCATATACCAAATGGCATAGCAAATAAATTCTTAAAGGAAAAGTTTTCCATATAATAATTCAATAAAGATATATTCAATAAAAGACCATAGAAAAAAAGATTAAAAATTAATTATAAATTAAATATAATCCTAAGCAATTAATGAATCAAAGACTAAATATTAGAAACAATGATTTCATTAATGAAAATGACAACAACAACAACAACAAAAACAGCAATTTTTTTGGAATGTAGCCAAAACAATAGTAAGGGAGAAATGTATATTTCTCAACATATTTATGAGAGAGATTTTTCTCTATCTTTTGTTTCATCATAAACTCTTCCTTTACCCATAGACCTGATAGATATGTTGTCCATGCTCCCTGATTTGCTTATATTATCCTTTATCCCTAAATTATGTACCCATTTTGATTTTATCTTGATATGTAGTGTGACATATTAGTCTATATCTAGTTTCTGCCAAACTGCTTTCTAGGGAAAAAAAATCCCCAAAATATAAAAAAACCAAAGTTCAGAGATGGTAAATTATTTACATATATTTAAATGGTTATTATGTTTTAGAGATAAGATTCGAATGACCTTACGATATTAAAATTCAATCTATCATATTACACAAAAAATTAACACATATAACTTTTAAGAAAAATAATCAAAGTGATGAAAATGCCAACTACCAGCTAATCATGATGCAATATTAGAATATATTTATTTTTGTAAAAATATTTTATTAATTTTGTAAAATGTTTCTCAATTATATATAAACATTTTTACAGTATTTTTAATACTTTTGAATACCAAATTCTGTTTTCTTCCTACTCTTTCTGCCTCCTTGAAAAATTTGAAAACATGTGAAGTCAAGTAAAACATTCCTACAATAGCCATGTTGCCAAAAAATGGATGAAAAAGAAAGAATGTTTCAAAAAAAAAAAACCACTAGTATTTTTCAATCTACCTTCAGACATTATCAATTCCTCTTTGGAGTTCAAAAGCATTTTTTATCATAAGTCCTTAAGAAGTATTTTGGACCATTGTATTGATCAGGATGATCAAATCATTCACAGTTTATCATCATACAATATTGTTGTTACTTCACAAAATTTTAAGAATTACATAAACATCAGCTATAGGCTATTAGCATTCTCTTTGATATTACTTCAAAATATATGCTGGAATATTTTTATAATTGCAACATTTCGGATGCTAATTTCTTCTTATCTATTTGGTTGAGTACTCTTCCTGAATTCATTTTCTTAAGTGCCACTGCTTTTTCTTCACCATGTGCATTAGATACTAAAATTGCAGAAAATGTAAGTATTATGAATCTCTCATAGTTGATAATGAGAAAAGATCATTATAGAAAAATTGGAAGATTTTTTTTGGTATATTTTATTGATCACCTCCTTGATTCATTTACAAATACTCTCAGAATGATCTGGCTTACATGAATTTCATCTCTTGAAATTTGTTTTCCTCTCAACTGTTTTTCATGACTCGTAGGACATTGCTGCTAGTAATTTTCCGTTAGTCTATTTTGTAACATTTAACAGATAAGCTTGAATTAAAAATCACTTTTGACTTTGACCATCATATATCTCCATTTTTGGCCCCTCCAAAATCAAATGTCTGCTGATTAAGGTAATTTTTCAGTATTCAGAAGATCATTGTTAAGGTGATTTTTAAAATTTTGTTAATCTATTCCAAATACAACATACAATGGATAGAGCATTACTAGACATGAAGTCAAAAGATGAATCCCACTAAGTGATGTTGGGGAAGTCATTTAATTTCAGTGATCCCTGTATAACTCCCTCAGAGTTGCCTGTTGAATTACTAACAGGTTGAGATCCATGTTGATGGAGAGGGATTTACTACATCAGTGAATTCACGGATTTTTGAATTCTTGATAGTATAAATTAAAAAAAAAAGAAATTCTGATGACCAGAGCAAATGTTTTTACTCCTGCCATTCCATTTTTCAGAGGCAATAATTTATTTAAACAGGTTCAGAGCTACTGGAACTATATGCAATGTGTTCTCATGTTGTAAAAAAAAAAAAGTGTCATTTGACTTTTGTTTTCATCGACAACATTACTTCACACACATAGTTACCATTGAAATGGCTGCTACATCTTTAATCAGTTTTTTCCCTATAATCAATTTTTATACATGCACAAATTGGTAAAATCTTGCTCTATATAGATTCTTAAGACTATCATTTTAAATAAAGCATTTATGTTGTATATCTGTAAATGTTCTAAAATTTAGAACTTCAAAAAGTTATTGTTCCCTTATTCTTGATCCAAATTCATATTTCCAATATAGTAGGTTCTTTTCTCCAATTATCCCCTATTTCTACTTCTATTCATTACTTGTCATCCCACCAAAGATATTAAGTCAACAATTATACTATTTTGTTGCAACTAATGGTGAGAATTCCAACAGTTGAGATTACTTTTTCAGTTGTGTTAACCTCTTGATCAGTAATTCAAGACTTGTTAAGTAACAAAAATTATATTAATGATGATATGTAGTCAATATTTTGCAAATATTAGCAAAACTGAAAGCTATTTGAAATATACTATTTCTTGATATTTTTCATGTACCCAAATAGTTTTTATGTCAAAGATGACAAATCTACTTACATCATATCACTATCATAATAGGTATACAATCGTGCTAATCTGAGGACTAATAATAAGAAACACATGACAAAACAATGATGATTAAAAAAAATTCAGATTTTCCTTCTTGTCAGCTATATTGGATACCATTGCAATCATGTCAACATTTTCCAGAAAAGTCTTTTATACTTTCATCATTTTCTCCAAAATAAATCTCAAACTTTTCAGAAAGATAAAACTTCATCTCTATCCACTACTACCTTTCATTATTCCCTACAAAGGCTTTTTTACTATAATTAAATTGATTTCTTTATACACTGATAACACATATTCATCTCTGCCTTTGAACATTTGATTATGGTCTTCTCTTTCTTAGAATGTCATCTTCATTTATTTCTTCTAATATAAATTCCATTTATCATTTATTCTAATTTTATTCCTAATTCCTCTATGAAGCCTTCTTTGCCCTTTCCAAGTCATATAGACCTGTTATCTCACCTATCAACTCATTCAAAACTCGCATACCAACTTGAATTATTAATTATACCTATGATTATCATATTACATCTATGTATAGCATAGAATCTTATATATAGAAAATGTTTAGTAGCTCTTAGTTTGCTAATATGATGATAATGATGATGATAGAAATACAACTTTGAATAAGACACTGGATTTTATATGTTCATGTAATTAATGCTAGATATTATTTCTCAGGAAGTCAGTTTTTATCAGCTAATTAATTATAAATTATAATGTGTTCTTACTCAGATTAGTAGTTACAAACCTTGCTTTTAGAATTTCCCATAGTACAGTATAGTGAGGAAAGTGTCTTAACTCCTCCCCTTATTTGAGTTGTGCTAATTTTTACTTTAAAAGTTTTTAAACAATCCTTGAATCTTGTTTGGTTCAGTGGCTCAGGCTCATGACATAATTTTCTTGTTTCCTGGGTACAAAGCAGACACTATGTGTTCAATTAAATTGAATTTTGAGGAATCTGTTCTCATTTTGGAAAAGTCTTTTTACAATGTCATTTTTTTTCTCAGTAGAGTGCCTATTATTTCTCCAATATTTCTTTGAATGAAAAGAACGATGAGGAGGAAGAGCAATCATTTATATATTTTGCTTATTCTGATACTTGTTATTATATATACCACTCATCTGACTATTGTTTAAATTTGTTAATTTTTATTGATATGTTCTGTAATTTTAAAGGTGTATCACATATGAACATTTTTGTGTGTATGTGTGTGGGTGTGCGTGTGTCTTTGTGAGTGTATGTGTGTGAATTATGTGGTAGTTTAGTATGACAAAGTAAGGAGTTACCTGTGTGAGAAAAATAACTCCTCTGCTTGAAATTTATTTCTTCATTTAAGAGTACAGAAAGCAATTTCCTGATATGGGATTTGGACATTAAGGTTATCTCCAAGCTCCTGTGTAAAGTGTTAGAGAGTCTATACCCCACACAAGGGGTGAGGACCTTATCCAAAAGATAATATCAACTGTGTGGACTTAGATAACTATGTAATAAGTTCCACAGACTGTTTCCTGATGCTCCTAAATGTTTATTTTTTAGGTGTCTCTGATATTTTGGCATCTTAGCAAATTTTCAAAGGGAATGTAAGAAAAATCAAAGTATTCACTATTGGAAAAATTATAAAACATATTGAACTGGGTTCCCTTTTAAGGTTTTAAAGTCACTTGTCATTTTATTATTTGCTAATACCCAAAGTAAAAAGTGTAGTCTTCCCTCAAACACTTGGTTCCGAGTTACCACTTATTCTGAAAAATCTAATGAAATGCATGGCTACTACCTTTTTATTTTGTTCCCTACCATATGTGTGTGTGTTTGTGTGTGTGTGTGTGTGTGTGTGTTTGTCTTCTCTATATATACATATTGAGAATTAGTCTATATATTTTTATCTATACTTATATATAGCCAGCACAAGAACATACATAAATGTGCTCATGTAACATAGGCAGATATATCTTCCAAATGTATCTTCCTAAAGTTAGACTAATAAATTTTAGCTGAAAGTTAGTATAGGGATGGAATGTATCTTAATTTGGGTTTCAAAACAGTAGTAATCTATAGAAAAGAAATATCTAACTTATATGTAGGATTTTCAACAAGAAAAACAATAGGCTAATATCTGTAGGTAGTTAAATTTATGTAGGCTCTCTGGTGAAGAATAATTTCTTATGTGAGCAAACACAAATGTGCATGTAGACACATTTTCAAGTGTAACCAAGTATTAAACTCATAACTTATTTTTAACTAGTTATGTTAGTGTTTTTTATTATAAATAATTTTTCTAGAAAATGTTAATTTTTCTTTAAGTCCATCCCAATCTTTGCATCTTGGTATTTCTTCATTTCAAATTTCATTTCAAAATGTCAAAATTTATTCTTTCTTGACTAGGAAAATTCATGAATATAAATGTAAAAGATAATGCTGAATAATTTTTTTGATCAGCCCCCCCCCCCAGCAAATTTTAATCTTCTTTATAATGCAACATTTATGAAATAATGGGACCAAATTTATAATTTTTTTCTTTTAATCTTCTATATATACGTATATTCTTTAGATCTTCAGTTAACATTAGAATTTTATTATTTAAATTAGCTTTATAGTCATTGCTTATAAGTACATGTGATATGACAGCAGAAGACTGAAAGTATATTCTTTCAGTGAAACAAAAAGTCTGGATTTTTATGGGTATTTTTTAATCCAGTCATTTTATAGTCATGTTCAACTCTTTGTGATCCCATTTGGGTTTCTCTTGGCAAAAATACTGAAGTACCTTGACCTTTCCTTCTCTAGCATATTTTACAGATAAGACATTGAGGCAAACATGGGTAAGTGTTTACCGAGGATCACTTAGACAGTAAGTGTCTGGGGATAGATTTCAATTCAGGAAGATTAGTCTTCCTGGGTCTGGGTTCAGTACTCGATCTAATATTAAATAGTTGCATGTCTAAGGAAAGAGAAAAAGAGGAGCAGAGGTAGTTGGCTTCCCTTAGGCATCATTTAAGATTTTCCTTGTGACATAAATACTTCCAAGACTTCAAAAAAAATTTTTTAGGGAAAATGGTGTAGATTTGTCTATAATATCATATGCTCCTATAACAAGTAATAGGTGATAAAATCATATTTTATTGGCAAAATCCTTTGGAAATATACAGATGAAAGATGTTCTGAGTATTGAAAATCATAATCCATATTGCTTCCTGAATGATTCTTTGGACTCATAATTTTCTGTGGAAAAAAAAAATGAATAGGAAATGGCTTGAAAATATTTGGATTCTTTTGAATCTAGAGTACATAGAATACAATATTGGAGAGTCACTAAACGATTTACTTATTTGTCCCCAGATGTCTCTTCCATTACCTATGTATTAGAAACTTCGATCATTATGGAAGTTCTCTTTTACTCTATGAAAATCTTATCCACCAATAATCAAACAATATCACAGTTATTACAGGGATCTAGGAAAGGACCCTAAAAGAAGACGAATGGAAGAAATGAATCTAAATGGGAAAAAAAAAACTGGAGAAAAAAGTTCCAGATCACAGTGTACAATTGAGAATAAAGTTAAGGTTTACACAGGGTGTCCTTAGTAGAATCTTAAAGGTAGGGACAGCAAAATGGGAAATCTGAGGACTGGGAAGGAACAGTTGGAGAACACATTCACTTGAGTGGAACAGTACACAGTAAAGAAGCAAAATGATATCAAAAACAATTTTTCATGTAGTTTTAAATCTATAAGGGATCTTGTAGTTCCTTTAGTAATACTTAATATGAACTAATTTGTCTAAGATCGCTTAATGTTAAACCTCATCTCTCATGTGTGTTTCATTCTTGTGACTCTTCCCATGCATTTTGGGAGCTTATCTATTCATTGGTTAGATACTGGCTACATGGGTTTTTTATATTCTGATGTAATGCTTTGTAAAGAAAACAACAAAAACAAACAAATTAAAAAACCTAACTAAACAAACATTCTGTCTAGAATTCTGTCTAGAGAAATACATTTGATTTCCAGCATCATTGTTCTTGCAGACTATGAATTATAGGAGATCTTGGTATACATATGAGAAATAACAGAGATATCTGGTGTACATTGAAATTTCAGTTCCAGATTCAGTGCTGGGCAAAAACAAAATAGCCTCAAATCTCCTCTGTTTTGACATTGGATCTTATTCCTCCCTAAGCAACTAATTTTTTATATCTTGGGCTGGATACTAATAGGCCCCAGTGGGACAAGTAACCCATGAGAATGATCCAGAGGCTAGTCGCATGAAGTGTTTCAGGAAATCTATAGAAAGTAATTGTTATATTTTGTTATGGAAGGAGAAAAAGATTAGGAAAAATTATATATATAATAAGCATAATGAAAAATAATATTTAATGTCACAATTGGAAGATTCAAAGATTTGGGAGGATTTTTTGTTTATTTTATTGTTGGTGAAAATGTGATACATTTAATAATACATTGTCTTCTCAAAGAACCGATTTTAAAAGATTTGGCCAGGAGTTAAAGATGCCTTCTTTGTTTGTTTTATAAAATTAACTAAGGTATTATGAAATCATTGTCTTTTAAATTATACCAGTCAATCAATTAACATTTATTAAGTACCTGCTATGTGCTAGAAATTTTACTAAATATAATTCTCTATCATGTTTCAGACCAAGAATCTCTTAAAAATACACAACTATAGAACAACCACAGCAAAACATAATAAAAAACCCTAGGAAGACAGGGAGGGCCTTTATTCTGTACCTAACTTAATGTATATGCTCAGTGTTAGGCAATGAATTATTTTTCTTTGATTGACGTTGTCCTAGATTTTCAAAAATAAGTTCAAATAGGACAAATAAAAAGCTATTAAGCTGTCTGTGAGCATTTTCTAAACCAAATTTATTCATGGGGATGGCCAAAATATGGTAGGGGAAAAAAAAAACAGTCACATTTTGGTGATATTTCTTTAGCCTACGTATTATTGGCATCAAAAAGTTAAGAGCTTAAAAGAAATGTGTCTGAGTTGAGGATTTTTAATCATTATGATTTTATTGAAGCATCAGTTTATTCTGTTTCTATGTAGTAGTAGGCCTCTGTAATTTATTCATGACCTTTATCTGCTTTTAAGAAATGCAGATTAGGAATTATAGCTGTCTACCCTATTAGAAGTGTCAAGGTAGGGATGCCTTCAGAAGCTTCAAGGGAGTTTATTAATGAGATCCACTTCTCACATTAGAATAAAATAGATGCCAATATTGCTGGTCCAGGAGTGCAAGTGGGTGAGTGACTAAATGACTTGTGACTACAGGCTTGAGGGAAGGAAAATAGGAGAACAAAGATAAGAATGAAATTTGTACTTAAGCTTCCCCCTGTAGTATGTGAACTTCTGGAAGAAAGAATCTGCCTTTCTCTATTTTATCTATTTCCAACAACTAGAATAGTGTACAGCACATAGTAGGTCCTTAATAAATAATTATTCACTGACTAACCATAATTTTTATTTTTATTTTAGGTGAAACAGAATTTAAGGAAAATTTGCCATTAATGATTTGTTGTATCTCCCTTCTTCTCACTTTGTTTAGTTAACTTTGAGGAAAGAAGACTAGCAGATAAAGATCTGAAGTTAGGAGGTACTGGAGTTAGACCTTTCCTCTGACACATGCTAGTTGTGGGACCATGACCATGTCACTTAACCTCCTAATAATGCTCCATGAAGCTCTCTAATGCATTAAATTGTAGATTAGCTGTTTAGCTTTTTCCATTGTAATGAGTATTTCCTACAGTAATAAAATGAAAGAACCAAACCAAAAGCTTTGTTTTGTTTTGTTTTTACAAATTAAGATATGACTTATTTGATTCTTGAGTATTATTACAAATATTTAATATATCTTATCAATAAATTTTTGATGTAACCACAATATATATTAATTTTGTTCATAAAGAAGGAATAAGTCATGATCAGTTACATGAAATACTCAGTAGTGATTTGACTTTATTTTTAAAAATGAAGTAAAAATTTTAGAATGAAAATATTTTCTATTATCAGTTTAATTAGGTTTTTAGTCTTAGAAAGTTTTTAAAGATTTTTCCCCCCATCTAATAGAGGTAATCCTTATGTCCTTAAAATGAGGTCTCATCATTTTCATACAATAAAAACATTCTTTATTTGAATCAAACCAGTTATAAAAGTTAGCATTTCTATGAACTAATGCTCTCTACTTATAGTATCCCTCAAGCTTCCTCCTTAAAAAAATGTACCAATCCTGAAGTCAGGAGGATGAGTTCAAATCTGATCTCAGACACTTAACACTTCCTAGCTGTGTGAACTTGGGCAAGTCACTTAACCCCAATTGACTCAGCAAAACAAAACAAAACAAAACAAACAAACAAATAAAAACTTTTTGGAGCTCTCCCCAAAGAATAGATTCTTAAAAGCTACATTTTTCTGATCTATGTGATAACGTATATAATATATATTATATATATATATTAACATATATATTATTTATAATATATAAACAATATATAATATTTTATTATAATAAATATATGATATATAATTTATAATATATAATATATAAATTTTAAATCCTGTGTGCTTTTAAAGAATTCAGCAGCAACTGGCATAAAGTGTTGGGTCTTGGGACACTTTCAAAATATAGAAAGTTTCTTAATGGATCTCTTTCAGTTCTTCTGCATTGCCATAACATTTCAGAACAAAGCAGATAACCTCATTTTCAGATTCATGTATCTCATTAAAGATAAAATGACTTTTTTTCAAGATTGAAATTTTACCTTGGCTATAGGAGATGTTTAAAATATTTATTTGATTGTCACTTTAAGCAGAAGAAATGAATATGAAAACAGACAGCTGCCACTCCTTGTGCAGTTGGGTAATGATTATATTTGTGTTTCGGCTTAATACATATCCTGTCAGATCAATGACATAGGAAGAGGAAGAAATCAAGCAGTAAGAGATGACCAGATGCTTTCAGAATGCTGAAGAGTCTAAGTTTATTGTCTTTCAAAGCTCACACCTAAAGAAGAAGCTATTTCATTATAAATTAAATATCAACCCCAGCCTGCATACAGATATCATAAAAGACATTTGCATTTATTTTTCTAGTGAGACCTAAAAGTGGAGCTATTTAATTTCAGTGCTGATTTAGGAAAATACTTTGGAATTGACTGTTAGAACTAAGGGAAAATTTTAATAGATCTCACAATCCAACACTTACTTTAGAGATAAGGAATACAGGACTAAGAATAGTTGCTAACTTTCCCATCATTGCACAACTAAGAAATGACAGTGCTGATGCCACATCTTTAACTTTCCATTTTTCACTGTGCTATATGAAACCACATGTTCCAAATTTTAAGAAGGTATTAAGTACAAAGGAAAAAGAATATTTTAATGAGAGACTGAAAAAGAAAAAAATTCTCTGTCAGAGCATAATACCCAGACATTTGGAAAACCTGATTGCTGTATTTATACCACAAAAAATTATAGTTTTTCAAGCCATTGTTTCACTTGGAATTATGTGATTCTCATCTCCATATTTGAAAGTGGGGTAATATGCCTTTTAAAAATCTACTTTTTAAGTCTCATTTCAAGGGCCCAGTATTTCCTCAGCATACTCAATTCCTTTACCCACACAAATCCCAATTCTTTTTCTCCTCTGTCCATAATCACATTGAGTTACTATAGATGAAAAATAGTCATTTCTTGGTGACAAGCTTTTATTGATAAGCCTCTCAACTTTAGAATGTCTGGTGATCAGATCAGAAATTGGCATGCGTCACCAGGATAATACACTATGACTAAGTAGGATTTATACCAGGAATGCAGGGCTGGTTCAATATTAGGAAAACTATTAGCATAATTGACTATATCAATAACCAAACAAAAACCATATGATCATCTCAATAGATGCAGAAAAAGCATTTGATAAAATCCAACATCCATTCCTAATAAAAACACTTGAGAGCATAGGAATAAATGGACTTTTCCTTAAAATAGTCAGGAGCATATATTTAAAACCATCAGTAAGCATCATATGCAATGGGGAAAAACTGGAACCTTTCCCAGTAAGATCTGGAGTGAAGCAAGGTTGCCCACTATCACCATTATTATTTAATATAGTATTAGAAACACTAGCCTCGGCAATAAGAGTCAAGAAAGATATTAAAGGAATTAGAGTAGGCAATAAGGAAACCAAACTATCACTCTTTGCAGATGATATGATGGTATACCTAGAGAACCCCAGAGATTCTACTAAAAAGCTATTAGAAATAATTCATAATTTTAGCAAAGTAGCTGGCTACAAAATAAATCCCCATAAAGCCTCAGCATTTTTATACATCACCAACATAACCCAACAGCAAGAGATACAAAGAGAAATTCCATTCAGAATAACTGTTGATAACATAAAATATTTGGGAATCTATCTACCAGAGGAAAGTCAGGAATTATATGAGCAAAATTATAAAAAAGTCTCCACACAAATAAAGTCAGACTTAAATAATTGGAAAAATATTAAGTGCTCTTGGATCGGCCGAGCGAACATAATAAAGATGACAATACTCCCTAAACTAATTTATTTATTTAGTGCTATACCCATCAGACTTCCGAGAAAATATTTTAATGATCTAGAAAAAATAACAACAAAATTCATATGGAACAATAAAAAGTCGAGAATCTCAAGGGAATTGATGAAAAAAAAAATCAAATGAAGGTGGCCTAGCTGTACCTGATCTAAAATTATATTATAAAGCAGCAGTCACCAAAACCATTTGGTATTAGCTAAGAAATAGATTAGTGGATCAGTGGAAAAGGTTAGGTTCACAAGACAGAATAGTCAACTATAGCAATCTAGTGTTTGACATACCCAAAGCCCCTAACTTCTGGGAAAAGAATTCATTATTTGATAAAAACTGCTGGGATAATTGGAAATTAGTATGGCAGAAATTAGGCATGGACCCACACTTAACACCATATACCAAGAAAAGATCAAAATGGGTCCATGACCTAGGCATAAAGAACGAGATTATAAATAAATTAGAGGAACATAGAATAGTTTATCTCTCAGACTTGTGGAGGAGAAAGAAATTTGTGACCAAAGATGAACTAGAGACCATTACTGATCACAAAATAGAAAATTTTGATTACATCAAATTAAAAAGCCTTTGTACAAACAAAACTAATGCAAACAAGATTAGAAGGGAAGCAACAAACTGGGAAAACATCTTCACATTAAAGGTTCTGATAAAGGCCTCATTTCCAAAATATATAGAGAACTGACTCAAATTTATAAGAAATCAAGCCATTCTCCAATTGATAAATGGTCAAAGGATATGAACAGACAATTTTCAGAGGATGAAATTGAAACTATTACCACTCATATGAAAGAGTGTTCCAAATCATTATTGATCAGAGAAATGCAAATTAAGACAACTCTGAGATACCACTACACACCTGTCAGATTGGCTAAGATGACAGGAAAAAAATAAGGATGAATGTTGGAGGGGATGCGGGAAAACTGGGACACTAATGCATTGTTGGTGGAGTTGTGAACGAATCCAACCATTCTGGAGAGCAATCTGGAATTATGCCCCAAAAATTATCAAATTGTGCATACCCTTTGATCCAGCAGTGTTTCTATTGGGCTTATATCCCAAAGAAATACTAAAGAAGGGAAAGGGACCTGTATGTGCCAAAATGTTTGTAGCAGCCCTATTTGTAGTGGCTAGAAACTGGAAAATGAATGGATGCCCATCAATTAGAGAATGGCTGGGTAAATTGTGGTATATGAATGTTATGGAATATTATTGTTCTGTAAGAAATGACCAGCAGGATGAATACAGAGAGGACTGGCGAGACTTACATGAACTGATGCTAAGTGAAATGAGCAGAACCAGGAGATCATTATACACTTTGACAACGATATTGTATGAGGCTGTATTCTGATGGAAGTGGATTTCTTTGACAAAGAGACCTAACTGAGTTTCAATTGATAAATGACGGACAAAAGCAGCTACACCCAAAGAAAGAACACTGGGAAACGAATGTGAACTATCTGCATTTTTTGTTTTTCTTCCCGGATTATTTATACCTTCTGAATCCAATTCTCCCTATGCAACAAGAGAACTGTTCGGTTCTGCAAACATATATTGTATCTAGGATATACTGCAACATATCCAACATATAAAGGACTGCTTGCCATCTAGGGGAGGGGGTGGAGAGAGGGAGGGGAAAAAATTGGAACAGAAAAGAGTGCAAAGGATGATGTTGTAAAAAAAAAAATTACCCTGGCATGGATTCTGTCAATATAAAGTAATTATTAAATAAAAATTAAAAAAAAAAAAGAAATTGGCATGGTAGTTGCTCCATTGACACAATCTTTAAAAACTCAGCATTGTCTCCACAGACCACAGGTGGTAAATTTTTCTTTGATAGCCCTAATTTTGTTTTTATTAAAGCTTTTTATTTTTCAAATTTTTATTTTCAAATCTTCAACATTATCCCTTGCAAAACTCTATGTTCTAATTTGTCCCTCCTTCCTCCATACCTTCTCCTAGATGGCAAGTAGTCCAATATATGTTAAATCCAATTTATCTATCTTTATCTGTCTATATCTATATCTATATCTATATACAATTATCCTGCCACACAAGAAAAAAAAGAGAAGCAAAATAAAATGCAAGCAAACATCAAAAAGAATGAAAACGCTATGTTGTGAACCACATTCAGTTCCCACAATCCTTTCTCTGGGTGTAAATGACTCTCTTCATCACTGAACAATTGGAATTTATTTGAATCATCTCATTGTTGAAGAGAGCCACAAACATCAGAACTGATCATTTTATAGTCTTCTTGTTGCTGTGTATAATGATCTCCTAGTTCTGCTTATTTCACTTAGCATCAGTTCATGTAGGTCTCTCCAGAACTCTCTGAAATCATCCTGCTGGCAGTTTCTTACAGAACACTAATATTCTATAACATTCACATACTATAATTTATTCAGCTATTCTCCAGTTGATGGACATCCACTCAGTTTTCAGTTTCTTGCCACTATGAAAAGGTCTGTCACAGACATTTTTGCACATGTGGGTCCCTTTTGCTCCTTTAAGATCTCTTTGGGATATAAGCCCAGTAGTTAGTTACACTGCTGGGTCAAAGGGTATGCACAGTTTGATAACTTTTTGAGCATAATTCCAAATTGCTCTCCAGAATGGTTGGATCTGTTTACAGTTCCACAAAAAATGTATCAGTGTCCCACTTTTCCCACATCCCCTCCATCATTAGTCATTATCTTTTCCTGTCATTTTAGCCAATCTGAGAAGTGTGTAATGATAGCCTAATTTTTAAAGAGCAAAAAAAAAATCATTCTTACCAGCCAAAATGATAAAACTTGGAATTGTCCAAATTCTTTCATTAATTCTATTGCAGACATAATCCCCCTATCTATTTTTTATTCAATTTCAAACTATTAAATGAGAACTCTGACCCTCTTAAACTTGTAATTATTAATGAAATATATATTCATCCATTTCTGTTCACATTCTTTTTTGGTAACATTTTTATGGAAAAGTTTAATATCTTGCTCTTCATACACATGTATGTGTACACAGTTAATGCCTTATATTCAAGAATGAAACAGGCTTTTTGAGCATACAAAGTCCCAAGAGTCATTTCTAAGACAAAGTACCATAACTATAATTTTAAGACTAATCAGAATTAGAGACACATTTCAACAGTGTAATATCTTGAATGCTATATCCAGCAAAATATGGACAATAATTAAGTGGGGAAAAACTGTTGATCTTAATAATGTTTAAACATTGCCTTGTCATAATCTAAGAAATAACTTGTGTGAAGTCATCAAAAATAAAAGCAAGTTTGTCTGTCTCTGTCTCTCTGTTTGTCTCTCTGTCACTGTCTCTGTTTGTCTCTCTGTCACTGTCTCTCTTTCTCCCCCACCCATACATGTGGATATCCACATTCAAATCTGTGACTTCATCAAGGTAAAGAACTTCTCTGTGAGAAAGTTCTTTCTATAAAGGCAAATCAGGAAAGTGTTCTTAGAGAGTTTTTTTGGTTTGAGCATTGAGAGGTTGTGACTTGTACATGTATGTACATATATGGAACTATACATACAGACATGTGTATACACATACATATATATATATATATATAGAAATTCATAATCCATATATATTATACAATTTACTATTCCAATAATCCTTTTTATGGCCTTTACATTGTTTCTTTACACATAAGTCATCATTGGCAATCTATTCTGACTTACTTGCATTCCATAAGTGTCTTTCACTGCCTCTTGAGCTACTTGTTGTACTTTTGAGATCTTAGTATCCTATGATGTATAGGAATTTAGCATATATGGTAGATACTGATGTAAATTATCTTTTTGTGACTTCCATTAAAGTTAATTCAGTAAGTGTTTATGAGATACTTGCTTTTGTGCCAGACACCATGCTAAGTGCTCAGAATATAAAAATATAGCAGGCCTTACCCTCTAGAAACTTATATAAGAAGAAAAAAAAAACATGGATCTAGAAAATTAAACATAACATATTTACAAGAGGTTACTTGCAAAAGAAATAGAATGCTGATAGCCCTGAGGGGTGGGAAATAACTTTGTAAAGGCAAAAAGATGAGAAATAGAGTGCCTTCTTGAGGCATAGCAAAAAAGACTAGTTTGGTTAGATGTGCTTCAGGAAGAAAAATGTATAATTAGTTTGGAAAAGTCACTTGCAAACTGACTGTGAAAACATCTAAATTATAAATCCCTTTGTATTTGATTTTACTTGTAAAAATGGTCCCTGGAATTTACTGGTGATATGATCAGGCCTTTACTTTAGAATTGTCCCTTTGGCATCTATATACAGGATGAATTGAAAAGGGAGGAGGGTGGAGGCAAAATGATGAATTTAAGAAGTTATTATAATAATTCATTTGAGAAGTTATGAAAATTTGAGCTAATGTGGTGTGGAAATAAAGGAATGGATGCAAAAATATAATGTATAGCAAAATGGATAAGACAGCAACTGACTGAATATGTGGATAAGTGAATGTGAGATTTTGAGAATGACTATGAGGCTGGAATTTTGGAAAGGTATTGGTAATTGTTCAATTTTTTATAACTGTCAAATATGTCTATTATAGGAAATCTGCTATCAATAAACATGTGTTTTCTTCTTAAATTTTCATCAGTGATAGTTTTGATATATCCATAAACTAATCTTTAAAATATTTTAAAGAGAAGAAAAAGTAACTATATCCCTCATTAACTACTGGTAATTTCTTCTTAGTTACTTTTAAAATTAAGCACCATTTTTGCATTTTTTTCAGTTTCTTTTGATATATTTTCCTCTTTGGAAAATCTTGAAAATAAATTCCTTGATGACTTAAATAGTATTACTTTCTGCATGGATTTTAGAAATGAATGGATAGCTTAATCGATCAATTGATCAATCCAGCTTCACAAATGCCATTGATGCATTATATTGTGTGTAAAATGGGTAGTCAAAAATACTCATTCCACTATTTTTCTCCAAAGAGAATAGATTTTTTATTTTATTTTTATTTTCATTATCATTATTATTTTATTTTTTTGCTGAGGCAATTGGGGTTAAGTGACTTGCCCAGAGTTACACAGCTAGGAAGTGTTAAGTATCTGAGACCAAATCTGAACTCAAATCCCCTCATGATTTCAGAGCTGGTGCTCTATCCACTGTGCTACCTATCTGTTCCAAGAGAATAGATAATTATAAAAATATCAGCAGACTTGTTGAATTTAACAATATTTTATTGTTTTCTGTTTTCATTTATAAATGGTCTTGGTGTTAAAAGACTTATTAGCATGTAAACAACCATATTGTCCACAGGATCTGTTTTCTCTTCAACATTTTTGGAGGCATTTTGAAGGCATACTTCTCATAATTCCCCTTTATTCTCTACCATTATATTGTATGATACAATCTTGTTTACCTATACTACTACTATCATCAGCAGTTATATATGTCTACATTTGACAAGGAATTTAGATGTTTGTTCTAAAATAATTTCAGGGTCTTGCCAATTATCTTATTATACAGTAATGAGAGTCTTCATATGAGTTAAATATCTATAAGAAATGGTAATGAGTTTATTCTACTGTATATCAGTTTTCCAGTGCTGTAGGGTTTAGAAGGAAAAACTGAAATATGATAGTTCAATGATAGATTTTAGGACTTCCTGGTTCCTGTCATCTAAACTGATTTTCTTTATTTGTGGGTGTGGAGGAGATAGGAATGACAGAATGAGGAATGCAATTCATTGTAAACTTTCTACTGTATTTACTTAAACAGAGAATATTTCTCTTTTGAGTCTTCTGAAAATTTCAGGACTTTAGGATAATAAAATCTTTGGCAAAGTGTCATCTTGCTGAAAGTCTTGAGCTTTGAGTGAACATTTCAATTTTTTTTCTATTTCTTAATACATTAGCGCTAAGCAACACTTTTTGGAAGTAATTTCTTTTATTCTTTTAATTTCATTGATTCTCTTCTGAAAGGCAACAACCTCTTTTCTGTAAAACACAGGTTAAAATGGTTCTTTGATTTTATAATTTGTAAAACTACGAAATCAGCTGTGTTTGAGCTACAAACCCCTGTGGATCTTTCCAGAAATCAGTTCTCAGAAAGAGTTCATTTCTATTTTTAAGGAACCTTAAGAATAGTCAAAGTCAATTAATTTTCTTTGTTTTCAGAAAGATAATTTTAAAAAAAATCAACAAACTATATTCATTTAATTCCCTTACTGCCAGTTTCACTTTCCCTGCAGTTAAAACAAAACAAGTGAATTTGTGAGATTATTAACATAAAATATTTCCTTTTCTAGGTGACTATCAAAATGTCATTACTCACTCTGTTTTAACCCTCTAATATCCTAAAAAAAATAAGTTTTCTGTGCTTTTAAATTATCATGTCACTAAATAGAATTTAATAAAACATTTAGAATAGTGATTTGAAAAAAAAGAAAAAGAAAAAAGAAAACATAAAATAGACTCTTTCATTTTAAATTTGAATTAAAAAAAAAAAAACTCAAGAGGAAATTTTCTAAATCATTGTCCAAATTGGGCAGTTTTCATCTATGTATTTGTGTATGTGTGTCCATAAACGTGTGTAAGTATATATCATAATCCCTGATATATTATAGACATATTAATCTTTAGTTTTAGCTCTCTAGTCCCACCAAAATCAGTTATGCTGCATCTTCTTTCTTCCATAACTGCCTTGTGTGTGCATCACTTCTACTTTTTGCCATGATCAATTTCCCCCTAAATTTTTCTTGAGGCTCACTCTGCCTGGTGTCCAGTAGAAAAAGCAGTTCATTGGACCATCTGTCTTCTGTGCATTGCTCACTAGAGAATACTTTTATGCTGTTGATATCCTGTTAGTCAATAGAAAGCTTTCGAAACTTTGCAGCTAAGACTCCACCCTTTGTAATAGATCTTTTCTAATCATCAGCATTCATTCTTAAAAGTTCTGCCATTCAGTGTGATTAAACATTCAATAGTTAGAGAAAAATCACTGAAGCTTTTGTAATCTTCTCCTAAGAACCCACCCAGTAAGAAAGCTACAACATAGGTGCTTTAGCCAACTGTCAAAAATATCATTCCTGATATTTTTTGAGCATTTAGAGAAAATATTAAAATTAGAATTAAATCTTTAGTAGAGCATTTATTTGCATGACATACACATAGCATTTGTTACTATCAGCATAGGGTTATCTGCTTTTATTTAACTCACAAGGCTGTTAAGTAATTTTGTATTAAGCTACCCACGATCCTACATGAACAAGAAAGGTATTTTCATGGTGTCAACACTGCCATAAATGACTAAATGTAGGCTGTGTTTAGCAGGATATAATCAATCACTCTACCAACTGTGACATGATTTTAGTGTGGGCAAAAATAGAAATGATTTTGAAAGGATGTGTGTGTTCTTTGGAACAACTGTATCCTATGAATATTTAAGTAAATAGGAAGCCATAGGAATGAGATGGTATGCTGGACCAAGGTTCTCTTGACCTATTATCGAATCCAAGAAAAATATACACACTGTTAGCATTAAAAGAACTTTACCAAATGCCATTGGATGACCAACTGTCCTGGGACAGATGAATAATGACAAAATTCCAGAAACTAATGTGTTTCTTCCTTCCATTGGTAACTGCTGCCTTCATGAATGTGAATACTGATAAAATAAATCTCTTCCTCATTGTTCCATTACTATAGGCATGGTCATTCAGCATTTCAGGTAACGATAAGCTCTTATGTTATGAGTACTTTATTCTTCGATGTTTATATTATCTGTCCATTGTCTTTTCTTTTATTACATACAAAGATATATGATTGAAAAAAATAGACAAACACTATATAAATGAGTTGTGAACCTAATTTTTGACACCTGCCTTCTCTGAAATAAAAGTGTGTCCCTGTGTGCATGCTCATATACATATACACATGAACACATACATACGCACATATACAATTATTTTAAAGATAAGATGTAACACATAAGTCATAATTGCATGCACAGAAGCATGATGAATATATAGATATAGGGAATATATCTATTCAAACAAATATTAAGCTAATTTTATATGCAAGTCACTGCGTCAGTACTAAGAAATACAAAGAATAAAAACAAAAAAACAAAACAAAAACCAAAAACAATAACCCCTAATTTCAAGAGACTTATGCAAGTCTACCAGGGGATACATATATTATAGACAGACATACATACACATATACATATATATGTACACATGTGTAATATACATTTATATAGTTATATCATATATACACACACAGAGAGAGTTATGGAAATAGAGGAAAATTTGAAGATGAAGAAGGCACTAAAAACTAGGGAACTAGGGAGAAATTTCCCATTGAAGATAGTAGTACTTTAGATAACAAGGAAGTTAAGAATTTTAAGAAGCAAAGGTAAGGGAAGAAGGAGCCTTCCAAGTATGGGAACTGCTTGTTTTGAGTTGTAAGGACAGCAAATGGTACCATTTGGTGTGAACCTACACTGCATAAGGGGAAATAATTTGAAATAAGCCTGGAATGGTAGGTTAAATCTAGAATATGAAATTAAACAAATGCCATATAAGGTGCTTGGATTTTAACCTACCGAAAACAGGGAGTTACAAAAGAATTTTTGATCATGGCATGGCGTAGTTATATCTGCGTCTTGCGAGGATTATCTTAGTATTTTGACATCCAAGAATGGGGCTGAGTGGTGATTCCTATTTCGTGGTCTGTGAGCGCCTTACAGTTCATGCAATGGTTCCTGCTAAAAAAAAATTCATATAAGTACTTTAAACATTAAGCAATGTTTCAAATGTTATTTTTCATTGATGACAACAAAGATGTATATTTTTAGAGCATTATAAATTTGTTGTCTTTATGTTATATATATAATATATATTATATTATTGTCAATGATATATATTATTGTATTAATAATTCTAAATGAATATTATGATTAATATATTGGATTACTCTATAGGTTCCTAAAGAGAGAGAGTGTGTGTGTGTGTGTGTGTGTGTGTGTGCGCGCGTGCGTGTGTGCGTGCGTGTGTGCGTGCGTGTGTGTGTGAGAGAGAGAGAGAGAGAGAGGAGGGAAGGAGAGAGAAAGGGAGAAGGAGAAGGGGGGAGGGAGAGAGAGAAAGAGGAAGGAGAAGAGAGGTAAAAGAGAAGGAGTAAGGGAGGGAGAAAGAAGCTTGCAAAACAGCAACAACAATAACAAAGGTGAATCACTATATAAAAGATAGAGAAAAGAGAATACAGACAAGAAGATCTCATATCCCATGCAAGAGATGATGAACTGATGAAGTGGTTTTACTAATAAAAAAAAATAAATGGAAGTTTGTGGTGAGCTTTTTCTTCTCAAAACGCAGCCAGGTGATAAAAGTTCAGATCTTTTATTATTTCCAGTATAGCCTGGTTAGCTTAGAGGCCTATCTCTCTGCTTGGTTCCAAGAGCTCTCTCCGAATGTCACCAAATCCAAAGGTCTGGTCCTTCAGCCTCTGCCTCTGCTTTCTTCAGCCTCCAGCCAGCTCCAGTCTTCATGTCATTCTGGTGAAATCTCAACTTGTAGCGTCTTCCTCTCTAGAACTTCTCGACTGGCCCATTGAAGCTCTATTTATGCTCCCAAAGAGCTTCAAGGGAGGTGTGAACTCATTGAACTCCAATGAGTAAAGGTGTGAACACAAGCCTTGTATTAATTACTTCTACTTAGTACCTTGTTTCAGGTTCTGCCCAAGACATCTTCTTGTAAGATTAGAAGTTAGGGTAAAAGGAAGGTATATCATGCTACAGGAAGATCAAGAAGTATGAAAAAGGGAGGATGATTTGATTTAGAAATGGAAAGATCATTTCATGTCATTGTATAAAATTTCATTCAAAAGGTGGATGCAGAAACTATAATGCAAGCGTTTGAAAAGTTAGTGAGAATAAGAAAGTATGAATAATGATTTTACAAAACTTTTCAGTAGTTTGCAAGGAAAAGAAATGGAAATCTGACTGGAACTTGAAAGAAAAAAGAGCAAGTGAAGACTTTTAAACCCCAGTGTTGGAGGACTAGGAGTATAGTCATTTTTGCGGATAGTAAAGAAAGAGCCAGTAGATAAGGTGAAATTGAGGATAAGAGAGGACAGAAATGAATGAAAAAGGAAACTATTACTTGAAGTGAGAGAGAATGACAATAAAGGCACATATAAGATTGCTTGGTCTTGCCAAGAAGTAACATTTCTTTATCAGAGATTGAAATAAAGGAGGAGAGAATGGAGGATTATGTACAGAGGTTTTGAGATCTGTATGAAGTAGGAAGATACGAAAGATCATGATTGCCCTTGATTTTCTTTTTAAAATTAGTCTTGCTTTAAAAGGAAATCTTTTAAATCCAATCTCCAGTTTTTAAAAAAAATATTTTTTGCCCCTTGCATCAAATATCTTTGGCAGGACACATAACTTTGATGCCACAGATTGTTAATAAGCATTTAAAATATTAAATGATTCAGTGTAATATTCAAGCGGAACAATATCTCTCTTGTGCTATGACAGGGTGTTAGACAAGTGAATTTACATGTGAAACTGAAACGCTAATATAGAACTCATTACCACCCGCTCCCCCACCATATGTTAGTTAATGGGCTGACCATATTAAAATGTGCCTTAACAAAAGATATTTTTTCTTTAAAACAAAAAAAAAATTAGAAATGTCCATCTATTTTGCTTTTTTAGCAAAACTAATATCAAACAATTTATATGTATTATGAAGTGTGAAATGTTATGTATTCTGTTATCTGCATTTAAATGTGATACTTTTTTACTTTTTTGGGGTATTTTTAGTATACTTTCTTTTATAATCTCTACTATAAAGTTGATTGTTTTCATTCTCTTTTTTCCCCTTTCTTCCCTTCTTTATTTCTTTTCTTTTCTCTCTTTCCCTTTTTCAGTTCCTTTGCTCCCTCAAATTTTTAATTTTTCTACATTATGGTTTTATTGAAATAACAATGGATAATACAATCTGAAAATATATAATTCCACTGATCTCTTTCTATAGAATTGGCTGCATACTATAGCCCATCAAGGAAAACCTATTTTCAGTATTATTGGGGGTTTTTATGTAGTCCTGAGTTGGCACTGTTAGCTAGAAGTGTTAATGGATCCTTTCTGCCCCTCCTTTCATTGGGTGGGACAGACCTGAATCCTTCATATCCTGAATCTATTCACTGTATATTTCATTCCCTTTTTTTAGTCATTTCAGTCTTGTGACCCCATTTGGGCTTTTCTGAGGAAAGATATTGAAGTAGTTTGCCATTTCCTTTTGCAATTCATTTGACAGATGAAGTGAGGCAAACAGGGTTAAGTGACTTGCTCAGGGTCACAAAGCTAAGAAATATCTGAAGATATTTAATTCACAAAGATAATTCCAGGCTCACTATTCTGTTAATTGTGCCACCTAGCTGTATGTGATCTTCCTAGGGATTTGATTTAAAGTATAAACTTTTATTTGGTCATTTATCTTTTTCTCCCTGCCTGATTTTATTTATCAGTTAATTTAATCAGCCATACTCTGTTATAAGCAATTATCTTCCTTGTTTCCTGTTTTTTTTTTTTTTTTTTTTTTGGGGGGGGAATTGTGGCAATATATGATAACATATGATGGATTTTGAAAAAGTATTATCCTCTCTACTATTTTATGGAATTTAAAGCCCTCCCTGCCCTTCCTCCTCTTCCAATCTCTTCCCCAAAAATTGATGTACTGGAAATGAGAGACCTAATGGCATATCATAGATTTATGAATGCTGGACCTAGAATCAAGAGAATTCAAGTTCTTATCTCTCCTAAGCTACTAGTTGTGTGACCATCACAAAACATTTAACTTCTTATGCCTCAGTTTAGTCAGCTATAAAATTAAGGATCGGAATCACTTGTCTCTATGGTCTCTATTACTAGTAATCTATGATCCACAGGGAGGGTTGAGTACCTCGGGGTTCAAGATCGATTGTGCTCCAACAGATGCAGCTCTAAAATATTTAGGATAGCAATGGTCTCTAGAATATTATTAAGATCAACCCCATATTAATTAAGGTATCTTATATGTATCTAGGACTATATTAGAATTTACTACCAATAAAGAAAAGCTATATATCAGCTAAATGCCTTTGTAAAGGGATTTGTAGATACCAGTTATAGCTGTGTGTTTTAGTGAATTTATGATATTTGAATTTTTTGTATTTAAATCTATTCATACAAAAAAGTTAATCACTCTGCTATTATAGGCAGTACCTCTGATCTTCTTAATGTCTAATATCTTTTTATCTCTTTTTTCCCTTTCTCTTCCTAACACAGATGCACACACTCATAATCCTCAATTAAGGCATTGTAGACTTTTTGCTGTTATTCATCTTAGAACAATCATGCACCTATTGAGAAAAGTATAATTATACCAGACTGACCTTAGAACGGATTGGTTCAATTCCAGTGGAGTCCAATTATGGAGTCTTAACATATAATTAGACCAACATTGATTCATAAAGTAAGGCCACTAGGTTGATCCTGTTCATTGATTTGCATGATAAATGTTATTTTTAGCAGCATTAGTTCAAGAACAAACATTATTTTCTTAATAGGGTTAATTCTAAAATAGATACAAAATACAAGACATCTTTAGAGAAGGAGGACAATAATTCCACGAGGCTAGATTTCCTTCTTGGAGTTTCCAATAGTAATAAGCTCATCTGTCACCATCCCCACCACCCTTACACATCCCCCAAAATAAAAGAAAAATGTCAAATGATAATTAATACCACATTCTGGCAAATGTTCATGTGTCTTTTGAGATAGTGTAATCATATCTAATTTATGTCTAACCATATATTCAAATGGTATTTAGCTTAACAATGTATATGTATAAATATGACTATTTACTAATTATTAATTTATCCTTTTTAGATATGTAGATACTTCTATTTCAAATACATTATGATTTAACTGTTTTCATTTTTAGGGACATTGAGCACCCACACATGCACATAAACTAGCCAAATAACTGTTAGGCTTGGAATAGAAACATCATTTATCACTTGGTCAGGTTCAACACATTATTTTCATATTTTGATGGATCTGTGATCTCATTGATATGGGTCCTTGCTCCAAAATGCAGATTACAACCCATCTTTATCTTATCTTGTGTGACTCTCATATATGACCTCTGACATAAAATAAACAATGTTCTCAGGGTCTTCCTCAAATCTCTTTCCTTTTATGCATTGTAAGGTACAGAAGTAGAGTAGATGCCCTGTGAAGTTTTAAAGTCAAGGATATTAGTAAATGTATAATATTAATATTCAGGTTTTTCTATGAACAATATGAATAAATCTATCTTCATTACATCTTTCAAGGAATATTTTATGATTTTGATATATTAATGGAAGACACCGAATTGGAGAAGTGTAAAAAATTGTCCCATGTATTGATTTGATGCTTTTAGAAATAATCAACAGATTTTTATGGAGAACTGTTGTGTTGTGATACACGAGGAAAAACATGGATTTCAAAAAGACATTAGAAGACATTTGAAATATATAGGGTGAAGTAAGCAGAACCAGAAGAAAAATTTATAATATAATACAGAGTGTGTGTGTGTATATATGTATGTATGTATATATACAACATATATGAATATACATGTATATACATATATGTATATATAGAAAGAGTATAGTTACTAAGGGAATTTGTTCTATTTAATTACATATAATCACAAAGCAAAACCATAAATCTTTTTTGAAAAAAATGTTTTTAATTTACAGTTTGGAGGAGAAATCAACAAATGTCCCAAGCACAAAAGGACTTTGCATTATCTATATCTTTCAGTCAGTTACATGACTTGAAAGATATAGTTTTCTGTATAATATATGTCAGTGAAAAGTTGCTTTCTAATCCTTTCAAAATATATTGCCTTTATTTTGTTGTTCAATCATTTCAGTCACATCAAAAACTTCATGACTCCCTTTGGGGTTTGCCTTATCCTTCTCCAGTTCTTTTCACAAATGAAGGAATTGAGGGCAGCAGAGTTAAGTTACTTGTCCAGGGTCACAAAGCTAGTAAGTGTCTGAGGCCAGATTTGAATTTAAGTTTTTCTGACTCTGAGTCTCACACTCCATCTACTGTACCACTAAGCTGTCCTATTCCCTTTATGCATATCAATAATTTTCTAAGAGATTTGACTTTTTCAAGGACTTTATTCTTATATTCGTATGCATATATCCATATAGGTATATATACCTATACAATTTAATTAATTAGAAAGGAGATAGTATATTTAAACAAATTTTCTGGTTTTGTGAAATTCACTGTTCTAAATGACCAAGATTTAAAAACATCTAATATTTTTCCTCAATTAAAAAAATGTCTTATACTTCCCCACTTTAAACTGCATATTTGATAAACCCTTAAGCAAGATATAGAATCACAGAATCATATAGCTAGAAGTAAACTTTAAAGGACATTTACCTTTGTCATTTTAGAGAAGAGAAAGTGGAAAGCAATGGAGATTTTGCATGACTTGACCAAGGTCATGTGACAAATCAGTGCCAGAGAGATCTATATCACGTTTTGTGCTTAGTGTTCTTTTTCACAAGTTCAACTTTTATTCTTTATTAGTTATGATCATGATTATATTTGACTCAGATGCAAAATCAGTCAAGGGTTTATACTTTTAGTGTTTCCTTTCCCCAATTCTTTAGCTTTTGTTTTTACTTTATTTTATCTGTCACTTCTTGCTGCTATCTGTATGTCTGCAACTACAACAAATATTCCTAGCCCCATTCCCCTTATCCAATTTGCTCCTTATAATCATATAATAGATAATAGTGAAGATAATAATAGATAATATAATATGAAGATAATAGATAATAGATTATGAAGGCTTTCTTATAGCTTCAATGAATGAATTTTATGACAGAGATCTGCAATATCTTGGTTTTGTTTGTTTTTCTCAAGGGCTCTTTGCTTACTTTTTTTGCTATATTCAAGGGACTTGGTGTAAATAGATGAGAGCCATTGATGAATTGAGAGACAACATGATGATAGTACGGTGCATAGAATACTTAACATAGATTTATGGAGCTCTCTATCCAAGTCCTCTTTCATATACAGATTATGTGATCTTAATCTTAAGAGTCTTAACCTCTTAAGTTCTAAATTTCTTCATGAGCAAAATGTGTCTCTTGTGTGGGAGAAGGAAAGAGGGCTATTGAACTCTTATGGCCTTTATAGTTCATTTGAGTTTTAAATTCTAGATTTAGTCTAGAATTCTATGAATAACAACCCATTAATATCAGACTTTGAAGTTTACAAAATATTTTTCTTCACAAAAAGAGAAGTTGTATTGCTTTACAGAGCCATTGTGAGAAAATTGTTGTTATTATTCTCACAATAATGATATCATTTCAGTTGGGATAGATGAGACTTAAAAAGAAGTTAATTGGCTCAAGATCACATACCTAAGTAATTATCAGAGCTTGAATCCCAGACCTGATCTCTGCTAACTCTATTATACTCTATGATATATGTATATCAGTGAGAATATTTATGTTCAGTTATGACATAATGGACAGCAAAAAGGATGAATTAGTAAATTCATTAATTAAAATGCTGTTTGCAATACTTTTTTTCAAATTTACTTTTTTATAGTTTATTTAAGTCAAAAAACTTTTGCCTTCAATTTCATCATTTCTGCCTAAAAAAGAGAATTTGTTTCTATTTCAAAACTATGTTTGAAGGTTATGCTTTTTGAAGGAGAGAATTGTGAACCTGAGTTAATAGTTTCCTGTTGTTATCTGTAATGAAGGTATAAAATTTTGCCTGAGCCAAGGGATAGTTATCTTTCACGAAAATGCCTATAAATAGAACCTCTTATTCATGAATTCACCAACTTATTGACTTTTGTTTAGTAGGAACACATGCATTTCTGGTCCCAGTGGTAATTGTGTGTTTGTTTAAGGAAAGCCTTTGCTTTGATTATGTGAAAATATTGACTGAGCGTTTGTTTCTCATTTTCAATGTGAGGCTTGTGAAGTGGGAGTATAATTTAAATTTAACAGATTATTTATAATTCCCCTTATCAAAATTCTAAAATAACTTTTATTTTTGCCTTTTTATTTTTATATATAATAATTTCCATGAATGCCCCTATTCATATTCAATGACTCTTTTACTGTAAGTAAAGAAAACCATGAAGAAGAAACAATTGACACAGTGACCACATTTTGAGAATATATATGACATCCTCTACCTAAAATATAAAATTTTATCTCATTGCTACCACTCAGTGTGGTATTAGATTTTGCCCTTTGGTTCAGATTCTATCTTTGTCCATTACTGCTCAAGTACTTCACCTCTTTGTGACTGTTCCCTTATCTGGGAGACTAAAAAAGTAGATAAAATGATCCAAAAAAAAAAAAAAAAACCCTTTTGATTTCTAAATCTACGATCCCTGTAATTAAAAGAGGAAGGTAAATTTCCTACTTTCTTCTGTGAGGCAATGATTCATCATTATGATTATTCACCATTCAATTTAATTTTATCGTTCCTTTCCTTTACATTATTATTATACTTTTGATTCTGTTGCTTATTTTACTCTGGTTTAGTTTAATCTTTATAGTCTTCCCATGCTTCTCTTAACTAATATTATTTCTAATGAAGTTATAATATTTCATGAGATTCATATATCATAATTTGTTCAGCTATCACCCCAAATCTACGGGCATCCATTGCTCTTTTTTTCCAGTATTTTTTTGCTATTACCAAAAATGCTTCTATGAAAATGTTTGGTATAATTGTGACCATAATATGATAGTTCCTTCCTTATGTCCATGGCCACAATTTAATTATTGTAATCTCTAAGTCAAAGGATATGAACAATTTACTTACTGTTATGGAATTAAAAAAAAAAAACTTTTAGTTTCTTCTATCCATCTTTTTCATATGTGTCCCCTCCTTATACTAACTCTTCTCCCTAGTTTAGGCTCATAATTCTTTTATAACTTATATTGCAAGAACATTCTCATTGAATTTTCCATTCATTTTTTCCATTTTATTCTAAAGTCAAAGGCATTTTCCTAAAATTTTGGTCAGACCACAACATAGTATTTTCACTCTTTTTCATTGTTTGCTTGCATTTTGTTTTCTTTCTTTTTTTTTTCTTTTGGATCTGATTTTTCTTGTGCAGTATGATATTTGTGGAAATTTCTATAGAGGAATTGCACATGTTGAACATATATTGGATCCCTTGTCAACTTGGGTAGGGAGGGAAAGGAGGGAAAAATTAGAATATGGAGTTTTGTAGGAGTGAATGTCAAAAATTATCCATGCATATATTTTGAAAATAAAAAGTTACAATTAAAAAAATAAAATATTAGTCAGATCACGCCATACATATGATCTATGTATCAGATGTATGGATACATACATAACCAGTAACTCCCAGCAGCTCCCTATTTTTCTAGGATTAAATACAAAGAACTTTTGCATTTAAAGGTCTTCATAATCTAGTCTGCTTGTCTTTCTAGTCTACGTGTATAGAGGGTATCCCAAAAAAGATATATATATGTATATATATATCAGCCTGAAAACTTCTTTTTTTCTCTATATTTTTGCACTGACTACCTTTCAGGTAGAAAAAGCACTCTCTCCTTAGCTCTGCATTATAGATTACCTTCAAGCCTCAACTCAAGCACTGCCTTTTGAAGGACTTTTCTATTTTTCCCAGAAGATTATGGCTGCCCCTTTGAGGATGCTTTCTATATATTTTATATGCGTTTTGTGTATCTCTATGGATATATGTGTTATCTTTCTCATTAAAATATGAGTTTCTTGAAAAGAGGACCTGTTTTTTTCTTCTTTTTATCCCTAGCTTTCAGAACAGTGCCTAAGGAATAGAAAGTGCATCATAAATACTTATTTGTTGATTGATAATTTTAAATATTTTTCAGAATTGTTTGAATAATTCACAACTATATAAAATTGATTATATATTTCTTTTGTATTCATTCTATCCAAATTTATCCTTATATCTGCATTCAGATGGCAATTTATCTGTTTGATTCCAGGTCATTCTCCTGGCTTACTACCTAGTTTACAATCTTTCCACTTCAAATTCTGTGTTTATACTAAGGGATTTAATATGGACATCAATGTGTCCCTCAAATAACCATAGACTCTCAGCTCATTATTTTCATTTCTCATGTCCTTTACTTTCATTCTTCTTCAGTCATAGAAAGAAATGTCATCCTTTTGATGTCATCATTACCTACAAATTTTCTACTTCCACGACTAAGAACTCTGAAAATTTGTTAGATTATAATTTCTTATCATTCCATAGCTTCATGTATATCACTTCTCCTAAATTAAGGCTTTGTCCTCACTATGAATTCCAGAAGATTCATTTCTCCTCAATCTCCCGGAACACAAGTGTTAAATTGTGACCTGAAGGCTATATTTGTGGCCCAGCAACACTCACTAGTGAAGTCAAACCAGATTAAAATGTAATTGGGAAATATTTAACAAATAAGTAAAACTAAAATAGAACATAGATGATGTTAATATGTGGTTTTCCAAGTCAATCTGTGGCCTGGAGTAATCTTTATGTTCTATTTAATCTTGTCTCATTTTTAGCAGTTAAAAAAATGGTCTTATTTAATCCTTCAATTGTTAATGACTCTACATACTTTAGTCCCCATCAGTTACCTCCAGATGTAGCTGGGATCCATAAAATTCATAAAAGCATTCGTCAGTGATAGAGGTCTCCATCCTATATGTATACTATGCTCATTTATTTCTCACCCTGTGTTGCTGGATGATTATATGATTTTTGTTCTGTCCTTCCTTCTATGTTTAAAAAAATGAGTTGCCTATATAAAGATCTAGACTCATGCTAGTAATGATATTTGCATATCTATGAATGGTTAACTATATCTCTTCTGAGGAAAAATATTCAAGACAGTAAGAAGTTTACCTTTGAGCAATCTATAAATCTTTTTCTTTCAAATGGATCAGTTTGATTCAATATTTTAAACAAATAGTCACACATCCTTGTCATCTCTGTAATGTTTACTGAATGTAATCAATTAATCAGTAAACATTTATTTGTGTTTAGGATGAATTCACAGTAAATTTTCTTTGTCAATCATTCCAGATTAACATACATTCTCACCAATAATTAATGTGGTACTTTCATTCCTCAGACAATATATCCAAAAACTGCCTTGAGAAAGTATCCTTTTTGTAAATCTCATAGTAGAAGGGGAAAAAATTCCTGTGTGAAATAAGAAACCTAGGGATTTCCCCATATAACATTCAAAGTCTAATTAAATGTTTGAATCACAACTTTGGTTTTCCAATGTATAAAAGATCATCATTTTCAATATCAACTGATAAGTTGAACATGCTTACACATTTGATATACATTGAATAAGATACTTGGAAATTGCTTAATCTCAAATTAAATTCTTAAATTGACCTGTTGAATTCAGCACACAGTAAATAACAAGAAGAAAGAAGAACAAGAAAGTTTAATTGGTTTAGGTCCCAAAATAATGCTATATAAAATCAATTGGGCTTTATATTTATAATGTGCTTTAAATTTTACAATGTATTTTTGTCAAAGCAACCATGTTAGAGTAGATAATTCAAATAACAGACTCATTTTACAAATGAAGAAATGGAAGACTCGATGACTATGAAAATCTAGGATAACTTGAAACTTTAAATCAGATAAAAAAGTTAAAATATGGAAACTTAGTTTTTAAAGCACTACACTACTTTGCTATTAATATATTTTTCTTACAGGGATATAACAGAATAACTTTATTGTAGATTATCCACAAGACAGATCATTTTCTAACACATTACTAAAAATTGATTGTGAAATATCTGTTATTCATCTGTTTCAAACTCATTATCCTAGGACAGTCTATTTGGGAAAAAGTTGTATTTTATTTCTTTTCAATAGAATTCAAATAATATTTACAAGATAATTTATTGGTGCTATTCACTATACTTTATTAAATTTTTTTTGGAAATAATTTTACTGGCACGTTTTTGTTTTTATATCACCTATGTTTCCCAATATATATTTTTCTCTAGCACTGTCAAAAAGCCTTTCTTATAAGAAAGGATAAATAAAAGGGTAAGAACAAAATGTTTACAATAATCAACCAATACTCTAAAGATGTTAGACACTACAGTAAGTAGTACATATCTGTAATGTTACACCTTAGTAAAAAAGTTATGAGATTCCATAGCTCTCCTTTGGTTCCAAGCTCTTTTATCATAATTTTCAAGAATTTATTTTTAATTCTTTTGTTGTTATTCTTTTCATTTGTATTATTTGCAGTAATTGTGTTTAATGTTTTCTTAATTCAAGTTACTTTGTTGTCATTCATTCATTCAATTGCACAAAATAGTTTGCCATTTTCTTCTCTAACTCATTTTACAGCTGAAGAAACTGGAACAACCAGGGATAAATTATTTGCTTAGAGTCACATAACTACTAAGTGCCTGAGGTGAGATTTGAACTCAGATCTTCCTGACTTCAGGCCAGGCATTCTATCCACTGGCCATATAGTAGCCTCTCTAATCACTTTTCTATGCATAACTTTTATGATTTCTCATGATTCTCTGTATTCATCATGTTTACTATTTTATATAGAACATAATCCTTATTTATTAATGTGCCATAACTAGTTTAATTATTCCTCAATCAATAGGTACCTATGTTACTTTTTTCATATTTTACTTTCAGTATCACATTCCAACCCCATTCTCTTCCCAACATTCTGACTAATTGCTCTATTCACTCCTTGTAGCCCATAGTCTACAACATAGGGTGATATTGGGGTTTTTTAAGAACAAATATATTAAATTGCTTACTTCTGTCCAAAATAAGTATAGAGATAAGGAAATGGCATAATTAATTAAATAAGTAGTATAGTTTATTAGTCTGAGATTTGATGCTTTCTTCCTCCACTGTGATTCACAGGATAAAGAATCACTACTTAGCAAATAGAAAGAGTAGCAAGAGATCAGATACAATAGCTCAGGATATGTCAGAATCAATTCTTCATACTCTGGAATGCTGTAAATTCCCAGATCATCAGACACACTTAGATATCAATAAAACTACCAACAAATGTTCTAAAATCAAATGTAGATGAAATTTTTCTAGTTTTCATTCGAAGTGTTCTAAATTCTAAAACAATTATAAAGGTTGTGATAGAAAATCAACCAACCAGTGCAAGAACAACTTGGATTGATTTTTTTGTACTTATTTTTATTTCTAAGAATTCGGAATTAAATTACAAAAACATAGAACACTACAATAAATTATGCCTCTCCCCTCTCCCTGAAGCTTGTCCAATTAATGTGGATAGTACGCTTGGAACTTCATAATCATTACCTTTCTTCCCCTCTAACTTTCAAGTGTGAAGACTTGATTACTTAGTACAGCAAGACTTTTGCTAATATTCTGGTTTGCAGTATGTGCCGCATATAAATGGATATTTGTGTAGTAGGGGGTGATATAGACAGCTCTGCTGCCATCTGTGTGCTAATTAACCAACAATGAACGCAGACTCTTGTCATGGGAGAAAGTCATCTTCATTTCTGTAGGATGCAAATTACACTGCTGTTAAGACAAAAAGGGAATTGCCAAATTTGGGCTCCAATAAATGGTGAACATTGTTTTGGTTTCTCATTTGAGTTGGTAGTATGAAGTATAGGTAGCATTATTCTATGAGTCACAGTGGGAAGTAGTGGCTAGAGAACTAGCTTTGGAGTTAAGAAGAGCTAGGTATAAATTCTGTCTATAGTACATGCTGATTATATTACTATGGGAGGATTACTTAATTTCAGTTCTTTATCATCTGAAAAAAGTTTGTATTCCAGATTGCACAGAATGAAGTGTCAGGGCTAGACATTTCCTGCCTGTAACTCCCTCTTATGACAATCTTTGAAAATGTCAAATAAATATCATATTATAATGTTATTCTAAATATGCACAATTGAATGATATTAATGTAAGTACACTGACCACTCATTTATTTATTCACTCAACAAATAGTTGCTGAACACACACTGTTTTCTAGGGATTCTCCTTGACATGTTTACAAAAGAGAATAATGATTTCTACTCTCTTAAAGCTTACCATGAAATACAGATGATGATTTCACAAATAATTGTAATAATAATAATAATAAAATTGGAAATAATGTGGTATCAGATACAAAATGCTATATTAATATGGGATAATTTTGTTTTTCAAAACAAAATAATCTAAAATATCTGTTCTTCCCAGTATCCACTTAATATGTTATGATCTCTTCATTTATTTGCTATTTCTTCTTATTTGCTTCTCTATGTATAAGAACAATTCAGTTAAACACTGGATATCCAAAAATTGCTGAATTTCATTTCTAACAAAACAACAACAACAAAACAAGTAGAAACAAAACGAGTGCCTATTAATTAGGGAATGGCTTAACAAGTCCATATATTCATGTGAAGAAGCAACACTTAATTGAGAAGCATTTTTAAATACCCTACTATGTGCTGGAGACTTAATAAAAGCTTATTAACTAGCTGTAGGCAGAGAAATTTACAACACAGTCCCTGTCCTAATCCAATGAGGGACATAATATGCAAATAGCTACATAGAAAACAAATAAATACAAGATAAATTAGAGATAATCAACAGCAGGTGTTAGCAATAAGAAGGATCAGGAAAGGGCTTTCTTTTTTGTTTCTTTCTTTCTTTCTTTTTTTTTTTTAGAAGATGGCATTTTATTCTGGATTTGAAGGAAGCTAAGAGGTAAAAACAAAAAGGGAAAAATTCTAGGCATGAGAGTTAGTGTAAAAAATAGGCAGACACTCAATTGAAGAGTGTGTGGGGGTGAGTAACATATAAAAAGATAGGAAAGATAAGAGTGGGTCAGTTTATGAAAGACTAAATTTCAAAGAGAGGATTTTATATTTGATTATTAAGGTGATAGGGAACCAGCTCGTAAGAAAGATCATTTTGACAGATGAATAGGAAAGAGGCTGTGGTGGGGTAAAACTTGAGACTGGTTATTCTTCATTGTCAGAGGATCAAAATGACACCACTCTGTCAGATTCAAGTGATTAGACCAGTACAAGCCCAGAAAGCTCTACCACAGGTTGGGCACAAATAATCCATATGAATATTACTTTGTATCTTACTTTTCTTTTGAGCTACATCAATTCTGTTTTGCTTATGGAGCACAGCACCTTCTCTGATGAGGGTAGGCTATGCAAGCACAGTCCTGTGCTAGTGTATCTCATGTCATTGATTAGTGATAAGGACATGGGCTGAACACTTCCAGAGTATTCTCAACAGACCATCATCAATCAATACTGAAGCCATTGACCATTTACCTCAGGTTAAAATCAATCCCTTCCTAGCTGAAGTTCCAAATGAAGAAGTTTTGAATGCCATTAAGAATCCTTTTATGTGACAAAGCACCTGGTGCTGGTTCTATTCCAGCTGAAATATATAAGGGGTGTGTGTGTGTGTGTGTGTGTGTGTGTGTGTGTGTGTGTGTGTGTGTGTATCCATTACTCATACAAAAGCTGACTGAAATTTTCCACATTATGTTTTAAGAGGACGTTTCCCCGAGACTTAAGCCAGAGACCATTCAAAAGGCTAATTTAATAACATAGGTGTGAGATAATAAAGATTTCTACCATGAGGGTATTTTCAGAGGACAAAAGAAGTGATTATATACAAGAAAGGTAAAATTTCTAAGTTTTGGTCCCAAATTGCATAGCTTGATTGAGCATGGGGGGAGTGGGGAAGGAAGGAGGCACTGGTAAGAGAAAGTGAAAAACTGAAGAGATATCTAGGTTGCAAACCTTGGTGAATGGGAAGATGGTTGTCATTTAGCAGTCATAATGAAATTTGAAGTGGGAAAAAGATTTTTAGGGAAATATGAGATTAGTTTTGGCCATGTTACTTTTAAGATGTCTACTGAATAACTATATTTAGAGCTGGGATGGGAAACTGGAGAAGTAGGTCTGGAGGTTAGGAGAGAGGTTAATATGGGATAAGTGGATCTGAGACTCATCAGCATAAAAATAGTTATTGAATCTATGGAAGCTTATTAAAACACCAGACAAAATAAGAGAGAAAAAAAAGTGGGTCCTATGGTTGAAGGGACCCTGAAACTCTTTCTCTCTCTCTCTCTCTCTCTCTCTCTCTCTCTCTCTCTCTTCTCTCTCTCTCTCTCTCTCTCTCTCTCTCTCTCTCTCTCTCTCTCTCTCTGACTTTGGGAATGAGCCATGAGGTAAAGCACTTGAAGCTCCTTGAAGGATTGTTTCTCCTTCAACCTTGCCTCTGTGACAGATTGCTCCAGTGAATCAGATAAAGTAGTTTATCTAGGTGTAGTGGTTGAGTCCTGAGCTAAAGTATTCCAACCCTATTGAATTGAAGATTTTCTATTCAATTCCAGCTCAAACTCCACCCACTGGCCTCATTGTTTGGGGGAGCAGGCCTTGGCTTATAGACAAAGACTTCAATTATAAAAATGGCAATTTTAAATCCTCTCCTTGCAGAGAACCTAACGTGCCATGCCATGCTAAGGAAACCTCTGCCCGCTTGAATGATATTCTCTTTCAGTGCTACCCTCTCTTTATCCTCACCTATTTCCCTAATGAGATTTTATATCTCTTTGTTGGGATTTCTCTACTAGAAACTTAACTTCTCTGCCAGGACTCCTCCACTACTTTACTCTTCTGTCAGGATCTTATTTTATATCTCTCTGTCAGGACTTTGCCACTAAGGAATTGAGCCTTTCTATTCATGCATAATAGCAAAGGCTGGTTTTCCACTGCCTATAATAAACCTCTTTTACCAATGTAGGTTTTCGGGTTCATAAATTCCTTTACAAAGGATCTCTGTGCTGCCAGAATGGGGGTTCCCAAAACTTCCTACCCATGTGCTGAATCCCAAGGGAGTGTAGGGGAGCCAAACTTCTCCATTTGGTTCCCCGAACCCCGAACCTGAGACTAGACCTTAACATTTAACTCCCTGACCACCAGGAACTCTAATCTCATCACTTGGTTCCCTGAATCTAATCTCATCATTTGGTTCTCTGACCAGGAACCCCAAAATCTAGATCTCATTATGGTCACTTCTGGTTAATATCCACTTATGTGTACTCCTGTGGTAAATGAGACTGATCTGAAGAAAAGATCCAAAACCAAATCAGAATAATTCAGGAAAAATTAAAAACAAAACAAAATCCAAAAACCTTGGAAATGGTTTATAAATTGGTCAAGGTGATATTAGCAGACCCACAAAATTATGCATAGTGATGAGAATAATGCAAATGAAGGTAACTCTAAGAGGAGATGCAGCATAAGTGGACAATCATAGCCCAGAGAACTGATTGAATATATTTGTCTCAGATTGATATTGATACAAATACAGGAAAAGAGAATTGTATACTCATTCAAGCAGATCTCACTTTTCCCTCATTAACTTTCTTTGCAATGGGGCAGGGATTCAATGGGAAGATTTTTGTTTTGTAGGCAGTTTTATAAACTTTTGTGGCATGGAATAAAAAGAGCATCAATAAAATGTTTTGTTTTGTTTTAATAATGAATTAAATGATGACTTAGATGCTTGAAAAATGTAAAATTAAATAATCAGATCAAGAATAAATTTATCTTTATTGTTAAGGCAACAGGTTTTTTGCGTGTGGATAAGGTTGATTAAGTTTTTTAAAATTCTATGATATAACATTTTATATTTTATTAACAGAAATGAGAAAAAAAAGTCATTAATTTAATATCAAAAGTGGGAATTCAAAATCAAATTTAGTGCCATCATTCTAAACAATAGGAATTTTTAGAAGATAAATTAACTGACTATAATCACTCGCTACAATATATAAATATAGTCATGTTTAGCAGTCAAATTGTCACAAACATGAATGGATGAACATCTTTAACTTCTGCCCTAAGCCTCCTAATAATATCCAAATAATTGAAAGGGAAGTCATATAACAGTTTTCCCATTTCGTCAGCATAATTACTCTCTCAATTAAAACCTCTGAAGAGTTGAAAAGGATAATGTTTTACTCCTATGGGGACACATTCATAAACAATCAGTACTAATATGAATATTAGTTTTCAAATATCTTCAAGCAACTATTGAAGTTTTTTTTTTTTTTAAGTCAGACTAAATACTTGTTCAGTCAATTTATGTAGTCAGATTCTATTATCTGCTGGAATATTGTGCCTCAACAAATTCCATTTTGGTTCAAATTACATGAAATTATTCTGCATATCACTGAGAAAATTTTGAAATTTCCTTAGATGAATAACTTAATTTGTATTTGTTTTCAGTTTTCCCATTCCATTTTATTTTTCTTGAATAAACTAAGTTAGCATTTGATACAGAGATTACACTTTTGTTTTGGAATTTGTGTTTTTGTTATTAAATTGGGTGTCTCCAAATAAAAAAAACAATGTTTTTTTCTTTTCAATAAAATTAAAGTGTATATGTATGTATATGTGTGTATGCCTGTAAATATGTATGCATATATGTATTGGGTGTATGTATGTATTTGTATGTGTTTATCTTTACCTAGAACTACACATTTATCATGGATGATCTTACCCCAGTAAGAAATACTAGCCCATTGTTATTTAACAAACATTAAAAACTTGCTTTCCAGAAAATTATCTCCTCTCCTATTTAACTGTCCCAAATTTCTACCATTAGGACTATTCCTTTGGGTTAAGATATTGACTCCAGCATTTGAATGCTGCTATTAAAATGCAAATGCATTTGCCTATTAGAAGGGAAAAGGGCTTTACCTTTGTTTCCTGACTAATACATTAGACTACAATAAACTGTATCAGGTTAACAAGCTGCCCAGTAGTACAGAACATGACAAGAAGGAAGATAAGGTCTGATGAAAGAAAAAGAGAAAGAAAAAATAAGAAGGACTTTAATTGAAAATATATTAGAATTTGAGTGGTGTCATAGGTCTGTAACCAAGATACCAGTCAGACTGAGATTGACATCCCTTTTGAGTTTAGAAGTTGTAACTTCCAATGGGCTATGCTGAGTGTCTAGAAAAGCAAAGCAAGTTCTCCACAGAATAGCAAACCATCTTGTGTCAAAAATGGAGCATGACTGATCAGTAGTAGGATTAGGCTAAGAGTAGCCCCTTCGTTTTCAGCCTGGGTGACAAAAGGAAACCCAGGTTTTAAAAAAAAAAAAATGTTACTTTGAAAAGACTACTGTGTCAATCTCATGTTTCAATTGTCTATAATGATAAGAGTATCTAGAAAAAGGAAGGAATAGAAATGACAACATTCTGGTCTGGGCCAATGAAAATTGCTTGTGCCAATTAGAATGTTAAAATCCTCAATTATTTTATTTAAACTAATTAATGAAAGATATCTTAAGCCAATGCTCTAAAAAACTCAGGTTTATCAATGAGAAAAAAGAGTCCATTTCCATTATGTATTAATGGAAATAATCCTAAACTAGATATTATTTTGATTTGGAATAAGAATTTTAGGGATTATTTGAGTAAAGAAACTCATATGGAAGAAAAGATTGATTTAATCAAATGAATATGTACTTAAATAAATATTCTCTAAATAATACTTTTCATGGAATCTTATTGCTAGGCCTTTTTCAATCAATGCAATTTGAGAAATATATTTGTAGGGGGAAAAAGAGATAATTCACTTGTTATTTGAAAAAGATGACAGTATTATTAATCTTATGATTCGTGAAGTGCCTATTCATCTGTGAAATGGTTAATAGGAATAACTTTTTCTTGGATGTTTCCACTACTTCTAACAAAGTAGAATCACATGGGTCACTGAAAAATAATACAGGAATAAGTGATTGAAAATGGTATTTTAAGTGCCTGTTATATGCCAAGCAATGTGCTGTCATGTATATAAAAGTGAGATCATGCTTGTCATCAAGGCACATACATTCATTCTAAAGAGAGAGACAGCACATGTGTAACTGAAAACATTGATGAGTGAAAGGAGTGTCTTTAGAGTCACAGCAATGGCAAATTTGACCAGATTAAAGTCAACTACCATGGTCTTTGTACCTTTCTAGGCACAATAGTAGTATTGATTTTATTACTGATTCCAAAGCAAGAGAAAGAAAAATAGCAAAGGGCACATATATGCATAACCATTCCTACTCTGGCCTCCACTGCTTAAAGATCAGATATATAATATTTCACCCCTTTTCTAGGCTTCTCTGGCACCCTTAATGTTTTTGAGGTCTAATCTCTCTTCCTTTGAGTTAAGTCCCTTAATCATTGGTTCAAGTCCTACTGATGGTCTTCCCTCAAAAGGGGTCCTATAAAATTTAGATGCAGCATGGAAAGAGCACTGGGCCTCAAGTTCTCCCTGACTTTGGTACCAGATACTTATTAATTTTGTGATCTTGAGCAAGTCATTTAATCCCCATTTGAATTTCCTCTACTATAATGCTCAACTCCTAAGCTCAAGAGAAGTGCTGGTCTGTCTGACTTGTAACTGTAGATACTGATTTAAATTTTTTTTAGTCCAGGTATTCACAGGAGCTTGCAGCTGAATGGTTGAGAAAGCATGTAAACAACTATGTGCAAATAAACTATGTACAGGATAAATTAAAAAGATTGACAAAAAGATTGAGAAGAATCAAGAAATGTTTCATGTGGAAGGTGGGATTTATCTGGATAATGAAGGAAGCCAGAGAAGATAGGATATGGGGATAGAGAGGAGAGCATTCTAAGCATGAGGAACAGCTATTGAAAATGCTGGGCTCCCACAACTGGAATGTTTTGTTTGAGAAATAGTAAGCCAGTGTCACTAGATCAAAGTGTGTATAGAATGTCTAAGAACTAAAAAACTTGAAAAGTGGGAGACAAAGAGAGTAAGAAGGGTTTTGAACAACAGACAATTTTTGAATTTTCTCCCAGAGATGATAGTCCCAAAAATATACTAATTTGGGGAAAGGGTAAGGGGCATGTGTAACACAGATTAGGAAAATCATTAGTTGATTGAATACAAGATGGACTACGTTGAAGCTTAGGGCAAGCAGACCAACTTATTGTCTTTAGATCTGAGTACCATGATTGAAATTATACATTGATAAACTTGCGATTTCACTGGATAAGTAAGGCCTGTGGTCTAGATTCTAGGAGAGTCAGCAGAAAGAACTATAAATATTTAGCCTAGAGAAAAGATAACTCAAGACAGCTGAAAAAGTTGTCACATGGGGGAGAAATGAGACTGAATATACTTGGGAAATGATGATTGGGTAGAAATTTTAGAGACAAAATTCAGATTGAATTTAGAAAAAACCTTCCTACCAATTAGAGTTGTCCAAAGTGCAATGAGCCATCTCAAGAAATGTTGGGTTATTCCTTCTTGGAAGTCTTCCACTAGAAGCTAGAAAAGCAGTTGTCACCTATCTTATAGTGTTAATCCCTTTTCTCTAAGACTTATATTAAAAGACTGATGAGGTTCCTTACAAAGCTTGAATTCTGTGATTATGTGAGAAAAGAGACAAAAGTCATAAGTGAGGATGATATTGAACTATTAAAATAAAATAAAAAAAAACTGTCGATTTAAATTATCAGGGAGGAAAAAGGGCAGATTTAGTAGGAACGGAAAAGTGGAAAAACTTAAGTAAGGTGTCTGTAGTTAGAGAATTTGACGGTTAGATATTTTAGCAATAACAAAACTTTGAAAGTGTGACAATACCTATAATACAAAGTATGACTATATGCATGGGCTGCTGTAAATCTGTGAAAATGAAACTCATTGAATTTGAAGACGGTAAAGGACTTAAGAGATCAAAGTTTTAGAAGGGGCACCAATGTGCAGGTTTGAATTATGAGAATGATAACAGAACAAGATAAAAAGATTGTGAACTATAATTAGAAGCTATTGATTGAAGTAAGAAAATGTCATTTAATCAATCCTCAAGTATATATTGTTTCACATGATTAGGTACTTTGCTAGATGTTAGGAATTCAAATATAAAAGTGAAACAGTTCCTGACCTCAAAGAGCTTACATTCTAATGAATATTGTTCATTCATTTCAGTTGTGTTCATTTCCTCATGATCCTTTTTTGGGTATTTCTAGGTAAAGATATTGGAATGATTTGCCATTTCTTTCTCCAGCTCATTTTACATATGAAGAAACTGAAACAAACAGCATTAAGTAAGTGGCTTGCCCAGGGTCATACAATTAGAGAGTTCTGAGGCTATATTTGATCTCAGGTCTTCCTATCTCCAGATCTGGCACTCTATCCATCTAGCTGCCTCTATTTTAATGAATATAAGAAAATAATGAATATGTGTTCTGAAGCTAATAAAAAATACAGCAACTAGGATGAAGAAAGGTGGTAAAAAGGGAATGTGACAGACTTCAAAAGAAAAGTAGTTCCTTAATTCTTATGGACTCCTGATCTTAGAATGGGGTATAAGGAGTATAGCAATCATATTTCCTTACCCCATGGGCTTTCTTACCTTATGGATTTAGGAACAAAGAAGAAATTATATTTGAAAGGATTTCAGAGGAAGTTAAGTAATAATAACCTTGTGAGGCAAACAGTGATCATGCTGCCAGCTTTGTTCAAAATATCCTTGGACATTCCATTTTGCAATTTTCTTTTAGAGTTAGTTTGTTAAAGGAAATTTCAAAATGAAACTAACCTAATAATGTTATACTCAAACTTCATTCTTGACTCCAAATGTTAGTTTATTTAAATCAAATTATTTAAATCAACAGATCTAACTTTGAATATCAGATCTCCGGGCCTAGAGACATTGACAATTTGAAAACTTCAGACAACATAGAAAACAAAACAAAAAAAAATTGCCACCATCATCATCATCAGACACACACCAGTGAATTTCATATCTATTGCTTCTCTCTTTTCAAGCTCTATTTCATCTCTGAGCTTAGGTCACTCTTTAATTCTATCACTGCTTACTTTCATAGTGGGTATATTTCAGGAATCTTTAGTTAGAAGTGATAAATGGTCATTTATATGTATAAAATTGATGATTATCTCTGACTACTCATACTTACTCAAGTTGTGTGGTAAATGAGTTTGAATGATACACTCAAGCAAAGTAAAAAGGGAATATATCTTTGTGATCCATCATATCATCTTGGGAAAATATGTAAGAATTAGATCCCTGAAGGCATTCCCAAGTGACTTTTTTTTCTTTAACTTTTAGGCCTTTTTTAAACCAAATCCTCTATCAGGATACCTTACCTCTTCTGTCACTGATAAACTGTTGTTTAAAAATCTATCCTAACTTCATAATTGTTGACAATATATGAGCTTTAAACACAATTCATACAATACTTAATATCTTAAGAATAATAGTAATGGCACAGTAGATAGAACACTGATTCTGGAATCAGAAGGACCTGAGTTCAAATATAATCTCAGGTACTTACTAGCTATGTGACTCTGGGCAAATCACTTAACCCCAATTGCCTCCCAGTTCTCTATATAATAATAATAATAATAATAAAAACAAATAATGTAAATGTCTGTAAACTACAAGGCTGCTCTAGTTTCTTAACATTCTCAAGGCCACTGAATATACTTTTAAATTTCTATCAGTGAATGCACTGTTATGATAGTCTTCCCATTGTACTATTATGGTGGTCTTCCCAAATAGTGCACAATTAAACATTAAAATGCATGTTGAATAAACAATTTTGCCCCAGAAGATTGTGTAATTGAATTATTTCCTTATGTTTAAAATACTTCTTACAAGTATGTAGTCCTATGTATGGTCTTGATTTTATGGAATATTGTCCTTCAGATTGGAGAGAAACATTTAGGGGGATTGTGAACCTGCAATTGTTAAATTAAAGTCATGTAATCCCTGGGTCAATTTCTAACTTTTTTTTTTACTGATCATAGAAGAAAATTTTTGTATATACACTGTGTATATCAGTGAAGTTTCAAGTAAAAATGAATCAGAATTTACTAATACATACATATATATGTATATAATAGAAAAATTATTTGATAAAAATTAAATTCTAGGATATTTCTCTTTGTCGCCTTATGGAATATTAATAGTATGTAGAAATTCTATATACTTTTGTCCATTTATTTTACTAAATCTTTCTGTTGAATAGTAATGCAATAGTAATAATGGCTAATCAACATTTATTAAATACCTTTTGGGGATACAAAGAAGTGTAAAAGATTTCCTCCTCTAAGAGAACTCACAGTTTACTGTGGGGTAGACAATATGCAAACAACTATATATAAACAAGCTATACAGGATAAATTAGAAATGATCAACAGACTCATTCATTAGAATTCATTAGAATTAAAAGAATTAAAAATTAAAAGAGATTAGAAAAATCTTTTTCTAGAATTGAGAATTGAAGGAAGCTAGGAGGAAAAGATAAAGAAAGAAAACATTCTTTGCTTGGTAATTACCAAATGGAAACACCTAGAGTTGGGAGATGATGTTTTATTTCAGAAATAGCAAGGAGACCAGTATACTGGGTTGCAGAGAATATGATGAGATGTAAGGTATAAGACTTGGAAGGAGTGTGTGTGTGTGTGTGTGTGTGTGTGTGTGTGTAGCAATTTAAGATGAGTTTGGAATAGCAGATAGAGGACTTTATAGTTGATCCTGAAGATGAGGAAGAACAACTGGAATTTGTTGAAGTGGGAGGGAAAGAAAGGAAGTCTATTGTGAAATAGTTTGACCGGAGTCTTAGGAAAATTGCTTTGACAGATGATTTGAGGATAGACTGAAGTTGGATAAGGAATGTGCATGCAAAATTAACCAGTGTACTGTAGTTACCAAAGTAACTACATGATAAAGGCCTGCATCCGGATAGTGACAGTGGCAGAGAAGAGCAGAAGACATATTTTAGAAGTGATATAAGGATATATGGACTGGTCTTAGCAACAGATTTGATATGAACTTTCAGAAAAAGTGAATAGTTGAAGATAACACCTTCACAAAATTACATGGTGAGCTTTCAATTAGGACCTGAGCATCAATGTTTTTGCAGAGTCCTGAAACTTTCTTTCCTCCGTGTTTTTAATTTGTCCTTGATGATTCTCTCAGCTACTAATGTAGATAGTGTCATCAGTCATTGGTACTCTGTTACTGATGTTGGTGGGAGTCCAGGATCTTTGAACCTTTTGAATTTACAAGGCCATCATCTATGGGATAGAGAGGGGAAGAGAGAGATATGGTTTTTCTTTTCCTTAGGGGGACACTCCCCTACAGAACATTACAGAATTTGACTACCTCTAGACTCATTGATTCTAGATGGCATTGTTATGAACTGGCCAACTGTGTTTTAAAAAGACCTAGAAAGATATCAATATCTTTCATCCAGTTACGAGATATTTCCTTCATGACATAATCTGTCTGCTATCATCAATGCACTTGATTCTCCTGAAATTGATTAAGAACTTATCCATACCTAGTTTGCATTTTGATTTTATTGATTTAGTGGCACTTGCCCCTTGCTCCATTGGTATTCATGCAATATCAAGAGGAAGTTCAATAATACCTTTGTAGAACAATGCATTGGGAGGATTTACACAAGGAGATATATAAGAGTTACATAGAAAAAGTTAAAGTTTTCTCTGTTATGCAGCGTGCCCATATGAATGAGACCACAAATCCATTAAAGTATGTCTTTTATGGAAATAAGAGGACAGAATATTAGAAATTGGCAGAAATTTCTAAGAAGAAACCTAAGATATATGGTTACCTTAAGTATGTATAACTATGAATTGGGTTTTAAACAGGAACTAATCAGGGCCCAAGCAGCACTCATAAATAAATAAATAAATATTTTCACAGCCTTAAAGAAGCATAAATAATTGTATTTTTTAAATGAAACAGTGTGTAATCCTGTTTTTCAAATGAAGTAAAAAATAATCAAAAACAGAAATTGAAGCAGGAGGGTGTAGGGGAAAACACTAAAAGTACATCAAATATGAAAATAAATAATTTTAAAGATACTTATTTTGAACATATTTGTTCTCTCTTAAAGGAAAAAAATCTAAACTAAACACTTTGGAATCTCTTTATAGATTAAATCTCATTGAATCAGCTAATTTTTAAAAATCTAAAGTCTTTAGTGCTGATTGCCATTTGGGGATATTAACATAATGATGTTGCTTTTTTTTTTTCCAAGATGGTCCTGTTTCAATATAGTTCAAGACAGTGTGATATGCTGGAAAGAATAGTAGTTTGGGAATGAGAAGTCATGTGATTATGCTCTACCTTTACATTTCCAAACTGTCTTTCTTTGTCCAAGTCCTATCACTATTTTGAGGCTCAGAATCCATATCTCTAAAATGAGGTGGGTTTAAAACTGACATTTGAAATATGCAATCAATACTACAAAATAAACAAATTAATAGAAATCAGTTAAGCCACTCTCTTTTAAGGAAAAAAAAAAAAAGGCTATCTCATTTTATCCTTATTTTCTGCCTTTTTTCCTCTTCCTTTTTTTTCCAAGCCATAGAACCACATTCTTTCTACCTTTTGTTTTGTAGGTAAATGAAATTGCAAACAATGGGAATTTGGTACTTTTTGACTTGTATTTTCTCCCAGAGGATCACTCATTTAAAATGTATACAGTTAGGATTGAAGCTTCAAATAAACACCTTGTTTTATGTCTCTATAACTTGAAAAAGAGAAGGCATTTACAAATTATAAGCTCCTTGAGGACCAGGGCCATCTTTTGTTTCTTTTGTATCCCCAGCAGATCCTGGCAGATAGTAGTCATTTAATAAATGTTAAAAGATTGATATTGAAAATTCAATTAAACTTCAAGTCAATGACAAAAATGTACACTGAAAAGCAAGGACATGATTTTTTAAAAACTCTGTTTAATAAGAACTCTGTGAGATTATCATTTTGACAATTCTCAATGAGATCTGTTTCTGAAGTTCATCAGATAGATATTATTTTAATGCATTTCAATTTTAAAATTTGTTTATTGAACTAAATACAAAATAAGAAAAAAAACACAATAAAAAAAAGAAAGACAGAAAAGGAAAAAACAACAACAACAACAACAAAGCAAAGCATTATTATATTCCCAGCATAACATCTTGGAGGATTCAAAATATATTACAATAAATTTCCAATTCAAGAAAGCATATATGATAATAGAAGAAATTAAATGCATTCAAATTTTAATCAAAGTCATCCCAATTCTGTATTTAAATACACAGCAACAATTGAGTCAGATCTTAATATTACAAAAGACCACATGAAATTTAGTGCAAACCAACAAATATTTATATAGGACTTAGTCTGTACAGGCAATTGTAGATGACAAGCTTATCTAGAATCTAATGGTTGGCACTTAATAAATGCTTCCTGACTTTCCTATTGACTTGACTGAATAGAAAAAGACTTGGGATAAAGGAAGAGAGAATTGTTATGAAAGGAATACATTACATAGATTCAGATTAATTTGTTTCCTCATATCAACATTCTCTTACACAAAATACACAATTTTCAAACTCCTTTTTTTTCTTTTTATTTATTTTATGGTTTTGCATGCCCAATATATTGTGACATAAACTAGAATAAAATATTTTGTTTAGAATAATATTTATTCTGAAATGTTTAATATTAGTAAATTATCATTTCTTGACTTCCAAATTTCAAAGTTGAAAGGCTTTTCAAAGGACAAGTTGTCCAAGCCCCTCCATAAATCATTTCCAACAAATTACTGTTCATCCTATGTCCCACATGAAAGATGGCAGTGCTAGCTTCTGTTGAATAGTACCAATTGTGAGGAAATCTACCTCAATCTTCTATACTGCACCTTTTAGCCATTTTCCTATTTCTGCTCTCTGGTGCACAATAGATTAAATCTAATTTTTTGTGTTATTTCACGAAGAACCTCAGTTTTGGTCATCAAATGTGCTTCAAAAGGTAGTAGAATTATTACTTTCCTTATCTTATTTCTCTCTTAGGGTGGCCTAAAATAGGTTTTTTAGGATATGTTATCCTACTATTAACTTATATTCAGTGGACTAAATTCCTTAGAAATTGTTTAATGGGAACTGCTATTTAGCCATGCCTACTATTTGTGAAAATGGTATTTTGAACCTAAGGGTAGGTTATTATATTTTCTTCTAGTGTTATTTTATTTGGTTCACTTTTGTAGCCTATTGAAATCTTTTTGAATGCTGATTTTGTCATCCAACTTCCCATGTAAATATTAAAAAAAACATGCCAATGATAACCTTTTAGTCATTGATAAAAAGGAAGAAGAACAAGGTCAAAGACAGTTCTGTTCAGTTACTCCACTTGAAGCCTTTGGATTTGGAATTAGCTTATTGTCAGACTACAAGTCATTCCCCAATTGATAAAAAGTCAAAGGATTTGAACAGATAATTTTCACATGAGGAAGTTAAAGCCGACTATAGCAATATGAAAAAATACTCTGAATTACTATTGAGTAGAGAAATGTAAATTAAAACAACTCTGAGATACTACTTCACAGCTCTCAGATTGACTAAGATGACAGAAAAGGATAATGTTAAATGTTGGAGGGAAGATAGGAAACCTGGGACATTGATGCATTGTTGGTAGAGTTGTGAAATAATTCAAACATTTGAGCAATCTGGAACTATGTCCAAAGGACTATAAAACTATGTCTATCCTTTGACCCAGCAGTGCCATTATTGGGTCTGTATTACAAGGAAATCATAAAGATGGGCAAAGGACCCAGATGTGCAAAAATATTTGTAGATGCTCTTTTTGTGGTAGCAAAGAATCGGAAAATGAGTAGATGTCCATCAGTTGGGGAATGGCTGACTCAGATTGAAAACAAGGTCAAATGACTTGGGATAGAAAATGTCATCTGCATCCAGAAAAAGAACTAAAGAGATTGAATATAAATCAACACATGCTATGTTCACTTCTTTTTTCTGTTTTTTTTTTTTAATGTCTCCCATGGTTTTCCCTTTTGCTCTGATTTTTCTCTCCCAACATGATTCATAAAGCAATATATATTAAGAATAAATGAATTTACTTGAAAAAAATAGATTATTGTTTATAAGGGTTTGTCATTAAAAACTTCTAGGAAATTACTCAATTATATTAGTTCAATTATTTTAATTCAATTATATTAGTTTAATTGATAAATTTTTTCTTTGATTCTTCTCTGGATCTATTATCTCATTTGTTTGGGTCTATGTGAGAATAGATTTAGAAGTTACCAAGAACGCCCTCATTTTATAAAACATGAAACATTCAGGTCCATATTGGTTCAGTGAGCTCCCCAAGGTCACAGTGACAGAAGAGACATTTAAACCCAAATTCTTTGGGTCCAAATCCAATGCTCAATCCATTCATTCTGTTGTAGCATCTGTAAACTATCTGTTTTGACTCTTTTTAAATTTTCCATTTTTTTCATAATTACAACTTTTTATTGACAGAACCCATACCTGGGTAATTTTTTACATTATCCCTTGCACTCACTTCTGTTCCGACTTTTCCCCTTCCTTCCTCCATCCCCTCCCCCAGATGGCAAACAGTCCTATACATGATAAATATGTCACAGTATATCCTAGATACAATATATGTGTGCAGAACCGAACAGTTCTCTTGCTGCACAGGAAGAATTGGATTCAGAAGGTAAAAATAACCTGGGGAGAAAAACAAAAATGCAAACAGTTTACATTCATTTCTCAGTGTTCTTTCTTTGGGGGTAGCTGCTTTTGTCCATCATTGATCAATTAAAACTGAGTTAGATCTTCTCTTTGTCAAAGAAATCCACTTCCATCAGAATACATCCTCATACAGTATCATTGTTGAGGTATATAATGATCTCCTGGTTCTGCTCATTTCACTCAGCATCAGTTCATGTAAGTCTCGCCAATCCTTTCTGTATTCATCCTGCTGGTCATTTCTTACAGAACAATAATATTCCATAACATTCATATACCACAATTTACCCAACCATTCTCCAATTGATGGGCATCCATTCATTTTCCAGTTTCTAGCCACTACAAAAAGAGCTGCCACAAATATTTTGACACATACAGGTCCCTTTCCCTTCTTTAGTCTGATTTAATTCTTGATCAGAATTTTCCACAAATTATCCATAGAGTATCAAGGTATCTAGGTGAAGGCTTTCTTCTATTTCTTTTATAAATTTGAAAGTACTCAGGCTATTCCTCCGTCATCCTTCTTGCTGTATGACAAACCGGCTTCCCCTCTTCCTCCTCCTCCTCCTTCTCCTACTAATCTTCATCGTCCTCCTTTTTCTCCTTCTCCTCCTCCTCTTCTTCCTTCTTTCTTTTTCTTTACTTTAGGTGTCCTCATTAAAAGTTATCACATATTTTTTTTCTCTTGACTGCAAACCATCATTGGTAATATGATCCTACATACTTTAACGATGAGAGCAGCTAGGTGGTGCAGTAGATGGAATGCCAGGTCTAGAGTTAGGAAGATTTTATTTTTCTGAGTTCAAATCTGGCCTCAGACACTTAATAAATGCTTGACTCTGAAAAATTCACTTAGCTGTCTTTGCCTCAGTTCTTCATATGTAATATATAGAGAAAGAAATGACAAACCATTTCAGTTTTTTTGCCAAGAAAACCCCAAATTGAATCACTAAGTCAGACTTAGCTGAAATGACCAATAATAATAACAAAACTTATTGCTCATTCAACCATCATGGTACCTCCTTCTAAATTTATTCCATAATTATTCAAGTTTCAAGTAAAATTTGAAAAAAGAAATTATAAGAATATGATATTATAGACTTTCATATTGTGAGAAAGAGCTACATTATGGTGTTTGACCAGCATTTGGTTGTAGATAAACTAAATGTAAATATGTAAACTAAATTTTATCAGACAAGTTCTATTAACAAAGTTTAGAAAGAAAAAAAAAAGCATGGATGGTAAGCTATATGGAAGTCCACTCTATATTATAGTAGCCAAATATCATAGTTTCTTTAGGTTGTCAAAATGGAGAGCAGCAGAGAAAATTGAAATTTCATGTTTGGCCTCATATTGAAGCTGCAAAGCAATAGGTTTTTGTGACATGACTGCACAATGCATACCTATGTATTAGCTACTTTCAAACACTAGATACTTTCTGAGATAGGAATGAGGTGTTTATGTAGTAAACTGCTAAATGATATTACAAATGTATAATTTTGCTTTTGGGTCTTTCACAAAACCACAGACACAGTGCAAACCAGTGTCCTTAAAGAGATCAATACTGTTTTGTGATGAGCATACCATATATGACTCTAGTGTAAAGATAAGTCTCAATCCTTGCTGGGTTTTTATATTATTTGAATATCATCCTTACTTCTCTTCTTTTGGTGAATCTATTCTGCCTTTTTCAAAATAATCATTCCTGGTTAAACAGAGGTGCTCATTCTTACCCTTTAGTTCTATCTTGGGGGAAAAGAAAATCAAATATAGTCTATACAATCTCTGAGCTTATAGGACATTTATATACTGCAGATGTTTATAGCTAATTGTTTTTGGTTGAAAATCGAGGCCTGCATTATAGAAGAAAAGATTTGACATGGAAATTGTGTATAATGGTGAGAAAGATTTATTGTAGATTACAGCTATAAACAAATGTCAGTGAATACATATTATCATTCATCTTATTGAATGGTATCTAACAAATGCAGCAAAGTTTCTATCTAAGACTTGAAAAAGACAAAGAACTAATAATGATTCAGGGATCATTTATTTCAAGGGTCATAGAAATGATACTCAAAAATACTTCAGAGACCACTAAGTTCAACCCTTTCACTTTGCAATTGAGGAAACTGAGTCCTGGGATGTTAAATGACATATGCAAACATCAGAGGTAGATTTGATTCCAGATCCTCTATTTCCACTAGAGAAAAGTATTCATTCCATTAGACCCTAATTCAGCTTTTATTGGCTCAGATGGGAAGGATGGTAGATTGGTCTTCAGTGTAAAGGAAAGTAAAATGCCTGAAAGTGTTATTGTGTCTTCAGAACAAAAGTTGAATGTGATTTTTCATTGTTAGGAGTAGTCAGTATGAGGCAAGGTGAGCAACATAGAATCATGAAAGCAATTTTTTTCTTTTATTTTTCCTGCCAGGGAATCATGAAAGAAGTGGGACACTTATTTTGATAAATAGCAAGTGATCATGCTTTTTAGATTGCTAGTAGGTACTAACCTCCTAATATTATCACATATGAGACTTCAGAGACCCTGAAGTTCTAGAAATTGTTTGTCAATGAGGGACTCAAATGCCTTAAGTATCAGAATGGTAATACATGCAATCCTCAGCAATCTAAAAATATTAAATTGTCATTCTTAATGTTCAGTTGTTGGAATCTAATTCTTTTGCATTTAATTTATTACAAGGCTTAAGAGCCAGGTTAGACAGTAAAGCACACTTTCCTAGCTGCTTACAAAATCTAAGTGAGTAGCATCAAAGATCTAGGCTCAGAGGACAAGGAATCTGAGGCTCAAAGAAAGGGCTATTTTGTCACAGCTAGACAGGTAGAATCAATCAAGTTGTCGATTTGAACTCAGATCTTGTATAAAAGAACTAGTTTTCTTCTCTCTGTAATGATGTAACTAAGAAGCTGCAAGTCATTCCTTTTTTAGAAATAATCAAACTACACCCCTTTACTCCACAGTTTAAATTCAAACAAGACAATGGGCTAAATGTTATAAAGTTGGCAAACATGGTACCTGACCTCCTGGAGCTCACATTCTAATAAGACAATATAAAAACAACTTTTTACATATAAGAAGCATACCATGTAAATGGCAAATAATTTTAAAAAGGAGTAATTTAAAAACTAAATAATTAAAAGGAATGTTTAATGTGTCTTTTATTCGGAAAGAATGAAAAAGCATTTGTTACTCAAAAAGTATCCATAACAAGCACTGTGCTAAATTAGCTGGGAATATAAATACAACAAGAAACAATCCCTGTAGGCAGTTAGGTGGCTGATTGAATAGAACATTTTAAAATATAAATCTTTTTATTTCCAAAACTCATGAATAAATAGTTTTTAGCATTCACCCTTGCAAAACCTTGTGTTCCAATTTTTTTTCTCTCTCCCTTTCCTATACTTCCTTCTCTACAAGTAATCCGATATATATTACACATGTGCAATTCTTCTATACATATTTCCACTATTACCACGCTGTACAAGAAAAATCATCTCAAAAAGGGGAAAAAATAAGTAAGAAAACAAAATTCAAGCAAACAACAACAAAAAATCCTATGTTGTAATCCACACTCAGTCCCCTGGATCCTCTCTCTGGGAGCAGATCACAAGACCTTTGGAACTGCCCTGAATCACCCCATTGTTGAAAAGGGACAGGTCCATCACAATTGATCATTACATAATCTTGTTGCTATGTACAATGTTCTGATTCTATAACTTCATTTAGCATCAATTTATGTAAGTTTCTCCAGCTCTCTCTTAAATCATTCTGCTGATCATTTCTTATAGAACAATAATATTGAATAGAAGATTTGACATAGAGTATAAGAAGCCCTGGGTTCAAGTGTAGATTCATATTCTTATTGTCACATGACCTTGGGTATATCACTTAATCTGTTTGCTTCAGTTTCCTCAATACTAAAATGAAACTTAAAATAGCATCTAACTCCTAAGGTTATTATAAGAATCAACTAAGAAAATATTTCACATTGCCTAGCACTATGTCCCTCAAATAGTAGGGTAAAAGCTGTATTAATACTTAATTATCTGCCATCAATAAGTTTATAAACCAATAGTGAAGATTATACATGTAAGGGAGTAGTAGTTAGGAAAAATGTTGTTATTTTTTCTAATGAGAAGTAATAGGTAGGTGAGTAGAAAAATAAGATTGTTGATTTCATGAAAATTTTCAGAACAGGAGGGAAAAAACCCAATACAGGCCCCTGATGATTAGGTTTAAACAATGACTGTTTAATTGAATATGTAGAAAGGCTAAAATGGAGACACCATGGCAACTTCCTTTGGACAGTTACATAATCATACACTTTTCGACTGATTGAATGCAAATTCCCCCTGTGTTTAATGACTGGTTAGAGGCCTTAGGTTTTAATGACAATTTCTGAAGGAAAAAAGAAAAGAACTTACAAAGCAGTTTTAGAAAATACGATCCTTTTAAACGCCTGTGGCGTGTAACAGGAGAACAGGTGAAAGCTTAGTATTAATATGGTCATGTTAATAGAGGAAATAAACTTTAATTGGATTTTCTCTAATAAGGTTTTATACTTGTGCAATATCTAGTTTCTAAAATTAATGTTGGAGGCACACTGAATAGATGGTTTGGACTAGAGCTAGTCCTTAGGCAAAATTGGGAAATAATTGAAAAGTGTTTTGGGCATTCACCTATGTCCTTTATTACAGCATCCTTGTCATTCTTTTATAATCTCAGCCTCCTTTCCCCATCTCTTTCCAATGCCTCCATATAGCCTCCTGGCTGCTCAGTCTCTTTCAATATTAGTTCTGAAGTTAAGCTTGCCTTTTTTTAGGTTTGAATTCAAATCCTTGAACTCACACACTAGCTCCTACTTCCCTGGGGAAAAAATAGACAACTTATTTTGTTTATATCTATTTCTTCTAGTCTATTAAAGTAATTCACTTTCTAATAAATTAATTGATTCCAAAGTGTTAATGATTTAATGTGTGATCTTAACAAAAGGAGAGAAGTAGTAAAGATGTACTTGAGCTTGCAGAAAACCATTGGGGAAATTGTTTTTGTCAGGGGTCCTTTTGAAGTCTCCACAAGTTACACATTCTGTTTATGAAAAAAGGTTGTCTTTGCCCAAGAGATATTTTACAACATCTAATAGTAGATATTAACATCTACTATGAATTAGGCATTGTATTAAGCACTATGGATACAAAGATAGCAATTAAAATAATCTCTGTCATCAAGGAGCTTACATTTTATTTAAGGAACACAACCTAGAAAGGAATTGCTGGGAAGAGAGCTAGGCAGGTAGTGGGGAAGGAAGAGGTGACTCCCTGAGAGCTTATTAAAGTATATATGGGATCTCTTTTAAAATAGTGGTTCAGACAGTCTATCACCATTTGGGAGAGCAAGATCTCTCAGGAGAACAAGATAAAAATTCTTTCTCTTGCAGATTATTAGTAAGGAGGGAAGAAGAGGAAAAGGAGGAGGAAGAAGAAAATTGTAAACAGTTAAGAATATATTTGTTTCAGACTTTAAGGAAATGTTTTGTAATTACAATTGTGGGATGTGTTTTATGTCACATCTTGTTTTGAAGATGGTTTGCCATTATTCTTAATAGGTACATTCAGCCCAACAAGAGTGAAATATATGCTTCTGTTCATATTGATGGTGTTTTTTTTCTGGGTTTATTCTAATTATTATTGAAAGGAATGAAACTTCAGTTATTTATTCACTACCATACCCTCACCTATGATGGCAGATAGCTTCTTCCCCTCTGACTTTTTTCTTTCTCAAAGGACTATTCACACTTTTGCCCTTGATTCATCTTCTCCTGGTTTCATGCTTTTCTCCTTTTAGATCATTTTTCAATCATCTTGCCTCTTTTAAAAGGTGATTTTAAAGGTGCCAGTTTAAATGCCAGGAAATAGACTTTATAACCTATAAAACAGGATTAGCACTGTGACTCACAGTTAAATTGTCCAATTTAGCTTGCAGCCTCACAAGTATTGGATTGGATCTCTCCCCATATGTGCAAAGCTGTTTAAGGGTAGTTAATGTCCATCTAAGTTCAAATGAAAAGAATAACACCTTTTTCAACCATACACAAGAATATGGATTTGACTCTTACCTACTGGGAGTTATCTCATTTGACTTGAATTGACTGGCTCAGGCCAAATTCAGTTAAACTGGCTACAAACTATCAAAATTTAGACCTAAATGGATTTCCTCTCTCTTTCCTCTCTTTCCTCTCTCCTTTCTCTTTTCTCTCTCTCCTCTGTTGCTGTCTCTCTTCATCTCTACGTGTTTCCCTCTCTCAGTCTTTTCCTTTTTCTCTCTGCCTTCCTTTCCTTACCTCCTCCTTTTCTCTACTATCTTAACCTTCCTCCCTCCAACACTTTTTTTTTTACCTCTCCTTCCTTGTCTCTGTTCCTCCCTCCCTCCCTCTGTTCCTTCTTTTTTCTCTTTGCTTCCTTTTCTTCTATTGCCTGTTTTATTTATTTTATGATTAGGCTCCCTGTATCTCCAAGTTCAGTGATCTTCCTACTGTATCCCTCCATTTCTTGCTCCCTTTCCTGTTTTTAAAGTACATTTCCTTAAATGCAGTTTACTCTGTTGAAGCTAGTAACTATTTGGGGATAAATTTACTTTTCACTTCAAAATATTTTCAGTAAGGAACACTATTCATTTTATGTATCTTAAAAAGGTATAAGATAGATAGATTTAGAACCAGTAGGGAGACCGTATAGTCCAATCCCCCTAATTGACATCTGACAAAATAGAGAGCCAGAGAATTTCAGATTATAGAGGGTAAATAGCTGGTCCAGGTCGTCTAACTTCAAATTAGAACCTTTTCTTTGTTCGAAACCCTCAGTTTGGCAATGCCAAGATGAATTGAAAGACAATGTTAGAAGGAAGTTTTTGCATAAAAGGAAGAAAAGATTCTTCACAATAATTTGTCAAAAATTAACAGTTTATTCTATCTAGTGAAATTCATGTAAATAGTGTCAAAGCTGTAAAATACATCTAAAATAAAAATTATTCTCTCTCTAGTCTGACTCTTCTCAACCAGTGAGTTTTCTCTTGATTCTGTAGAAGCTATAGAAATTATTTGATAATGGAACATTTGAGGAAAAAAAATTCCTTAAATTCTTGAAGCCTTAACTGAGTCTTTAAATGTCGAGTTTCTGTTTGGTTTTTTACCTGTATTGATGTCAGGGGCCCTAGTACCTAATAATAATTTCTGAAAAATTATACCTATCACTGTGATTTTTCACAAATACCTGCTGACTGAATCAGCTTAATATTCAACTAGTTCATTCATCAGTTAGATTCATAATTATTTTAGGGTGATGAGTATGTTAGCTTTCTCCTTTTTGTGAGATTTGAACCCTCCCCATACATGTAGTTTAATGTTTTGTAAATCCTATATAAAAGATAATTTGCCTTAGAATTCCTGGATGTTCTTATATGGAACTCTGCTTGCTAAATTTTACATATAGAAATCTTTCATTTGTTACATATTTGAATTGCATAAATCTCAAGTGGAATCTATTCTATACCATTGTCCCAAAGTAATTAAATTATTGTTCTTTTTATTATTAATAATAAACATTTATATCATTTGAAGTATTTTAGGGTTGCAAAGTAATGTAGATAGATTGCTACACATAGATATAGGTATGTAAAACATATGAGGTAAATGTTATTATTATTCCCGTTTTTACAAGTGAAGAAATTGAGGGTGAGAGAGGTTGTTACTTGTCCATGCTCACTCACACAGCTAATGTCTGAAACAGAGTTCAAAACCAGAACTTCGTGATCCTAAATTTCATAATCTATCAGTTTTATGATCTAATTTCTTCATGTCATACTTACACTCTGTAGATAAATGAAAATGGCATGGGGATGAAAGAGACAGGAAGAAAGGAAGGGGCAGGAAGAGAGACAGGGAGGAAAGAAGGGAGGGAGGGGAAAAAAAGAGGAATGGAGAGAAGGAAGCCAAAAAGAAAGCCAAAGATACACTGACCTTATTTTACACTAAGGCAAAGGCACACAGAGCTGCCAGAGCTGAAGGTGAAACTTAGTACATCTGAAAAAAAATCTATTACTTCTTCCAAAAAATGTAGAGAGGAAAACTCAGGTAGGAGTAGAGCAAAATTTATAGATTGATCAAATATTTTCGGGACTTTGAGGGTTTTTTTTTTTTTTAAATTCATTAACCTAATTTTTTGTTTTATAAGCTAACGCATTCAGTATAGTTTAATACACTGGCCCCAAAGTTCTAGTAAAGGAATTCCTTGTTCATTTTGAAACAATATTAATATTTTCAAGTCTTTCAAGTCACTAAGTGGTAATAGCAAATTACTTCCTTTAAGATCTAAGTATTTTTCTGTTGAATAAAATTATTATTCAGGCAAATCAGATAAAAATTTATGTTTTCCATATAGTTATTATTTCTGGAATATTGTATTGTGTTTCTTTTAGTGGAAGAAATATTTTTTATTCAAAATGAGATAGTGGAGTAGCTAATATCTATGGTTAAGATTACCAAATTGTTCTGGGATAGGAATAAAATAGGAAGATTTATTGTTTAAATGGACTTCTGAAAGCAAAAGCCATTTAAAAGTGGTTTAGTTAGTCCCTATTCAAACACTGTCTTTATTTAAAGAGAAAACTTTTTGCACACTATCACATGAACAAAGACACCAATTGTTCTTTACTAAGTGAGTTGGTTATCTTTTCAATAATTTCTGTTCTTGTTGTTGTTGTTGTTGTTTTTGTTTTGCTGAGGCAATTGGGTTAAGTGAATTTCCCAGGGTCACAGCTAAGCAGTGTTAAGTGTCTTAGATGAGATTTGATTTTAGGTCCTCCTGACTTTAGGGCTGGTGCTCTTTCTACTGCACCACCTAGATGCCCCATTTCTGTTCTTCTTTAAAGTAAGAGGGCTATTTGAGTGACTTTTCTTAAATAAAGCAATAAGACCCCAAAAAGATACTAAAGAAGGGAAAGGGACCTGTATGTGCCAAAATGTTTGTGGCAGCCTTGTTTGTAGTGGCTAGAAGCTGGACAATGAATGGATGCCCATCAATTGGAGAATGGTTGAGTAAATTGTGGTATATGAACGTTATGGAATATTATTGTTCTGTAAGGAATGACCAGCAGGATGAATACAGAGAGGACTGGCGAGACTTACATGAACTGATGCTAAGTGAAATGAGCAGAACCAGGAAATCATTATATATCTCAACAATGATACTGCTTGAGGATGAATTTTGATGGAAGTGGATCTCTTTGATAAAGAGAGCTAATTCAGTTTCAATTGATCAAGAATGGACAGAAGCAGCTACACCCGAAGAAAGAACACTGGGAAATGAATATAAACTGCTTGCATTTTTGTTTTTCTTCCCAGGTTATTTATACCTTCTGAATCCAATTCTCCCTGTGCAACAAGAAAACTGTTCGGTTCTGCACACATTTATTGTATCTAGGATATACTGTAACCTATTCAACATGTAAAGAACTGCTTGCCATCTGGGGAAGGGGGTGGAGGGTGGGAGAGGAAAAATTGGAACAGAAGTGAGTGCAAGGGATAATGCTGTAAAAAATTATCCTGGCATGGGTTCTGTCAATAAAAAGTTATTTAAAAAATTAAAAATAAATAAAACAAAAGCTAAAAAAAATTAAAGCAATAAGACCCAGTAGAGAAAATGCTTCATATGAGACCAGGAGAAGTCAATTTAAAATTTTGCCTCTAATGGCTCATTTTCTGAGACTCACTTTCCTCATGTATAAAATGAGAGGAGTTTGTACTAGATGGCCTCTAAGATCTCTTCTCTCTAATCTAAATTCTTATTCTATGATCTATTCTAAATTAAAGAAATAATAACAGTATCCAACATATTAATAAAGTTTTATTTTTTAATTTTTTCTCAGAAATCTTTACCTTCTCTACCGCTTCCTATTTTTCTACATCATTATGCAACCTACTTCTTTTCATCTAAATCAAGGTCCTTATCTAAAGTCTCTGCCTTCTCCATTCTTTGTAATGAATTGTTTTTAATGTAAGTTTCACAATTATTATCCAGACAATCTTTGTATTGTATCACTATGAATAGTTATTCCTATATTCAGTACCTTTAATGACTTCCTGTTTCATATTTAATATAATATGAGCTTTGACTCTTGATATCCAAAGATCTGCCTAGTCTGGTTTTGCCTACTTTTTCTGTCCTTTCTTCATGCTCCAGTTTGCACATTCAACATTCTAAATAAACTCTTTGTACATCATTTTCACCTTGCCTTTACCATCCATGCCTATCTCTCATATCTGGAATAAATCCCAGTTCCTATCTTTGTCCCTCCATTACTTCAAGGTCTAAATTAGATCCGTTCTTGTTCAGGAAGCCGTCCCTATTCTAGTTTTTGTAAGCATCTTATCTGGTCTTCTTTGCATTTATAATACCATTGTTATATAATAATGATTACTTGTGTATGTCACCCATCTTCTTCCTCTCCATTTGCACTAGGTTACTTAAAATCAGGCTGTATGTCACATAATAACATAAATAGAGCAATTTAAAATTTGTAGAATGCTTTGCATATAACATTTAATTTGATCCCTACAACAACCTTCTCATTAGTAAACTCCAATTCTTTTTATAAAAAGAATTTACCTATAGGTAAAGAACTTAGCCAGATTTACAACATTGTTTAATGTCTGAGGTAGAATTCAATTGTAGAATTCCTCCAACTAAGTCACCTAAACATGGTAGGCATTTAATGTTTGTTGAATTTGATAAAATATGCTGAATTATTTAAAATTCTGTTAACTTGGTGGAATTAAAAATTAAAATTTTGGAGCATTAATCTTACCCATGACATGAAAACATGATTTTTCATCACAGTTGATGAATAACCCTGATCTTAGTTGCTTTGACAATCCTTAAAAAAAAACAAACAAACAAACAAACAAAGCAATTCTAGTAAACATTAAGCTCATACTATGTGCCAGACATAGGGATATCTAGGGATACAAAGAAAAGCAAAAGACAGTCCCTGTTTTCAAGAATATTCTAATGGGGAAAGATAATACCCAAAAGAAAGATGAAAAGGGAGAAGAGAAGGGAGAGAGAAGATACCAGACAGCAGCACTATTAATGTAGCTTTAATTGCTCCAGCCATTTGGAATCATGCTGAGAATGTTGCCAAAGAAATATGAAAAATATTTCTAATATGATAGTTAAAAATTTGGAAATCCTTCTATTGGGAAACAGTGACAGAAATTGTGGTATATGGATGTAATGGAGTATTAATGTGCCATAAGAAATGACAAAATGGATAATTTCAGAGGAAATTGGGAAGACATTAATGAACTGATGCAGAACAAAGTGATAAGAACTTAGAAAACACTTTATAAAATCACAGCAGTATTAAAGAAATGTATACTACAACATAGAGAAAAAAACATTAAAAGACTTGAACTTATTGATACATTGATAAGCCAAGAAACCTGAAGACTGAAGATGAAATGCACATTTTCTGCTTGTCAGAATTAACTTACAATGCAGAAACTAATATATATTTTCTTACATGCCCAGTAGAAAATTCCTTTTGCTAGTCTATGAATATTTGTCATGAGGGTTTTGTTGGTGTTATTTTTACTTGTTTTTGTTTGTTTGTTTGTTTTTTAATGGATAGGTAAGAGAGACCCAGTGGTTAGAGTACCAGGCCGGGTATTAGTAAAAATCTAAGTTCAATTCTGACTTCAAACATTTATCAGATATGTGACCTTAGGAAAGTCATGTAACCTTTGCCTCAGTTCCTCATCTATCAAATGACTCAGAAAAGGAAACTGCTAACCAGTATGTTAGCTGAGAAAATGCCCAAAGAGGTCACTGCGTTAGAAATGATTGGAATTACTGAACTACAATTTGTTTTTTGGACTTGGATTACTGGAAGAGATAGTGACACTGACAACTATGTGCAATCTTGCTCACTTAAATCCAATTCAAACACAACTCAAGATATGACTCTGTAATATGAATATTCTTTGAAAAGAGAAGGGTGAACAAGAACAAAAAATTAGGAAAGTCATGTAAAAGAAATATTTATTTTTGAAAAAAATACACATGGAATGTTCTCTTCCCTTGTTTCTTAAGACATAATCAAACAAAAATTAAGGAGAATAGAAATTCGTCTTCAAGGTTTTCTGTTTCCATTCCAATTCCCTTTTGAGTAGTGTTTTTTTTTCCTTATCTCCAGCCCTCCTTCAAGCTCTGTTCCCCAAACTATTTATTTTATTTCCTGCTCTCATATTTTTAATTCATACTGATGATATGTGGTTGGTTCATATGGTCTGTCATAGTCATATTGAGTGTTTTGATGAGTCCCAAAAGGGAAAGAATAAAAATTGAAATTTCAGGTCTCAACTTAACAAAAAAAAAAAAAAAAGTTAGCAATATAGCTAAAAATCATATCACTTAAAGAATAATCAAATATATCTATGAATAACATCCACCCTACTTTAAGCCATTTGTTACCACAAATCAAAAAAAAAAAGTTAGCAATATAGCTAAAAAGCATATCACTTAAAGAATAATCAAATATATCTATGAATAACATCCACCCTACTTTAAGCCATTTGCTACCACAAATCAAAAAAATAAAAAAAAATAAAAATAAAAGGTGCTTCCTTTAAAAAGGCAAAAGAGGGCAAAAAAGATGTAATGTTCCCACCAAAATGTAATGTTCTCTTGTTGGGTTTCTGGGAGCAGCTTTCGTTTCAGTTCAGTAATCACCACAAGTGCATCCAGGTATTAAAGTCCAAATCCTTTATTGTCTCCTTCAAAGTCTTGTCTCCTTTCTTGGAGCATGGTTAGCTTTCTTAGAGGCCTATCTCTCTCCTTGGTTCTAAGAACTTGAGCTCTTGCTTCCTTCTCTGCCCTCTGAATGTCTCCGAATCCAAAGGTTTGTGTTTCAGTCTCCAGCCAACACAAAGGTGGACAATGGAATGAATTTGTCTCAGCCTCCGAGGTCTTCTAGTGTGCTTGTCTTTTCTGGCCCTGAGAACTTCTTGCTTATATGCTCTATGCTAAATATAAACCAATCATTATATCACTAGGAAAACATTATTTGTTGTAGGATTAAATCAATCATACTGAACCATGCTAAATTAGATAACCATTGTCTCTATCAATTCTACTTAGTACCTTGTTAGTTCTGGCCCATAACAAAAGAAAGTCCAATCTAGACTTTTCATGTTGCCAGTTTAAAGTGGAGAGTGTAGATTTTGTAACTAAATTTGTGTTATACATTGTAGAAAGAAGTCAATCAAGTAGAAGTTTGTCTAAACTTGCAATGCAATGTGAGCTTCCAGATAACCAATAGATTAATTGAAAAAGGTTCACTTTGATAAATTGGTTAATATCACCTAAGGGTTTTAATCGCATAATGATGCATGCGTTCTGAATCCCAGAAAGATAGCATTTTCTGTCTGTTTGCTTTAAGATTATCCCATTATAGGAAATATCTGAGAACTTGTTTTAGCAACAGTTTTCTTATATTTACAGAGTTTCATCAGGAAATATTGTAGTATTGCTTTGGGGAATTGAGAAGTTAAGTAATATGCTTACCTAGAATCATGGAGCAGTTATGTATGAGATGGAAATAATAATAATGAAAACAATAGCAATAATAAAAATTAAATAGACTCTACTATGTTCTAGGCATTGTGCTAAGCACTTTATTATTACAGTCTCATTTGATACTCACAATACAAATGAGGAAATTGAGACAGTTTTTGACTTGTCCAGAGTCACATATCTGAATTTGAACCAAGATATTCCTAGCTCTGAGTTCACATTGTGTCTAATGTTCCTAAGCTACCCCTTGTTATTTTCATATTGTAGCAATTTATACTTCAATATTATATATAATATGTACTATTATATACTAAATATTATATGTAATATTCCTATATTACAATTACAATGTAGTATTACAAAAATAATTGGAGTTTTTTCATTTGTTTATAGAACTTTATGTGAATCCAAGAAATTTATAGTATTTTAAGAATATAAAGGAGTATTGAGATCTAAAAATTTGAAAACTTTTAAGAGTTGATAGAAGTCTAAACTTGGAAACTGAAACACCAGGATTCTAATTCTGCCTCCATCACATGCACATGTACAAGATTGGGAAACTCATATCACCTTTCTGTTTTCCAAGTCACTCTCTAAGATTATAAAGTATCGAAGAGTTGGAGAATCACAGCAGGAGGAGAAAGTTTTTGCATCTGAAATTGTTCACATGAGATGGAAAATAAAGGGGGAGAAAGCAGACAGGAATTATAATAAAGTAAACTTTTAAAAGTTTTATTTAGTACCTGTCCACTGAACTCTGATGGTTCTCTAGCAATTTGCCTTTAATTTCAGATATGATTACATATTAATTATTTTAAGCGGGTTTTTTAAAGTACTATAGGGTAAGAGGTCTTTTAGCAAATCCATTTAAAAAGTAATATATCATCAATGTCTAAGTAAAATATATTGTCTTCACACGAAGTCCTTCAAATAGAGGACACCTAAAGAGTTCCTTATAGAAACTACCTTGAAAAGCTGCTGTGACACCATTCATTATAGAGCAGAATTCAATGTGACTCAGAGACTCCTTGAACCCCATCAGCAGGACTTCATTTATGAAAGTAGCAAAGGATTTTATTCAGAGACAGTTTCACCTATAAAATGATCCTGTAGCCTGGATCAGGGGGAAAAAAATCATAGGGAGATACTAGTTTATGTTAATTCAGCTTTAGTTTAACAAGGAATGGAAATTCTGGTGCCCACAATATGCTATTATTACAGTTCCAAATGCATTGGTTTGGATTTTCAAAGAATTTGAAAAAAAGGATCTTTTGTCAGTGCAGGTATTAAGATAACATTGGGGTCTGATGTTGCTATTCAGGATATAGATGTCTAAAAAATACCTTGTAAATGCTGGGTGTTATTTTTAGTCTTGAATTTTTTATTTATTTCTTTTACATTATGAGAAGGCACTGGTCCATAAATTACAATTGTCCTTGGATTGTTTAAGGTTGTATTTAATTTTCTGGTTGAATATTTCACTGAATATTCATTTGATTTAAATTTTTAACTCAAAATAGTGAAACTTCATCTGAGGTCTTCCCTTTAGTATGATCAATGCCCTTAGTCTCATATTCATCCATATACATATTTTATGCATATTTCATTTATATGTTTTCAAATATATCTGTGGGTGTATATCTATACATATATAAGTATTTAAATACAAATCTATATCTATAAAAGTGTATAGATATATACACATACATATACATAAATGTAATTGTATTTGTGTGTTTTTGTAGAACTCAAAGCAGAGTGTGGAAGAAAAAGGAAAGTCTTGCCCTCAGAATTAAAAGCACATGTAACTTTTATATTAGAATTAAATGTTGAAATGCAACTATTAGCCCCAAGTCAACCTCTGGGTTTGCCCTAACGCCTTAAGAAAGTTTATTTGATCATAAGAGAAAAGAATTTAATATGATTATACTCTTGACTGGGTGTTTTATATTCTGGAGATGTTAAAAAAAAAAAGATTAGGGTTATAACAATCTGTACAAAGAATTAAACAGAATTGAATTTTTACTTTTGGGGGAAAAGTAACAATGCAATAGAATTATTAGAAGGGAAAGGAAGCTTCTTCTTCCTTTCCCTAATCCTTCCCCCTTCTTCTTACAAAGTACTTTGGATAGTCTCAGAATCTTCTAATTTTAAATTACAGCTACATTAATAATAGAAACAGCTAGATTCATAGAATTCAGAGGTGAAAGTGACATTAAAAATCATTTAATCCTTTTATCTTACAGCAACTGATGCCCTAATAGAGGCAAATTTCCTCGATCAATGAAATTTGAATAGCTGTGTTAAGATTTGAACCTGAGTCCTTTCCACTGCTCTTTCCTTGTTATTTTTCCCCATTCTGCTTTTTATCATTCATTCAATCATTTATTCATCCATTCATTTATCCAAAAAGCTTTATAATGATTTAGTACTATGTTTGATTCTAAAGAAACAGACAGGCAGCTAAGTGGTACAGTGGATAGAGCACCAGCCGTGATGTCACGAGTACTTGAGTTTAAATCTGGCCTCAGACACTTAACATTTTCTAGCTGTGTAACCCTGGGCAAGTCAGAGCCCCAATTATCTCAGCAAAAAAAAAATAAAAATTATAAAAAAATAAAAATGAAAAAGAAATGAAAAGACCAAAACAAAAACAAAAACAAAAAACACAATTGTTCCAGCTTGCCAGGCAACAGGCATTTTAAAAAAATTTTTCCTTCTCTAGCTCATTTTACAGATGACAAAATTGAGGCGAAGAGGATTAAGGGACTTGTGCAGGATCAAACAGCTAGCAAGTATCTGAAGTCAGATTTGAATTCAGGAAGATGTCTTCCCAAATCTAATACTTATTCACTGTGCCACCTGAGACTAAAATGAAATAGTACTGTACTAACTTATGTTCTGTTCAGAAATATACATATATATATATACACACACATACATATCATCATCATTCCTAACACTTATATAGAGCCTACTGTGTGCCAGAACCTGTGCTAAAAGTTTTATAAATATGATCTTATTTTATCCTCACAACAATCTTTGAAGGTAAATGCTATTATTATCCCCATTTTACAGATTAGGAACCTAAGAAATATAGGATTAGCAACTCATTTCTGAGAATAGATTTACCCTCAGGTCTTTGTAACTCCAGACCTTGAATTCTATCCAAAGTGTCTATGCATCTGAATGTATATTAATGCAAATAAACACAAGATAATTTGGGGATGGTGAGTTCGGCCAGCAAGTGAGATCAGGAAAGAAATTAGAAGGAAGAGAGTAATTTTAAGAGGCAGATATGAGGCAAAAGGAGATAACCTGTGCAAATTCTAGAAGATATACATTCACTGTCATGGGAAAGAGAAAACAGATTAGTTTGGTTCAACCATAAAACACCTTAAAAAATATTTTAAATGTGCATGTAAAAGAGCAATTTGGTACTTGTGGAGTTCTGAGTTCAAATACTACTTATGTGGATAAGTCATTTAAACTCTGAATATCATTTTCTGCATGTGTAAAATGAGATTAACAATACCTGGTTTTTACATCATAGGATCCTTATGAGAAACAAATGAGACAATTTGAATAAAACACTTTTCATTCTAAGTGCCACTTAAATGTCAGCAGCTTTTTTTTATTTTCTCACCTTCAGAAGGAATGTTGAAAAGTAACTTGGTTAAAGCTAAATTTGAAACCTTCATTTCCAAATGGAAAAGAGAGGGGGAAATGTCCTTATTCTAGTAGAAATTGACATATATATTGTAACTGTATTATATTCCAATCTTCCTCCTCTCCCTCCTCCCCCCCATCATACATCAGCTGATCTTAAGTAAATTACTAACCTATAGGATCCTCTTAAATTTCCTCTTAGGTTAAATTTGCATAATAGTAAAGGCAAACTTTACTCTTAGAAGTAGTTATGAGAGTAAACAAAATAATGAATATAAAGTATTATGCTGTTATTACTGTAAATACTATTTGTTAACCCCTACAAGCATGTTAAAAAAAATAAATTCAGCTCATGCTTACAATATTAAAGTAATAATATGCTTTTCTACCTACTGCCCTTAAGAATGAGTAATGAGAAATAGCTTGGTTAAAACTATTTGAAATTTTAATGCTAGATGGAAAACAAAGGGGAAATGGCCACATGTTAGTAAAAGTTTTTATGTAAGTGTAAATTTATTTAGGGGGAGAGGATGTCAGGAGGAGTAGATTATTTACAGGCAGAAATGTTTTAAAACTATCTTATTCAATAAATTCATCTCATTGGTTGATATACAATTATGTTAATATTATAAAGAGTTGAAGAGTAATTTAAATGTAATTAGGACTTAAAAGATAAATTTTACAGAATGTAAAACTTATTTGCGTATAGAGCATCATTTTTCTGAAATAAAAAATCAGAATAAAGGTACTATAAGCCATAAATTAAAGAACATGTATGACGTTCAACTTGGTTCTGAGTTTTATACTGGCATAGCTTAAAATATGAGGAAACATCTTAAGTTTCTGCTCAGACAAATGTCATGTTACTTTACTAGATCATTTTGCCAGAAAGAATGAAACATGTTTTGTGTTTCTTAATGTAACAACTCCCCTTTCCCCCCAATGATTCACTATTTGTGATGAATGAAAAATTTGAAAGTCATAGTTTCTGAGTAATTAATAATTTTACTTGTTATAGCTGGCAGATAATTAATAAAATGGTTATTTGGCTTTCTCTTATAAACCAAAGACCCTCTTGGAAGCCTCTTGTTGTATTTACACTGGGAAGAGTGGATTTTCCTGACTGGTGGAAATCAAATCTGATTGGTTAACAATTAATGAGAGAATGAATATTATAAAGAAAGGTGGGCCTGTACTAATGATGGGTTGGGTAGGATTCTGAATATATCACTCTTAGATAATGAAACTATCCTTGAAACAAAGAAACATCTAGATCACACTTACCTGGAATCTGTCTTACCCCAAACCATTTATGTAGTTGAACAATAGGCAAGAATTTACCTAGATTGGATTGTTTTTACTCTTTAATTGAAACTAAGCTTTCCCAGCTGCATAGTCTCAAACAAGATTAAGGAGAGTATTAATCCAAATTTATCATCAGCCCTATTCTTTAGAGGCTTATTTGACCTAAGGAAGAAGGAAATAGAGAAGGAAAAGACAATATAGAGAAGGAAAAAAAAATTCTGGATCCCCAGATTTTGATTGGTTTTTCATATAAGAGAAAAATAATCATTTCTCTCACATTTGTTAATTAAGGTTGTGTCTGTCTAGTAATAAGACAGTTTAGATACTATCAAACAGACCCATACAAACCTCTAAATTGTAGCTAAGTAGGCTAGAGCCAGGAAAGTCAGGAAGCAAACAGAAGTTTAATTTCAAAGTGAGGGAAGGCTTGTAAGCAAGGGCACATGTTGTATTTACACTGGGGCCTTAAGTGAGGGGACCTGAGGCAGTGTAGGGAGATCTCACTATGTATATTTTCAATGAGGGATAACAGCAACAATGTGGCAAGTTTGGTTTCCTAGCAGAACTTCATGACTAGAACATGAATACTACAGGTGCTTATTTAAACTGAAAGACCACCTGGTGTTGATATGAAACCATTCTGGGATTTTGCTATGTCTAAGATCATCCAGAGGGTGAGTGTAAAACATTGTTTTTATGCCAAGCTCAGGGCACAGCCAGTTTGCTGGCCCTTAGCTCTGGAAAACAGTCTTCTAATAGCTTGACAACACACACATACACACAGAGGGATTGTTACATCTGTCCCAATGCACTAGTTTTATCTCTGTAATTCTTTGATTGATTTTTCCTCCATTGATTCTTTTGACAGAAGACTTGTTTTGGAATCTTTTAGACAAAGCCTAAGATGGTTTTTAATAGTTCATAGAACAGATGATTTTGAAAGGCTTTGAGAAATCCCATAGTCTAGCCTTTTCTTTTAGAAAACATCTTGATAATTGGCATACCATTATGTTAATACAATTAAACAGGCAGACGTCACCAAGCTATGTTTTTGAATATTTCTATAATAGAATCATAAGATTTCACTTTTAACTCTGGAAAGAATCTCAGAGACTATCTAGACCAACCATTTTATTTTGCATATAAGAAAAGTGAAACCTTAAGAGATTAAGTAATTTGCCTGTAGCAAGTCACCCATCTTTGAATGCATCAGACTCTAAAATCCTATTCAGGATACTGGATTATTGGGATTACCTGGATTGCTCAATTATTTTATTATTGGAATTACCTGGCTGATTTTTTTTTTTGAGAAAGTGGAATACATGTAACATTTAGCATTCAAATGATGATATCCAGTTGAATATAACACATGGAAATCTGAACTGAAATATTTTCTAGGTATGTAATTTAAATTTTAAAGGATTAATTTCCACTAAAATATTGATGTGATACCTTATTGTTCATAGGCTCTCCAAAATATCTAAATAAGAGAAGATCTCTCACTAAGTTGGAAAGATTTCAACACTATGCCCAATAAAAAAAAAAAAGTCTGCAGTTCAAAGAATAGCCTATCTAAAATCAGAAAAAAACTTGTCTGCAGAAATTGGCCACCAGATGATAAATTGTTTTATCCATAACAATATCACAAATACTGTCCAATTAATCTTAAAAAGTTTGCAATGTGCCTGGGTGGTAGATGTAGTCACACTAAAGGGTTTCATAAAATTCAATGAGTCAATTGGCATAATGTATCTGGCAAGAAAAATAAGTAATGCCCTCATTTCTACACTCAAATTACAATGTCTAAAACAGTGATAATGATTATACTTAGAATTTTCTTTATGTTGTTTGGCCCCTTTTCAGTCATGTTCAACAATCCAAGATCCTATTTGGGGTTTTCTTGGAAAAGATACTGGACTAATTCATCATTTCCTTTTTTAGCTCATTTTACAGATGAGGAAACTGAGGCAAGCAGGGTTGATTGATTTGCCCAGGGTTACAAAACTAGTAAGTATCTATGATTAGACTTGAAATCAGGAAGATGAATTTGAAAATTATTTGAAAGTACTTTTAATATATGTCATTGAGAAGAAAAGGGAGGGAAATTGAAGATTATCCTTTAGTATTTTAAAGATTTTCATGTTAAAAAATGGGGGGAAAAGGGCACTTAAATTTGATCTTCTTGATCCTAGAGCACAGAACTATATACACACAGTAGAAATTACAAAGAGGCAGATTTAAATTTATTATTAAGAAAAACTTCTTTAACATTAGAGTTGTAAAAAAGAGCAATGGGCTACTTTGAAAGATAGTGGTTTAGCCATAGGAGGTCTTCAGATGGAAGTCCAATGGCCACTTATCTGGGATAGCATAGACAGCATTCCTCTTGAGATATGGGTAGATGCTGGTATCTCCCAATTCTTGAGATGCTATAATTCTTTTCATGAAACAACTCAAGTACCTCACTAAGGGCATAATATTATAATCCTTATGACACCTTCATGCTAAGATAGTGTGAAATAAGGAATATATTTTAAAGTCATTTAGTCCTTCTTTTTACTAAAAAATATCAGGAAAAAGTTCCAGTAGTGCTTTATAAAATTATATATATGTGTGTGTGTGTGTGTGTGTGTGTATGTGTATACATATATAATGTATATATAATTAAAAGAAAGAAAAATGAGTTCAGTTAAGAAGAAACAAAGCCATTTGGCACCATATTTTCTTCTGGAAAATGAATCTTTTTTAGTCAAAGAATGATGTTCCTATTAGTCCAAGAGTTCATTAATTGTTCCTAAAATTGTTCCTAAAAAGAAAATTAGCTTTGAATTTTTTAAAAAGGTGTTAAATCAAGGTAGAAAACTGTCAATAAGATTTTCCATTGTGTAGTAAGACTTACAAGAATGGTCCTGTACATAGTTTCTCAGTGGCTAACAAATTATGTAAGGGGAAGTGAAAGTCCTGGAAAAACAGGCATAGTTTGAAGAGTGCAGAAAAAAAAGTTTGATTTCAACTAGTTAGGACTAAGCAGCCTCCCTAACTTTCCAGGAAGGTGAAGTCATTTTTCTGTCCTGTATATTGGTCTTTCTTTGGCATTCCCTTGGTTCCACAGTGATGATGATATGTACAATATAAATGCTAGCTAAAAGACTAAGTGGAATGAATGCTTGCTTCAGTTTGGGTAGGCATCCTGACATTGTCATACTCACTCTCTATATATCTTCAAAATAGTTATAAACTGGGATCTATTCTCATAGGTATAATTTGATCAATTTTTGTTGCCTGACAATTTGGGATGATTTGACAGTTTTCCACTAGGCAAAATGACATCTCACTGAACTATATGTTATCCATTGTTATCTTCTGGTAGATTCAGCTTAGAATGGACATTTAATTCTTGGCTTTCAATCTAACAGAATATCTTATATTGTCTAGCAGAAGAATCAACTTCCAGGAATTTTATAAAGAAATCTAGGATGGATAATCACTTTGTACTTAATACCTTAGATCCAAGAAATATGAATGAATAAATAATAATTTGTGAAGAATGTTCTGCTTGTTTAACACTATGATAAAGATTAAGGATATAAACACAAAAAATAAGGTAGTCTTTTCCTCCAAGATCCTTAAATTCTGACAAAGGAAGACAACATATTCAGAATACTAGTAATAATAGAGTTTTTTGGTACTAGTTAATTAGCAGTTTGGTCATTGAAATATTGGGAAAATCAATTAACATGCCCTTTCTAGAAACAGTGGTGCTGGTGATTTGTTTAAGGTGCTCAGTGAAAAGCATGAGTAGAAAGAAGGGCTTAATGGAAGTGGAAAATTACTAGGTAAAGAAACATGGTACTAAGCCTAGAATTGGAACTATGGCTTTATACTTTTTAAAAGTATATTTTTATTTACTTCATTAAATATTTCCCAATTGCATGTGAAATATTTTAATGTTAATTTTTTTTTCATTTGAATTTCAAATTCTCTTTCTCTGTCCCATCTCCCTTCTTCACAGGAAAACAAGCAATTTGACGTCAATTATACATCTGAAATCATACAAAATATTTCCATCTTAGCCATGTTACAAAAGAAAACAGACAGGGCAGCTAGATGGTGCAGTGAATAGAGCATCAGCCCTGAAGTCAGGAGTATGTTAACACTTTCTAGCTATGTGACCCTAGGCAAGTCATTTAACCCCACTTGCCTCAGCAAAAAGAAAGAAAGGAAAGAAGGAAGGAAGGAAGGAAGTAGAAAGGAAGAAAGACATAAAAACATGAAAGAAAAAGTTAGGAAAGTGTGTTTCAATCTACATTCAGTGTTCATCAATTCTTATTCTGAAGTTAGATAATGTACATCACAAATCCTTTGAAATTGTCCATTGAAATTGCACTTAAGCTACCTGACATTCTGTTTTCCCATCCAGTCTTCCTGTGTCCTTTGATAGTAAACCACATTATATTTGTATCATATTAGATGTTCTTCATGAAGAATGAAACCCTCATTAATTCAGGCCACTTTTTACAAATATAAATATAATAGAAGAACAAAAAAGAAAATGTATAACAGAATGAGTAAGGGGAAAGGAGAGTGAGGAAAGAGAAACATTGTGATATTACCACCATTATGTGCACTGAGAATGGGAGAAAAGTCTGTTACATACAGGTTCCCATAGGCTACCTTGTCATCCTACATATCCTTATCATATACATATATCACAATTTCTTCCCTGTGACAATGTCCAATTTAATGTCAATCTACCATATGACTAGTCCCAAAGTTTTTGCCTTAAAAAAAAATTCCTTGATAGAAATATCTGACGAGAAACATATAGCTCAATTTCTTTAAAAAATAACTTTTTAACTTTTCTTAGACTTCCTGGGAACCAACAGGCCAAAACAGGCCCAATATCCCTATAATTAGTAAGGGTACATGCAAGAAAATGACATAGCATCCCTTTCAACAAAATTGTAACATATGTATGCATTAAGCAATTATTAAAAATCACAGTCTTCTCTGAGAAAAGCCAAAAGCTCTTTAATTTACAGCTGAAATATGGAAAGAGAGGATGTGGCCATCCTATTGTTTAAAAAAATAGAATTCAAGTTTAAAATTTCAATGTAGAAGGAAAATATATTGAAAGTCTACTATATATATATTCTACAGGTCTGAATTAGACCTCCAGCAGCCACTGGCAGGTGGCTCCTGTATCATAACAGAAATGGAAGAAAAAAAGTTACTATTATATTTTTCTTTATATTTTATTTCCTATGAACTATTGGGTGATGGTGGTATTCATTTGTGTTGGATCCAATACTTCTTGACTTCTTTTGTGGGTTTCTTGGCAACCACTAGAGTGGTTTGCCATTTCCAGCTTATTTTAAAGATAGGGAACCTAAGGCAAAGAGAATTAAGTGACTTGCCTAGGATCACCCAGCCAGGATATGTCTGAGGACAGATTTGAACTCTTGAAGATGTCTTTCTGATTCTAAGCCCAGTGCTCTATGGCACCAACTAGCTAAATGAATTACACGAACTAATAAAGTAACTATTTTCTATAAATGAATTAATATATTAAAATGTAAAGTCATTTTCTGTTGACTTATCAATATTGTCATATTCATTGTTACCATTATACCTAAAATAGATCTCCAACTATAATTCTTCTTCTTAGGGTATTGTATTATACTGCATCACTTGCACAGGAGATCATACTTTTTACTTGAACTTATTAATTGTGATTAATTTTTATTTTACAATTTGGATGACAGAAACATAAAACATCATCTATTTCAAAAATGTCAAAATGTAGTCAGAATTAAGGTGATTATTACTTTGGCCCAAGTGACAACTGGAATGGTTCATTTATTGTTCATTTTAAGCATGCACTACCTAATTCCTGAAAGATGTATATTGACTAGTGCCATCTGTGTACTGTCTTCTTTTCTGATATCAATTGTTGTAGACTAAGACAATAAAATCCAGTATCTGAGAATTGCATGTGATTCTCATTCGTATAATGTTTCTAGGTGCTAGTGAGCAATCTGTATCTCCCCAGAAATAGACTCAGAACATCTATTCAGGAAATGTTGTTCTGAAAAAAAAATTATTGCAATTGCAGATTGATGACAAGCCTACCAAGCAGCCTTCCAGATGCCTCACTTTCAGCCCTGAATAAACAATACCCAGAGAAAGGTTATTCAATTCTTTTTTCTGTCAGACGAATTCAAAAAACTTTGCTCTTTTATCCATATTTGAGTTTCTTTCTTTTTTAACTGACATGGATCACTGACATTAAGAAAAGTGGAAGCATATTCCTGCATACATAGTTCTTTTAGTATTGAAATATTTTAAATTACTCCAAATATTTAGTACTATTTCTGATTGGTAATTGTACATTCATCAAAATGTACCTAAACATCATTAAGACTAATACTATTAAAATGCAATATTATATATATATATATATATATATATATAAATATTTATAGTATGATATAGTATAATAACATAGTAAATATATACACATATATACATATATATATATAGGAGCTCAGATACAAATTTTTCTCAACTCCAAGGCTAGACCTCTGTTCACTATCCCATGGTCCTTTCCTTTGAGACTACTCTAACACCATGTTACAAGCACATACAGATATTCACAGGTAGAAAAAGTTTACTTTCTGGGAGTTCCCTTTATCAATAAAATCATAAATCAAGTCCAAATTATAGGTATGATGCTAATTAGACTGCCTACTTTACAGGAATTCCTGGGATGAGAATAACACGTTGGAAATTATGAAATGTTATATGAATGGGAGCTACTAATGTGTTCAGGGGCATAAAGATGATTCTGCAACCTCATTCAACGGGGTTTCTTGTTATTTAACATCATAGACAGCCTTGTGCTAATTGGTGGTGTATTGGATTTCAAAAAGCAGGCTTTTGTTATTAATAAAAATGTTTTTTTTTTTTTTTCAGTTCAACTGACTCTGTTTTTATTTTTTGGAAATATCCATATGAACATTTCTTTCCAACCTTATGCCATGAACAATTTTACCTTAAGTAAAGTTTAATTACACATTGGACAACTTGTGATTATTACTTTGATTCTTACCAGATTAACTATTCTAAGAGGTGTAAAAGTGATGGTTGGGTATGTAACTACATCTTTACCTTGACCTTAACTCTCATTCTACTGACATTTCAAAGGTTGTCACTGATATTTAAAAGTTTTGCCCCTTTAAGTGCCATTCAGTGGTTTAATACTTGTGGTAATTTGACTATCCTAGTAGGCCATAGAATTCTAAACTTGTTTTCTAACATTATTCAATCTGAGTTCCTTTTTCCCTTTATTTGGAACATGCCTGACATACATTAGATTTCTTTAGAAATTTTGGGCAGCTTCTTCTTGCATATATACATCCAAAATATATGGCAGAAATATTAAAAATTAAGATATCAAAATATCTAAACTAAGACTTAAACAAAGTGACTTTTCCTAATATAGACCATTTTTCTCATAATCCTTCCCCTTTCTTCATTCAGCATCACATTTTCTATTTGATTTTAGACCTTTGTAGAGCATTTCTTTACATTTTTATTTTTCCAGTTGCAAATATGTCGGCTTTTCATTTCAATTTACTCAACTAAAGAACAACAGCAATGAAAGTAAATATATATATATATATATATATATATATATATATTTATAAATATCAAGTAAGGCACATTTCCTCATTGTCCATGTTCAATAATGTGATACTCAAAATTAGATTTTGAGTTTATCACCTTTTGCTCAGAATGTTCTTGGTCCTCTACAATACTGATCTAATGATTATACTGATCAGATTTTTAAAGTATTTCAAAGTTTTTCTTTATGATATTTCCATCATATACATTGTTCTTCTGGTTCTCTCTTCACAACATTTTTAAACTTTTTTTTTCTAAAAATGCTATAGTTTTTGCATGGATATATCAGTAACCAATTCTCACTAGCATGGCATCTAACAATTCCAATTTTATTAGGGAAACATATTTTTGTTTTCATTGTTTACTTTGTCAAAAATTTTCACCAGGAAGCATAAGACTTCACTAAGGAGAGTTAGATGGGAATGAGAGAAAATGAGTCATAAAAGAGATAATTCTTCAACATTGCATCAAAACAAAATCACTTTTGGATTTTTAGCTCACAGATGGAAATTGTTTTATATTTATATGAATTAGTTAGATTCATGCTGTTAGTTAATCCTGTCATTTGGGACCTTTAGCAAATAATAATGAACGATGCTTGCAAATGTCAGGGCAAGATATTTTTCTAATGAAATTAGATGTGATGAACATGTTTATAAACATGTGGATAAATTTGTGTATGCTCATGTGTATTTGTCCTTTCTGCATATGCATTGGCTAGACATAAACACAACATTTTTCATAGGCTGCAGAAATTAATTAAATGAAAATGATTTCTTTTCCATTTTAGCTGAAGTATTATTTTCCAGATGCGAAAAATACCTCTGAGATACAAGAAGAATTTTGTCAAGTCATCTAGGAAATCCTTAGCAAAACACAGCTTGGTTTTCTGGTGGCATCAAGTGAATGGTTTGATAAATGAGTTCAAATCTTGCTATTGCAACTAGTCAGTAGTCCTTTAGCAGACAGCAATGATTAAGGAAACAAATGGGGAAACATCAGTTATCTTTTGGGCCTTTTGTTTACTATGAAGGCTAAGAAGACATGTAAAGATCTATCAAATAATTGAAGCCATCATATAATAAGTTAGGTAGGTCAGGAGGAGACAGATGTACTCTAATTCCAGTAGAGGAATGGTTACTGACAAAACAGTTTTTGGGTGTGTCGTTTGTACTTTCTTTTCAATGTGGGTTGTCAGGTTGGCCCAAGTTTTAACAGGAGTTTTGTGTATGTATGTGTATATATATATATATCTATATATCTATATATCTATATATATATATATCTATATATATATCTACATATATATATATATATATATCTACATGTATTCATGAATACTTATTTATATGCACATGTATATAGAAATGCATATACATATTATATCTATGTTTCTCTATCTATATAAATAGATATATACTTAAAAGTACAGAGGTGGAATATATATGAGCATATAAAAATATCCATGTCTTCACATAGATTCATTTCATTAAATTTCAATACGAGTAGCAATTCTCCAATATTAGCATTTTAAAAAATATTAATTTTGCCAGGACTAATGTACTGCAAGGATAGATGTTTAGATGAAAAAGTGTAACTGAAGTAAGATTTCATCATAGGTAAAAATTACTATTTAAAATTATGAAATTTTGATTAATAATACAGTAAATTTTAATGGAAATTTTGTTTCTTTTCAATGGTAGGTGATTTTAATGAACCATAATAACAGAGAGTAGATTAAGGAATGAATGAAGAGATAATTCAAAATTCAAAGGATCCCATTCATTAATTCTCTTATTTTCCCTCAAAATTTGCTTCTTTCTCTGATAATAGCAATTCAATGCCCCCATTTTGGAGTGTTCTGTCTCTTCTGAAGAGAGAGACCACAAAGTACTATGGGAGAAATACTAGTCATAAATTCAGATTCTGATTCTGATGTATAGGGATCTTAAAAATTCACTTAAATTCCTGGCCTCAACATTCCTCATCTGGAATATTGAAAGTTAGACTAGCTGGCCTCCAAGATTCATTCTACATCTCTGATCAATTACTCATTTGAGTAACTGTCCATTAAAAGGAATTAGTTGGATTACAACTGTGCTTAAAACATATCCCATGTGGGGAAACTGGGACAGTAAAGCATTGTTGGTGAAGTTATGAACCGATACAGCTATGCTGTAGAGCAGTTTGGAATGATGACCAAAGTAAAGTGCTATAAAATTGTGCATACTCTTTGATCCAACTCTTCTGGGTTTACATCCCAAAGACATCCAAAAAAAGGTGGGGGAAAGAGACCTATTTATAAAAAATGTATTTATAGCAGTTCTTTTTTGTTATGGCTAAGAATTAGTAATCAAAGGGCTAAAAAAGCTGTGGCATATAATTATAATAGAACATTGTGCTATTAGAAATAATAAACAGGATGATTTCAGAAAAACCTGGAAAGACTTGTATGAACTGATGCATAGTGAAGTGAATAGAGCTAGAAGAACATTGCACTTCTGCAATATTGTTTAAGGAAGGACTGTGAATGATTTAGTTATTTTTAGCAATACAGTGATCCAAGACAATCCCAAAAGACTATCTGCCTTCAAAGAAAGAACTGATATTAATCGGTTTATAGACTTTCTTTCTTTTCTCCAGTGATGCTTCTTGTAAAAAATATATTTTGCATAAATGCACATGTATAACCTATATCTGATTGCTTACCATGTCAGAGAGAAGTGAGGGAAAGGTGATAAGAATAGAAAATTTTAATTATTTTTGTCTTAAAGAAAAAATTAAAAAGAAACTCAAACTTTGAGCTTAAACTTTACTGGGAGAAGATACCAGTGTCTTTGTTTTAGTGACCATGAAAATATGTTGTATCTTTCCTTTTATAAATAACTATAACTTACAAGTTTCATTAATAAATCTGCTGGAAAAGTGCTTATGGATTTCAGAAGGTCTTTGGGGAAGCATTTTCATTTTATTTATAGTTTTTGACTGACTAAAAATTGTATTATTACTTATGATGAATCTTAGCACTTACACACTCAAGCCTTTTCATACTAAGCAGTTTACAAATTTTCTAGCATTCTTCTACATTATTCTATAAGGAATTGAAGTATAATATTTATAACCTCAATTTCACAGGTGAGTATACTAGAGCCCCATCTCTTTTTTCTCTCTCTGTTTTCCATTTAGAAACAAATATGTCATTTCTGTAAAAACCTGGGAGATTTTCTATAGCTGCTGTCCTTGAGATAGAAAATAAGGGATACATCATAGACTCACAAAGCCTTAGTTATCTTGTAGCTTAAAAACTACTTTCCTTATTGACTATTTTAAACTATATTAAGATGATCTATGCAAAATATTTATGTATTAAATTGTCATCTTTATTTTCTCTCCACAATGCCTTTTTTTGCATAGACTTGTCAATATATATTATGGTATCTCTCCCAATCTCAGAGCAGAATGATGCCTTCTGCTATTGTACAGAGTTATTCTTATACTACGGCTGGCATTTACACTTGCACATATTTCTCTATGGATTTGGGAGCCTGTGTGTATGTAGGCTTTATGAGAACTTAACTCTTAATCTTTTTTTATTGTAAAACATCTTGGATATTTGCAGATCCAAACACCCTATAGATGAAAGCAGTAGCATTAATATTAATAGTGTAGTTTTAGATTTAGAGAATATTTTCATCTCCTGTAAACAACAGTAAGCTATCTACTTTTGCAAGAAAATCATCAATTTCACTTGTATGTGCTTGAGTTTCAAGAAATTTTACTTTGGGAGGGGATTCAGTTTCCCTATAAAGTCAGGAAAGTTAAAAATAAGGTCCCTTCTCAAAAGTGGAAAGAAAATACTTCTTGACTCATTGTTGTGTTCACCACTGCAGATTGGTTTATAACTTTTTAGAACACAGAAAATGATGGCTGTCCCCAATAGCTTCATAGAAGAAGTTAAAAAACGGGAGAATTTTTTTTTTGGTATATGTTGATTTTGTGTAGACTTTTCTGTAAAAGGCAAGTAGGTACTTGCCAGGCCTAAAATCAGAAAGACTTATCTTCCTGAGTTGAAATATGGCCTCAGACACATATTAGCTGTGTGATCCTGGGGAAGTCATTTAATCCTCTTTGCCTCAGGAAAAAACGAAATAATGGAAAAATATTCTAGTATTCTTGACAAGAACACTCTAACTGTGGTTATGAAGGGTCAGATATATCTGAATTGATGATAGCAACAATAAACTTTTCTATCTGGCAGTAAGGGAGTATTGGAGAATAGTTAAATAGCTAAAAGTATACTTGATTATAGTGATCATCTCTTTAGTTCTCCCTTACTCCATATGTGACTTTTGTGTTTTCCTCAATATTTGGGGCAATGACAAAAAATAAGGTATAGTCATGCATTCAGAGAACATAATCTTCAATAAATTAAGGTTGAGATTCACTCCAGTAGGCAAGGGAGATAGTCAACATATGTTTAAACAGACTGTCATATATTAGTGAAAAATTATATTGGAGAACTAGGAAAAAGCATGTCATATATGTGACAAATATCCAGAAAAAATAATGCATTAGACACTTTTAGATAGTGTTGTCTTTTGAGAGTCCATACACTTGTTATCCATGAAACTTCACTACATCTAGTAAAAATCCTAATGAATATTGGAAAGTATATAGAAAGGCATGAGTTACTATTGTAAACTTTGGATAAATGTGAATGGTTTCTAGAACTTTGGAGGAGTTATTCACATCAATGAAATTGCAGATTCATTGAAGTATCCAATTATTCCTGTATTGTGGGGAAATTTCTAAGCAAGCCTATATATATATGTACCCCACTTATTCCATCAAACATTAATGATAGCATTAATACTAATAAATTCTTCTTTTACTTGAAATAATAGTTTAAAAGTAGCCACTTCTCAATAGCAATATGGAAAAGACATAGAATCAACAAACATAAAGTGATTTTTATGACTCTTCAGTCTTATGTAGACAACTATAAGTAAGAACATGCCATTATGCAGACTATTTTAGTACAAACAATGTAAAAAATTACCAGTCAAGTCAGTGGAATCAAAGGATAATCTAGTCCAACTCTCTTCTTTCACAGATGAAGAAAATGAGGTCCAGAGAGATTAAGTGATTTGTTCACTGTCATACAGGTACAAAAGCTAAGATGTGAACCAAGTCCCTTACTCTGGTTCTTCTTCCATTATTGCATGAGAACTCAGTAGTATCTGCTAGTTAAAAAGTAATACATTACCTGGGTTACAGTCAAAGTTTAGGTAAAATTGGTTTCAGCCCTCATAGTAGTTAAAAATTTAATCAAAAATTACACATACATACATATGCTAATGTGTGTATATATGTGTATATATATATGTGTGTGTGTGTGTGTTTGTGTGTGTGCGCGCGCGTGTAACATATCACCCAAGTTATTAGAGAATTAGAAAACAAAAATCTTTGTGAAGTTTGAAGGGATGGCAGATGATGCAGTGGATAGAATGTTGAGTTTTGAGTTAGGAAAATCTGAGTTCAAATATGACGTCAGACACTTATTGTGATCTTGGGCATATATACTACTATGCATATATATATATACATATATATATATATACATATATATTCACATGTGTGTATATGTAGACATATTCATATGTTTGTAGTATATGTATGTATCTATAGGCATATTTGTATATATGTATATGTAGGCATATATAGAGATATTTATTCTAATAACCCTATAAGGTAGATATAGATATCAGAATATCTATTTTTATGGTTTGGGAAAATAGAGTATAAAAAGCTAAGTGCCTTATCCAGGTTTAAATGTCTCCTAAGTGGCAGAAACAAAATTTAAAGCTGAGTCTCTCCTGCTCTCTGTTTCCAAGTCTAGTACTCTTTTCATTACTCCATGTTGCTTTATTATGATTTGTTTGAGACAACTAAATCCCTAAATTGATTCAAGGTATAGCCCCTCTGGGTCTTAGCAGATGGACTTCATGAGGTGCTGTGACCTACCAAATCTATTACTTGCTAGCTAATTGCCTGTTGATAATCCTTGTGAAACTCCATCAGGTTGTTACTCAGGTGGGAGACGTAGTCCATTGCTACAGCCAATATGTAGCCTTCTAACTTAGCAAAAATTTCAAGAGAACTTTTGTTGTTATATTTAGTAACCTAAAAGTTTTCTATACCATGATGAAGCAATAGAGCAGGACTTTAGTAGACATTGTCTTTGTTTCTGTCTCTCTGTCTCTGTTTCTGTCTTTTTGTCTGTTTGACTATCTCTCATCCATTGACTGCCTATTCTAGAATAAATACAACTTTTCTTTGGAGTATTTCAAGCCCTTCACAATCTGGTCTTACTACCTTCTTAATTTTAATTCACATTGCACCTTTCCCAGCCTCCCTACCCAATCAATAATGCAGTCAGACTTGCCTTCTTTACTGGTCCTCATAGATGACTTTCCATGTTTGCACTTTTTGCACTAATTATCCCTCATAGTTGGACTGTCCTTTATTCTTACTTATAACTCTCTGATTTCCTAATTTTTTTTTTCAAGCCTGATATCAAGTAACACCTCCTACATGAAATGTTTCTTAGAAATATTTATGTTTTCTCCCTCCATAAAATGTTAGTTCCTTAAGACTAGCAGTTTTGATTTTATGGACTCAATGTCTATCACAGTGCCTGGTATATAGTTGTTTAAAATGCTGATTGATTATATATGCATTATACACTTATATAGGTATGAAGCAAACTAGCTAAATAGATAGCATGTATAAACCAGAGTTTATATTCTCTCTTTCCTCATATATTTAGCTTAGTTTCCATAGAGAAGTCATCTTTAAATCATCATAAATTCTTCTACATAATTCTTTAAACTACAGAAACTAAACCCATAAACTATTTTCTAACTCTGTTTAAATATGTTACTTTATTCTCCTAATAACCTCTTTAACCACCAGTCATTAAGTCATGCCGTTGAAGAAAAAAATACAATTCTTGTCAAAGATACTTGAGATATCTTTCTCATATTTGTGTTTTGATCCTCACAACATATTTTTAAGTATCTTCATTGTCAAGATTCAAAAAATCGAAATATCTCATTTGAAATCACTAAGATTGCTATTTACATGGTTTAACAACATTCCTACTCCTAAAAACCTGTGATCACTATGTATATATACACACACACATATGTATGTGTGTACATATGTATATGTGTCTATATATATATATTATTTTAATGATTATACAGATTCAGGAAAGCAATATAAATTGGGTTTTGTGTTGGTTATAGGAGAATGATATCTATTGAATCTTTTGTATCACGAATTGTTTGTGATATATTTTATAGTGGTTATTTTTAATTTAACACTTCTTGTTTCTAGAAATCAAAATGCCTATTATACATTATTAGATATATGTTGACTGAATCCTTGTGTCTATGTCAAAATTATCCAATGAGGAACTGAATTTTAACAATTCTTTCCTAAGTAGCATGGATTATCACGTCACTGAACATATTATGGATGAAATGTACTCTTCAGAGAAAAAACAATTGTCCTCCTTGAGTGTTTGATTCAGATCTCTGTTTTCTGCCACAACATTTTCTGTGTGTGTTCTGAATTATAAATTGGCTGGGACCATACCTCTTTGGACAGGATCATCATCTTCATTCCTTACCACCTGTCTATCCAGGTGTAAAAGCACTGTGATTCTGCTGCCTATGGTGAGACCTGATGGAGATGGTGAAGCTGCCAAAACAGCCAAGAGTGAGGTTTCCTGGCTGAGATCTTTCTTCACAGTTTAAGAACTTGGAAAGTAGTGAATCTATTTGTTTTCCTTTTATAGTTTTGTATTATTTAGAAGTATTATTCAAATAGAAGAAAACTAGAGGTCACATATTTAAAGCTGAAAGGTATCTCAATGGACATCTCATCCAAAACTCTCATTTTTATGTGAACAAACTGAGGTCAGGGAGGTTGACTTTTTAAAAGTCAAACAGATAGTAAGTGACAACTAATATTCAAATCTAAGTTCTCTAAATTCAAGTCCAGTGCTTTCCCATAGAATCAATATCTATGCTCATTAATCATCAGGATGATTTGTAATATATGGGTCATTTTAATTGTTCTGCATTCTGTAATGGTATGAAGGAAGTTATCTTTGGCTAGGGGAAAAAGTTGTCTCGATCATACAGTGGGAGTGAGGAATAACCAGTGGGGAATCAAGGTACATTTCCTTGCTAGCCACATAATAAAAAGAAAAGTAGAAGTAGGCTTCTACTACATTGGACAGGTTTCTTAAGTCTTGTTTATGGGAGAACATGGATAAAGTTGCAAAGATATGGATGGTTTTCCTCCTTGTCTGTGAAGAAATTAGTCATATTGATGAGATAACAAATCATTTGAGGCACTGACAACTGTTATACACCCATGAACTCTTTGTGTTTTTGTCATTCTCTCTTCTGTCCCTTATTTTACTTCTTTGAATATACATTATTTTAGGCCAGGGATTATTTCATTTTTCTCTGTTCTATGCTTCTTAAAATTATTTTAAATAATAGAATAGATATTAGTAGATGATAATAGAGTAATTGTCAAACGTAAAGCAATAATGTATTTAAAGTGTAGATTAAACCCAAAGTTTTCAATTGCTTGTAAAAATCTGTTGTGGAATTCCAAGGATATTTATTCATGAATATTTCACAATTCAGCAAAGATTCTAAAATATACTTTTTCAAATTTGCTTTTCAATAGCTATTTTTCTCACTATCTGATATAAACTTCATCCAGTAATCACTATCAAAGCATCTGTTTATAAGATCCATGAGTTCATACCTACTTGCCATTATGAGGGCAATGGAGGCTCATTCTCATGTACTAGGGCTGCTTCTCACTGAGGTAGTTTTGTCAAAAGGCTTTTAACTCTTGTAACAATGCATTAATGTGTCAATAGAATTCATGGATATTTGTGATTCAACAGGATCCAATTGATCTCATTAACCTAGTTCTGCCTCTGAACATTGTTTTGTGAATCTTATCCCTCAGTCTAAAACCGAAGATGGAAAAGCAAAAAGCATTTATTAGTGCTTTCTATGTTTCAAGGATTGAGCTAAGAATTTTGCAAATGTTATCTTATTTAATCTTCACAACAATCTTGAGTGGTTATTATTATTACAATTGGGAAATAAAGTAGTCATAAATTCAGCAAGTTTTTGAGGTGAAATTTGAATGAAGGTATTTTTGACTAGAAGTCTGGTAATCTATTCACTCTTTCATCTAGCTGATTTTTAATGTTTTTGTTGCTTAACTCCCCAAATTCTCTCATTCTTAATCTAATAATTTCATAAATTCCATTATGAATAATTCTTTGAGTGTCACAAAATATTAAGGATTCAGAATAATAATATTTATGTTTAATAGATACCTTAGAGATCACATGGTCCAAATCCCATATTTACTTGTGAAGAAAATGAAGACGAACAAGTTAAATGACTTCCCTAAGATCAGATAATTGGTTAAGTGACAAAAATGAAATTCTGTCCCAACTTTTTTGAATCCCAATCTAGTATTCTTTCCATTATAACATGCTTCTTTCCCAGCATTGAATTTCTAGTATTAATATTAGATGCTGCAGGGAATAGAAAACATGAACGTGGAAACAAAGATTAAAATACTTCCTTCCTTCAAAAAGTGAATAACATAGTTAAGCTGAAAGAAAAAAAATGCTACAAAAGGGTAAATAGTAAATGTTTTAGAATTCCATCTTTTTTTACCCTAGGTAGATTGGTTTCAATATAGGGAGCACTTGATCTGGAATCAGAAAGACCTGAGGTCAAAATTGGTCATAGATCATCGATTTATAATCCTGGAAAAATCACTTATGTTTTGCATATTTTAATTTCCTCATCTGTAAAATGGGAATAATAATATCTTTTTCTAGGGTTGTTATAAGGATCAAATGAATAATTTTTGCACATAATTATAATAATGGGAATAATAATAATAATGCCTTTTTCCAGGGTTGTTATAAGGATCAAATGAAATAAATTTTGCACAGTTCCTGACTTACAGCTTTTAAGTGAAAGAAGTCAGGTTCAAATCCAAAGTCTCCCTTTTCTCTAAGTCTAGCTAAACATTTCTGTTTTGCCATCTCCTTTAACCTCTTGTGTTATCTTGGTCTCAATAACAAAGACAAATAAAAGTTCCATTCAACTATTGAAGAACTTAATTAATGCTTAATTACTTCTTCTAAATTAGAAAAATTCCATGATTAGGCATTGAACATAGGCTATATCCACCTATGTATCTATGAAAAAGAATTTGGTTCATCCTTCATTTTTGAAGAAGCCCAATAACGTCATGGATAATATCTTGACTTGTACATTATTTGGATTTTGGTGAGGATTCTTCCTGAGTCATCAAAGTCCAGTATCAAGACAAAATTCAAGATGATTTACAATGAGACAGAATGAAGTAGATGACCTTGGTGTCTTTTATATCTGACCAAGCTCTAATTACATTAGAGTAGTTAGCTTAGTCCACTTTCATGGCTACTAGAACAAATCAATCTCAATATGTCCATTCTTCTGAGAAAGTCTTCACATGCTTAGGGTGCATAATCTCTTAACTCACCAACAGATTTCAGGCCTTTTGGTCACCTCAATTTGATTTAGCCCATTTGCAGAAATAGTTTTACTGGAGTGTTGCTGCAAGCTATAGCTTTTTGGAGCCAGAAGTAAGAGTTGAGTGAAAGTGAACACAAAAGGTGAATAAGCAGGCCTGAAAAGGGCTCAGTAAGCTTTCAAACAGAGGTACGAGTACTTCCTGAATACCCATATAAACAAACAAACAAAAAAATCACCATTTTTGTCCATATCATAAAAGCATTATCTGATTTCAATACATTTAAATATCTTCTTTTCTTCACTTTATTATGGCTAGTGTTTACCAATATTTTCTACCTAAGGTAAGATGTGAGAAGTAGACAATAGCTATATTAAATTTAAGTTAGAACGATAGGATTTAGGGCTTATAGGAATTTTGAAGGTCACCTGGTCCAAACCCCTCATTTGAAGTGAAGAACCTGAGTACAAAAAAAGATGAAGTAACTTGTTCAAGAAAACAGAGGTTTTGTCATCCTGACAGTGCTGGAATTCACAAACAGATCTTCTAATTCCAGATTTCATTGTTCTTTTTCCTTTGCACCAAACATACCTCGTTCTTAGCATCTCACACAGCAAGCTATCATGGGGAAAAGAAATATATTTCATTTCAGAATACCTAGGTTTGATCCTTATACCTGCTACTTGCTTTGGGATGAATCCTAGTCTTCATGAATCCTAGCCTCTTTACTGCCTGTGATAGCCATAATAATATTAAGGAGATTGTCTTGAAACTGTTAAGCATTGAATAGAAATCCTCTATTTTTGATACCAGAATAATTGTTTTGGGCCTGTCCACTTGACCTTGCCACCACAGTCTGTGTTTTTTTAGGTTTAATGTAAGCTTAACACATCATTACTTTAAAGTACAGTCCTTCCCCTCACAGCGCCAACTTTTCCATCATGCAACTTAATAAGGTATAGCTGCAATGCTGGCCACTATTCAGAGAGTGACAGGTGGCTGATAAAGCACTCAATGGAATTTTCCATCTGTCTCTCTTCTTTTCTATCTAAGGCTTGCCAGGGAAAGACTATATTTTCCCCGTCTTTAACCACTTACTTTTCTCCATGTAAAGGTTGGTAGGGTTTTTCTTTTCTTTTCCATCTTATATTTTAGGTTTTCACAAGGCTGGACTAATCCAGCAGGTCAAAACAATGCATTCCTCTTCCCCAAGCTTTCTCAGAGTAACTCGCTTTGATTTGTTCCTATTGAAAAGCTGAATTCTGGCAGTGTTTTCACCCTTCATCTGTGGCAGACATGTCACCTTCCGGGGCTTTGCAAAGAGCAGTATTCATGTACCCATAAAGGCTAATAAATACAGAGAAGAACAGTATACTTCATGTTCATGGGGCTTTTAAAAGCCTCAAAGACGGCATCACTTCATTATTATTAATGTGCTTCGTTGGTTTAGATTTTTATGGTGCTCATTATGGAAGCCAGATAATCATATTGATAATGGACATAACTTATGATCGATGGAGGGCTGCCAGTTGGGGATTATGCATATAAAAGGAGGTATTGAGCAGTTAGATGGAAGTGTAGAGTACTTATATTGAAAATGTAGTAGTTTTGCTTTTTAATTTTTCTACAATTCTTGTTTAACATGGTCTATTCTTGACATTTTGATGTTAAGCTGCCTGCGATTGAAAGCAGAGGGAGAGGCAGCAAATATTCTGTTCTTCAGTGTTTGAATGAGACATTTATTTGCCTTTGTTTAGTATTGAGTCTTGTGATGGTACCATCACAAGAGTGAGAGTTGATGAAAGAGAACACAAAAGATGAATAAGCAGGCCAGAGAACGCAACTGCCTCTCAGTCTTCTTGTATCACCATCATCCTTTCACATGAAGAGATACAGTCTACAGGTCTGAATTGGACCTCCACAGCCACTGTCAGGTGGCTCCTGTATCACAATATATGGAAGTTAAGGGAGCTGGTATATTGGAAATGGAGTTAGACAGGGAGAAAAGAGAGAGGGTTGGTCTGGAACTACACCTCCAACACAAAAGCTATGTGATGAGACAAATAGGGGTCATTACTTGCCTTTCTGGGGTTCATTCAATTCATCTATAAGTAAGGGAGATAATTTTCTACTATATGTTGCATAGTAAAATTTGTGTAGATTGAATAGGATATTGCTTATAATTTATTTTGCAAATCTTAGCATTAATTGTCAGATATCATTTGGAAATTATTTTAAAATACCTTCTTGGAGAAGACTGCTGTCTTAAGTGCTTAGGTGCTAAGAATCAGATGCAATTAAACCCAGTCCCTGTTCTCAAGGAGTTTATAATCCCATTAGCAAGACAGGTACCTAGGTATCTGTTCAAAGAACAACCTAAAAATGCAACTAGAAATTGAAATGAAGTGATTGCTTATGTCTAGAGTGACCAGGTGACTATTACTAAAGAAGAAAATGGCATCTGAGTTAGACCTTGAATAAAGAGACGGATTTAAACAGGATAAGATGGAGGGAGTACAAAAAAAAAGGAATAAAAAAATATTCAGAGATGAAAGAGGAAAAGTTGAAAAATGACAGTGGTGAGCAGTCTACCTTGGCTGGAACATCCATGGATAAAGGAGAGTTGATAGTAAAATGCCTAGATTCTTAATAAATGTTTATTGATGATTTGATTGAGTTGTATGAAATTAGACTGCAAATGTAGGTCATATATAAATTGTGGAGAGCCTTAAAAACTGACTGAGAAGCCTATCTAATCCATTGCCAATAGTGGGCCCCTGAGATTCAGAGAGTCAAAGATTTATCTCCCTCTCTAATGTTTTACCAATCAGGAAACTAAGGCCATCAGTTAAGGTTATGTGACTTCTCTAAGGTCCACACAGGAGGTTGAAGGTAGAAGCAGGAATATAGTCAAGATCTTTTAGTTCCCAATCAAGTGATACTTTTGTTTTGCTTTTGAGAGGTCAATTGATGGTTTGTAGTGAGTGATATGTAATATGAGATTGCAAATAGAACTCTATTCCAGATATGGTACCTATCTACATAGAAACAAGGTATTATCTACATAGATTGGCTCTTCCAGCATATTTGTATGAGTTTTTAGGCAGAAAGCTTTAGGGAAAATAGCTATTTTAAATTATTTTTATAGCATCATCATATACAAAAGAAAATATTTATTGAGTTACTGTATTATGAGAATGAAAGAATATTTTATGATTTTAGTACATGCCCTCAAGAGACCAATCATTTTATGAGAAGACAAGATAATTATCAAATATAAAAAATGAATGCATGGTCAATCAATCAACAAACATAGTCACTGAATAAATATTCAGTGCCTCTATTACCATTAAAGAATTCTTTTTTTCCATTTGTACTTTGATGAATGCAATTGACAAGCATCTTTTCTGCCTACTATATTTCTTAATAATTTGAGTTTGAATAATTTGTTTGCAGCAAACAAAATTATCTATGTGATTGCATCTTTTAAGGAAATTTTTTTGATTTTTAGCATATCCATGGAGGTTGCATTTTTGGAGGATGACCTTTAAAAGGCTATTTTCTTAGTATATAAATACTACCTCTAGTATCAAAAGCAACCCCTCTATTTGACATTTAAAATTCTTCAAGATTTTGTCACTCTCAACTTCTCCATTCTATCTACACATAAAACCCTTGCCAGTCATACTGGTTTAGTTGCTGATTTTCAAAGGCAATGCTTTATCTACTTTTACCACACCATTTTTTTTCTGATTATTCTCTACATCTAGAATGTGGTTAAATCACTTTTTTTTAGTCATGTCCAACTCTGTGACTGTATTTGAGGTTTTATTCACAGAGATATTGGAATGGTTGCTATTTTCTTTTCCAGGTCCTTTTATAGGTGATGAAGCTGAGGCAAACTAACTTGCCCAAGGTCTCACAGGTAGCAGTTGTCTCAGGACTTATATAACCTTGGGAAGATGAGTCCTCTTGACTTCAGGGCTACCACACTGTCTGCTGCACAAACTCATACCTAGAATGCCTCCTTATCATTTCTGCCTCTTATAGTTCCTGATTTCCTTTGATGCATTTCAAGTGCCACCTTTTACCAGAGGCCATTCCCAGTCCTTTCAGCTGCTAGCTACTTCCTATCCAATGTAACAATCTTGTGTATATTTATTATGTGTTTTTGCATATATTTAAGTATGTATTCATGTGTGTATCTTTGTATATAAATGTATACATATACATGTATGTGTTGTTTCCTAATCAAATAGAAGTTCCTTTGTGGCAATGTCAGTTTTATTTTTGTCTTTGTTGCCCCATTGTTTCCAGGTCTGAGTAAAAGTTTATTGATTGATTACTTATAAATTGATGGAGAGGAATATAGTTATATATTTATAATGTGCTTGCATATTTGTATGCATATGGTTCTATATGTATACATATGTATCCGTATGTTGTACAATGCACATATATCCACCAATATGCCTGTGATTATTGTTATACACACATATTTAAAGGGAGTCTGGACCTGAGATTTTTAAATTTTAGGTTGCTTCCATTGTGGAAAAGCCATCCTCCACCAATGCAGGTATGTCACTTAACTGTGACAATCTTAGAAAGTTGTTTGAAGGAACAGGAGAACACTGAAGGGTTAAGCATATTTTCCCTTGTTATACAGTTAATATGTATGAGAGAGAACTTGATCTGAGACTTTCCTGACTCTAAGGCTATCTCTTTATGTCCTAAAATGGGGCAGAACTAAGAAATGAAGGAATCTAAATAACCTGAGATTGAAGCTCTGATCCTGAAGTCGGGAAGAGCTGAGTTCAAATTTAACCTTATGTACTTACTAGCTATGTATCATTGGACAATTCATTTAACTTCTGTTTTCTCAATTGTAAAATAGAATATATTTCACAATCAACACAATTTGTGCTGAAAATCAAATTGGACAATATTTGTAAAAGGCTTAGCATAGTGCCTGGCACATAGTAGAACCTATATAAATGATACTTATCATTATCATTATTTTTATTAAATGGAAAGAAGTTTAAGAAAGGTAGATATGACATTTAAGGAAGATAGATATGAATTTAGTTGAGAGCTTCCAAATATGGAAAGGGCTGCTTAATGAGGCAGTTGGTTTCCCATCCTTATACACCCTGTCCTTTTTTCGAGTATATTGTTATACTGAAATGGGATTCTCAATCACATATTGATTAGATTTTACACACACACACACACACACACACACACACACACACACATGTGTATATATATAGAGAGACATACACTCATGTATACATACATTCACACACACACATATATACCTACACATACATATACCTTGAAGTTCCCCACAAGCCTGAAATTCTATAACATATATAACATGTGCCATTTTCGCTGCTTAAATAAGGTCCTTATTTAGTTCATTTGTATGCGGTCTTCACTTTGAAGAGAAGTGATCCATTCAATCATTCAATCAGCAAATACTAGCACCTTCTCTGTGCTAGGTTCTTGGGCATAAAAGAAATAAAATTTCAAATAGCTTATGTCTATCAAAGGAAAGAATGAAAAGGATAAATAAATAAATAGGTCCTGTTTCCCCTTTAACTATAGGGATCTTTTCTATAACTGGAATTGCTCTTAGCTTCCAAAAACAATAGGCTGACTTTGTCATGGTGCTTGACAACTCATTATTGCCATGAAATATAAAGGGACAATGTGACTATTGTCCCTTTAAATAATTTCAAACATTCCTTCACCAACTCATTAATTCAATCCTTTTTTTGATCATGCATATTTATTTAGTCGTAATCATATGTGAGTTAATGTTATAGATGCTTTGAGGGCTTTTTTTTTTTTCTATTTTTCAAGCTGATGTACAGGCTCTGGTTGATGAAAGTGGCAAGGGCAGAGAAGAGGACATATTATTCTCAATAGGGTGGAGGTATTTTTCATTGCATTGTGATCCTGTACTTTAGGCCATTGCAAATCACTAGGCTATTTCCAGTGGCTTAAAGCTTTGGTTCAATAGCTTTTAAATCAGTAAATTCACAGTCATGCTACCCCACTTCCCATCTTGCTGGATGTTGGCTCTATCCCCAACCTCTATTTTAATTAAAGTTCTACTTCTGTGGTGCATTAATTAGGATTGAAAGAATCTGGAAGCACATTTAGTTCAGCAACATGTCTTAAACTATTTTTCAGATTTTAGTTTTGGTCAATTTCAGTGACATTTTCCTCTGTTCTTTCCACCTTTAACTTTTCTCCTTCAGTTTCTAATCTGTTTATATTTTGAGAGACACTTAATCCATGTGCTTTATTATTTGAACTCTTACTCATCACATTTCATCATTTCATTGTATTGCAAAAGCAATTTAATATAAAAGATACTAAACAGCCTCTTAAGTCTTTAAGTCATCTTCCTCTATGAGAAATAGTATTTGCCAGCACATTCTAGAATTTTAAAGCCTAGAGTTAATTTATCTTAGAATATACAGTTCAAATAGGCAGATTTCAGGTCAATACAAGTGGAAGAAGTACCTTGTTACAAATAGAGCTGTCCAAAAATGGAATGGTTTGCTTAAAGAATCAGTGAATTATCTATCCCTAGAGGTCTTTAAGCATGAACTAGAAGACACTTTTTTCAGGGACAGTAGGAGAAGTAACCCAAGATATAGACAAGTCAAATCATCTTATTTACTAATGAGTAAATTGAGGCCCAAAGAGTTTATGTTCTCAAAATGTATCATGTTTTAGTAACAAAGTAGGGTTTTAAACCCTCAAATCCAAATCCTCTGACTATACATTCAGGGCTCCTCTCCTTTGTTTTAATATCATTATTTATGTCATAGGAGTATGTGTATGTGCTATTTAGTAAGTGTTAATGTTCGTTGAATTTAATTGGATAAACCATTGGATAATAAGTCATTACTGAAATTCAGGATTCTGGTGACTTCTTTACTCTGACATGATAATGCTCAGCATTGTCTTTGACACTGGGCTTTGTCCAGGCCACAGGGAACATCTTAATAATTGGTCTTCATTCAATTACTTTTTTAAAAATGTAAATTTTGTAAGAGCTTAGATAGTTTCTTATTCATTTTGTCCTTCTCTCAGTTCTCAGCAGAATCCCTTGTACAAAGTAGTGCTTAATAAATGTTCATTGATGCCTTAGTAGAAGGGGTTTCCATATCCAAAGAGATTCCATTACCAAGAGAATCACAGGTTGGGCACCTACCCCTACTGGCTGAATTAATATCATTTTTTGGAAAAAGAATTAATACTAGGTAGGTATTAGTGGTATCTATTAACTCCTTGGGCCTGAAGTCTCAGAAGTGGTTGCATAAAATCTCTGACTCCTGGTATTTAATATGATTCTAATTACATCATAAAACTTCTTCCTACTCCTCCTTTTTCATCAGTTAGTCTCTGTGCCTGGAGGAATCTTTCTAACTATTTGAAGTAACTGAATTAAGAAGCTGAGCATGTCCCTGAGGCAAAAATATTTTAGATCAAGTAATTAAGGAAGTACCCAGTGGGTGTTATCCACTTGAGAGCAATTTTGGTAAGACTATAGGGCATTACTTCAGCGTTATTTGAGTTACTTTCAAGGAGAAACCGGGATGAGGGAAAAAGAAAAAAAGAAAAAAAAAAAAAACAAATCTAGGTTAGGTCAAGGTTAAGTAGCCAATACTTAGCAATTTTTGTTGAAGTTTTGTCATGTTCAATTGTGCCTAACTGTTCATGATCCTGAAGCTGGCTTCTGTCTTTGGGGGAAACTCTTGAGAAACTCTCTTTGAACTCCTTGAAACTCTTGCCCCTGAGAGGGACCCACCCCAGGGAATCAAGATAAAGTACTTTCATTGTGTTATCTTGGTGGAACTAGTTGAGTCCAGGACAACTCCTACTTAGTAGGAACTGGAAATCTAGATCTCTATTGACCTCTACTGAGTTGGAGATTAGTCTAGGACTACTTGTTCAATTGGAAAATTTCTGTTCAATTTGAAGATCTCAGTCTGATTTCAACTCAAACTGCCCCCAGTCCCTAGCCAAAGTTTCAAATTATAAAAAGGGGCAACTTGGGGTACTTTCTTGCAGATGCCAAAGCAGAAATCATGCCAGACCAAGGGACTTTTATTTAGCATAGCTGCCTGTGAGGACCCTCTGACCACTGAGAAGATATTCTCTTTTCAGCATTAACCCTTCTTTATCTCTTTCACCCATTTCCTTAACAGGACTATACCCCTCTTTACCTTTCTGCCAGGATTTCTCTGCTAGGTACTTTATCTCTCTGTCAGGACCTTGCCACTGAGAAAGTCAGTCTTCCTAGCAAAGGCTGACTTCTCAGTGCCAACAAAAAACCTCTGCACTGACTGACAGGGGTTCCCACAACTCTTTGCCCTGCGCCAAACCTCATCAGTCCTATTTGGGGGATTCTTGGTATTCCATTTTCTTCTGTAGCTCATTTTACAAGATGAAAAACTGGGGCAAACAGGTTTAAGTGACTTGCTGAGAGTCACACACCCCTAGTAAATGTCTAAGTCCAGATTTGAACAGACCCATGATTTCATGTGTGTTAGCAATTCCTTTTTTGTCTTTAATTTTTTTAGAGAGTTAGCTGGATAACCGGATTTCTCATGATATGGTGTGATATAGTGGAAAGATTTCTAGCTTTGGAGCCAGAAATTTGGGGTTCAAATTTTGATTCTGTCATTTTCTTTTTTGTATGACTTCAGATGTGTCACTTAACATTTAAGGTAGTCATTTTCTCATCTGAATATGAATGTTGAATGAGATGACCTGTATAATATTTGCTGATTTTGAAGCCATGATCCTATGATCCTGCAGCATGTTTCAGAAACAATATTTGAAATCAGATTTTTCTTAATTCAAAAGCTGTCAATATATCTGCTAAAGCATACTGCCTCACTTTCCAGTTAAAAATTGTTGCCTTATTTAAATGTTGCCTGCCACAAAATGTAACTTCTCTTAGATATATCCATAAAACTAATTTTACCAAGAAATTAGTTTCCCACTATTAAAATGCTGAGCTTCTCAGAGCAAAAAGTTAGTGTTTCACCACAATCTTGACTATAGAAGCTTAAGGAAGGAAGTCTGTTTCAGTGTAAATCATAAGAAATTTGTGTGAATTGCAAAAAATATGCAATATGATTTCAAGGATATGAAGAATTTCTGTAAAATAAAACCACTGTTTGTGAAGATGGAGTCTTATCTCCATAAGTGTGGCTATAAAATGCCTTATAAACATACCTATTGTATGACCTGATTCCATCATTTACAGGCAAGAAAATGAAAATGTAGAAAATGGGAAAAAATGTCCCAAACTCAAACACTAGAGGGAAAAATCACATTTTGTACCACTTTAACATCAATATGTTAATATTGAACATTATTTTATGTAGCTAATTATTTTTATGTTTCTTTTCTTTATAACTAGAGAGCAGTTATGCCATACTTCTTTGTAACCTTTGATTGCTCATGGCAGTACTTTTCTCAGTTAGTGCAAGTTAAATATTGATTAAGAATAATTGAACTCCTGGGTCTGATAGTGCACAACTATAATCCTTGTTCCTGAAGAGTGGCTGAGGCTGATGAATTACTTGAGCTCAGGAGTTCTGAGCTATAATTTTGTTTTTTAGTTGTTTTATCATGTCGGACTTTTCATGACCCCATTCCAAATGTTTTTGACAAAGTTACTGTAGTGGTATATATTCCAGTTCATTTTGCAGATGAGGAAAATGAGGCAAATGGGGTTAAGTCCAGGGTCATACATCTAGTATTAGAGGCCAGATTTAAACTAAGGTCTTCTGAGTCTAGGCCTAATATTCTATCTACTATGCCATGTAAGTACTGAAGTATAATAGGTGAAGTTAAAACCAATTGGTTCAACACCAATATGACAGTCCTCTAGGAGAAAGAGAAAGGTGAGAAAAGGATGAGATTTTGCCAAAGAAAGAGTGAAGTGACCCAAGTTAGAAACAAAATGAATCAAAGCTTCTGTGCTATTTGTCAGTCAGATGGAGTCAGTGACTGGCCAAAGTATTTCTATCAAGAATGAGATTTGGAGACCTCACTTAAAGTGTTGTCTGACATTTGTCATTTGAACTCATTAGCAAATGAAGGAGAAAGATATATTTTTTTTTCAGAAAGATGAGTGATTGATAGTGTTTATGCAGCAAATATCTTAGTATCTATTGAGTATCCACTATATGATAACCAACATGTTATATATTGAGTGGAATATCAGGACAATTAAAATTTGGCCACAAATCTCATGGAATAAGGAAATAGTAAGGTAGACAGCAACTCTCTCTTTTTCATAAGCGTGTATATGTACTAGTGAACTTAACATCAATGATAGGGAACATTCAAAAATAGATTGTAAGTGATTTAGTTGCCAACCATTTGGAAATAGTGATTATCAAGCTTGAGCATGCATCATCAAAAACCTGTCATGATAGACTAAACTCAACTCCCTTTTAAACATTATTTCTAAACCAGAATATGAGAAGAATTAGTTTGTATGACTACGAGAGTTCTTAATTAGCCCATATGTTTCCAAAGCTTTAGATAAAGAAAGCATCTCATATTAATTGTGAGATATGAATTAGACAACGATATATTCATATGAATTTAGAACTGATTGGATAAGCAGGCTTAAAATATTTATTAATGGTCCGATGGCAACATGTCAGGTGATCTAAATATGGGAACTTTAGGGATCTATGCTATTTAACATTTTTATCAATGTCTGGCAAAAGACATAGATGATTGCTATTTCCAGTATTTGAAGAACTGCCATGTGAAGGAAGAACTAGACTTATACCATTTGGTCCCAGAGGACATAAAAATTAGCAATGGGTAAGATTCAAAGAGGCAAATTTGGACTGAATGTCAAGAAAAAATGAAAACAAAACAAAATTTCTATCAAGTAAAAGTATTTATAAAATGGGCTACTGAGAAGTGATGAATTCTCCTCCCTAGAGGTCTTCAAGCTAAGAATGGATAGCAGTTATATCTGTAATGGTAGGGTATTCTTTTAGTCTATGGAGTTGGATTAACTTAAAGTCTGTAATTCTGTGATATATTTGCACTTAATATTATGCTAAGTATTGTCTATTCTTTGAAAAGTTTAAGACACAAAGAGATCTGTTGAAAACCGATGCAGGAAAAAGAGTATGATTTAAGGAAATCCTATAAACCAACTTTATAGTCGATAAATTTAAAACTAAAACAATAGCAAATGATTGAGAACTATTTTTTAGAACAAAGCAGTACTTTTCAGGGGACACAATGTTGAAATAAAATAGTCTCTAAATTTATGACTCACATAATCAAAAGGGAATATAATTATCAATTAACTGATTATTGATAATTAAACAAGATGATTTGAGGATTTTGAATCTCAAACTACCAGCTTTATGAGGATTATTAGGGCAAGGGAAATCAGAGGATGCTAAGGAAAAGGCAACATTTGAAGTGAATCTTAAAGGACAAATAGGATTTTGACAGGTAGCAATGGGGAGATAATTCTAGGCATAGAAAATGATAGAAACAAGAATATAGAAGGAGAGCATAGGATGTTTAGAGGAGGCAGTAAATAGTTTACTTAAGCATACAATGAAGTAGTATGATATATGGTTAGAAAGTAGTATGGACACCAAATGATAAAGAGCTTTAGATGCCAGATAATAAATTGAACTTTTAGGAAACTATAGGTAGCTAATGAAAGACTTAAAACATGTAATATCATTGTTGTTGTACATTTAGAAGTTTATTATGGAAATGGTTTTCAATTTGAATCCTACTTTCCTCCAAGAAGACTTTCCTTGTTTCTCTAGTTTCTTATGTTTCCCTTTCTAAGACTTCCCTTCCATGCATATAATGATTTCTGTATATATTTTGTCCCATATTAGAATATAAACTCTTTGAGGAAAGAGATCTTTTTGGTTTGTTTTCCATTATATTCCCGGAAAATGCTCCATATTAAAAAACAAAAACAAAAACCTTGAGAGTTTGGATAAGGAGTAGGGAGATTCTGATGTCACTGATAGAAATGAGTTGCTTTACAATACTATATGATGATCAATTCTGATGGACCTGGCCATCTTCAGCAATGAGATGAACCAAATCAGTTCTAATGGAGCAGTAATAAACTGAACCAGCTACACCCAGCTAAAGAACTCTGGGAGATGATTAAAAACCATTATATATAATTTCCAATCCCTATATTTTTGTCTGCCTACATTTTTGATTTCCTTCACAGGCTAATTGTACACTATTTTATAGTCTGATTCTTTTTGTACAGCAAAATAGCTGTTTGGACATGTATATTTATTTTGTATTTAATTTATACTTTAATATATTTAACATGTATTGGTCAACCTGCCATCTAGGAGTGGAAGTGGGGGGAAGGAGGGGAAAAATTGGAACAAAAGGTTTGGTAATTGTCAATGCTGTAAAATTACCCATGCATATAACTTGTAAATAAAAAGCTATAATAAAAAAAAAATAAAAAATACCAGAAAAAAAAGAAATGAGTTGCTTTGCCTTTGTTTTCAAAATAACATATGCTTTGGACATAATAGAAATCTGATGGGAAATCCAATTAGAGGTATCCTATAGAAATTTTAAAATATATATGGAGAACTTTGCATAAAGGTCAAGGTCTGCATCAATCAAGATGGATAGGATTTGAAAATATGGGGGAAGATAGGGAAAAGGCAATCTTCTTTAGAATGTGATGAAAATGTTGGTTGGCAAAGGGAGAATGCATCTTAAATAACATGCTCAACAATAGTTCTAATTGCTGCCAATTGTTAAAGCTTACTCTTCCTAATTATTCAACCTAATGAGGACTACTTTCGCGTTTATTTTTTTTTTCCCCTGGGGGGATTTTGTTTTGTTTTGTTTATTACCAATCCACATCATTCACCAAACAATATAAAAACCATTTTCTTGCATGAAATAGACTGGGCAATTATACTTAACGGATATTATAGAGATGAGAAAATGAAAGTGAGTCAGTTTAAATAATCACTCTGGCTTTCACTGATTGGCCAATAATAGGTCCCACCTCAAACTTCACCTGCTCATTGTTTGGACTTTGATGGTTCAAAGTATGTATAGATAGCAATTGTCTCTATTCTGGCCAGAAATTCTGTGGCTTTTTCCTTCCAGATTATTTCTTTAATGGAGGCAAACCAGGATATGTTTTACTTCCATCCTTAACCAATGTTTAATTATTGAATGGGTGTTGAGATATAGGAAGATTAAAAAGTTCAAGGGTCTCCTACTTCATCCAGAATCAACACCAGTTGCACCGATCTATGTTTTGCTACTGGATTCTGATAGGTCTGGAAGAGAGAATGAGACTGATAGCTGCTCAGCCCTCCCTGACTTGAATCCAATTCATTTACAAGTCAAGAAATCATTCTGATATCATTGGTGCAATTCAAGAAAAATGGATGGAAAAAATGACAAACAATTAGCACGCATTAGAAGTGGGTCATCAACCAATGCTTATTATTATCATTATTATTGTCATATCAGGGCTTCTGTCTTCATTAAAGTGGAAAACTCTTCCAAGAAATTCTATCAGATACTCTCAATATTCTATCCAGTATCTAAGTGCAGAATAAGGAGAGCAAGACCAGGATTAATAGGACACGATAGGACAAATTTTCTCTTTGTCTATACAGACACACATGCAATATCAATTATTTTATTATTATGATTATGACTTTTTATTGACAGAACATATGCCTGTGTATTTTTTTTTACAACATTATCCCTTGCACTCACTTCTGTTCCGACTTTTCCTTTCCCTCCCTCCACCAGCTCCCCTAGATGGCAGGCAGTCTTAAATATGTTATAGTATACCCTAGATACAATATATGTGTGCAGAACCAAACAGTTCTCTTGTTGCACAAGGAGAATTGTATTTAGAAGGTGAAAATAGTCTGGGGAGAAAAACAAAAATGCAAACAGTTTACACTCATTTCTCAGCGTTCCTTCTCTGGGTGTAGCTGCTTCTGTCCATCATTGATCAATTGGAACTGAGTTAGATCTTCTCTTTGTCGAAGATATCCACTTCTATCAGAATATGTCCTCATATAGTATTGTTGTTGAAGTGTATAATGATTTCCTAGTTCTACTCATTTCACTCAGCATCAGTTCATGTAAGTCTCTCCAAGCCTCTCTGTATTCATCCTGCTGGTTATTTCTTACAGAACAATAATATTCCATATACCACAATTTACCTAAACATTCTCCAATTGGTGGGCATCCATTCATTTTCCAGTTTCTAGCCACCACCAAAAGGGCTACCACAAACATTTTGGCACATACAGGTCCCTTTCCCTTTTTTAGTTTTTCTTTGGGATATAAGCCCAGTAGTAGCATTCATGCAATATAAATTAAATGATACATAGAGAAAATGAAAAAGGAACGATGGAGGAAGAGGAAGGAAAAAGTAAGATAGAGGGAGAGACACAGAGAGAAGATCTTTAAATATTTTTCTCTCTCTAAATTCTTGTTCAAAATCTTTAGGATAAAGAGAGGCCCAACTGTTAAAATTCACTCTGGTAATATTTGTTTCTAGATTACTTAAAATGCCTGTGCCCCAACAGTATTATACCAATGAGGTTACTATGAGGTTTTGTTATTGGTCATATTATTTTTATTTAAGTGAAGTAGAGAATGGAAATATTTCCCACACATCTAATAGTATTCATTATATTCATGGTATTAAAAAATCTTTGCAATTCAAAAGTATGCACAATAGGTTCTGCTGCTATATTTTTAAACTCTGAAATTGTAGATCACTCATTCCTATATCATTTACCCTATAAGTAATATGTGTGTTCATGTTGTGAAAAGGGCATTTTATTAAATGGTATGCTTTTGAAATCTTTTTTTAAACCTATTTTGTTATTCCTCAGTCTTATTTTATTATAGAGCTTGTGCTGTGTGTGGTTCCCTGTGGCATAAACATCTGCCCAAATGCTTGTATTTATTTTATAAAGTTATTATTTAGGAAGTAGTTTATTGCAATTGTGAGCTTGTCTTTTTTGTTGTTGTTGGGAGGAGATGAGGAGAAAAAAGAAGGTTTATATTGATTCTTGCTCTTTTACTTTTTTTGCTTTTATTGCTGGGGAAAAGCCAAAATGGCTGGAATTATCCTGAGATGAGAGAACATCCCAAACATAGCAACAGTGCAGTCCTCTGATAAAGAACTTGGTTATATGGAATTCTATTTTTAGTGAAGAACACTGGAAGTCTCTGTTTATGTCCCTGTAGTGATACATGGACTGTATTTTAACTGTTTTTAGGGGGAGGAATTTATCAGAATCCCTAATCCTTAAAGTGAAATAAATATTGACCTATGTATGAGAATCAAAAGAGACAGGTTAAGTACTTTGATCCAAAACATTAAAAAAAATATATTCTACTACATGCCATTTTTCCAGCTACTAATTGTTATTCTAATAGCATGATTTCTATAGATGTCATTATTTTAGCCAATTCACATTCATATCAAGTTTCATAATAACTGCTTTAGTCCTCCCATTTAATAGGATGATCTTGAGAATAGACCAGGTGAAAAATGTTGTATTGGCTCTTTTTCAGAAAACAACAAAAAAGCCTGCTTGATCTAAAGAGCTATTCATATTCAATTACACAGCTTTACCTCTCTCTGAAGGGAATGTTTCCTCTGATCTTATTGTGGCTTATTATTTTATATAGCCCAGAATGCAACATTGTTGCCCCTCACCCCCAGGAAGGAATTGAATTTTTTAGTGCAGTGATAAAATACAAGTCCATATTATTGCTGTAATCAGCCAGTACCAGCAATGAGCACTGGACAAGATTGTATGCTTTATGTATGGCAAAATGTTTATGGATATGTAGGACGTAGTTTATGGACTTTGAATAAGGAGTATACTTCACCTTTCTTCTTAGTAAGGGAATGAAAATGTTTCTTTTATCTGAAGCAGCCTGGAGGAGCTAGGGAACATAGTTGTATACCTGTTAACTTTGTAAGTCTAATATGCATATTTAATTCATGCTGATACTCTGAATGAGACACAGCTGTTAGATACTTATGTGATCCTTGTATCTCCCTGGGGAGGCAACATTCAAATGCAACAAATCACATGGCATTGAGCAGAAAGCTTCCATTTTGTATATTTGCTACTAATAGAAAAAAAAAAAAAAAAAAAAAAAAAGGTTGTGGGGAGAAATGTAACTCATGTCTAAATGTTTAATGAAAGTTGGTTGATACAAGGGATGATGAAAATGTTCCCCTGAAATTTCTCCACAAGTTCATTCCTTGTATATATACAATCAAACCAACTGAGGCTCAGGTGTCAAAAGCATAATTGAGTCATCATAATTGTAAGGCATAGTCTTTCTACATTGAAATGGATTCCACTTTTTTCTTTATTTAAAATTACTGAGAGTTTTTTTTTTTTTGTGTGTGTGTGTGTGTGTGTGTGTGTGTGTGTGTGTGTCTTTTATACCTCCAGCATGGATTCTCAGATTCTTTTTGTTGTTTTTTGGCTGCCTGGAGAGCTTCCTATCGTTTTCTACCCATGTACAATCTATTGTTTTTGAAAAACTATTTATATTAAAAATGGGGGAAGAATTGGAAAGGGTACAAAATTTTCTTTTTTCCTCATCAAACTCCTTCCCATGACTATTGGCTAGTTAATTAAGTCAACAAATTTAAGAATTAACTTAATACATTTGCAGGATTGATACTCTACCTTTACCCTCTCTTAGTGATCCAATTTTTCAAAAGGGTTATAGCTTTAATTTTTAAGCATTGAGTGCTTCTCTTTAAGTGGGACTGGTGGAGGGAATTTTTCTGAAAAAATACCATAAAACAAGTATCCTCCACTGGCTAAGCTCAAAAATTCATACTACATATACTGATTATTGCTTTCTATAGATGAGTAATCTTTGAAATCTCTGTTTAAAGTTATATCTTAGAGAGCCTTTGCATGGTATGTATTATTCATTGCTTTTGCTAAAGAATAAAGGGAACTGTATGATCAGTTTTAAATAGATCCCATCTTCTTTGCTACTCTACATAGCATATTCCCCAGTGTCCTTATTCATGAGTATGGTATAAGGAACAATGACAAATTGATTCTTGCAGGTAATTTGAACTAATTTGAATGTCTCAATTCTTGACTAATAGCAATCTACATCCTTATCCTTCATTGCCAATTCTATTCCCTTCCATCTCAATTCCTCCCATGTCCATCTAGAATTTTGCTCATTCCTTCCATTTCCTCCTAGAATTCTCATTCATAATGAACAAACTTTCCTTTATTTTGGATATTTTCTTTTTCCATTTTTGAGCCTGGCTCTCTATAGATGTCATTGACTTTGTCATATGTAAAGGGCTGAGGCTCGAGTTGATGCACTGAGGTCCTAAGCATGTGAGGCTAAATAGTAATTGGACCATACTCTATTAAGATATATACTTGGAGAAAGAATGGCCCCTGCCCACTCTTTGTGCAAGTCTTGATGTGTTGTATAGGAAATGACAATTTTGGTGGGTGGAGGCAGGGGGGGTGGAAAGGGAAGTGGAAAGAGAGACTGCTGGCTGGCATCTTGTTGCAGCTGCACACATTGCTATCGTAACCCCCCTTCACCTCTGATTCCCCTTCATCTCTGATCCTTCTCCACCTTCACTAAGAATAAAGATTGACGATTTTCCCCTAACCCGAATTCCTGATTCTGGCTGATTTTAAAAATACATGGTCATCACAGTCATAATTTCTAAAACTGTTTTCACTACTCAATCAGCCCCAAACACTGTTTTAGGCCATCAGCATATTCTGTACTATGCTACCTACTGCCATTTCTGGACTCTATTTCTGAGTCCACCATTTAGTGATTTTTTTCTTCCTTTGTGATTTGTATTATTCAAATTTATCATTGGATCCAGATCTTTATAACTGTTATCTACTAGTCCTCAAATCATTCTTCCTCTTTTCTCAAGGAGTTCACTAAACTGGATAATAATAATCTTCTTATCAGATCCCTACCTTTATACTAGGGGAATTGAATGTACATGTTGATATTCCATTAAATCACCCTACTTCTCAATTCCTCAATCTCTGCAATTTGAGTTACATACAAGTCACACATTTGATAAACTCTAAAATCTCTTTATCTGATCAGAATATTTTTTTTTATCTTACTATAATGTTACATTCATTTCTTTTTTTTGTTTTCTGCAGAAGAGCCATGAAAACAGGGCCTTCTGCCCAAGGTCAACCCTTTATATGTACTAGTGATCCTCTCTTCTCCTGTCTTTAGTTAATTATTCTCACAGCCACCCCCTTTCTATTCTTTAACTTCAATCTCTCCCTGTCTATTAGTTTCTTCCTTGCCATCTCCAAACATATCCAAGTTTTCTCCATTCTTAAAAACAAACCAAATCCTTTCAAGAAAGTATTATTTCCTTACTGTCATCCTAAATTCCTCCTATCTTTCTTAATCAAACTCATAGAGGAAAAAAAAACTTCTGAATACATTCATATCTTTCTCTTTTCAAGCTTCTGAAATTTATCTTCTGACCTGAGTTCAAGTCCAGCCTTAGAAATTAACAACTGTCTGAACCTGAGCCAGATACCCTCTGTTTGCCAGTTTCCTCAAATGTAAAACAAGGATATTAACAGCCCTCACATGAAAGAATTGTTCTGAGGCAAGATATTTATACAAGTATTTAGCAAGAGTACCTAGCAATGGGTGCTCTATAAACATTAATTTCTTTCTCCCTTGCTCCTCATTTTCCTTTCATATGTTCTCCATTCTAATCACATAGGACAATGTTGGGCACATAGAGTTACTTAATAAAGAATGTTTATTGAACTGAATCAAATTATTTCATTTGGGTGATTCCCATTAGGAAGAATATTGCTTAACCCAAATATATATATATATATATATATATATATATATATATATATATTTACTGAAGATTACACAAATTTCTTTCAAAAGAGAAAGAAACAAGTGTCAGATATATCCACAGCTTCCTTCTCAAGTAATATTGCCGGATTTGTTGTTGTTGTTGTTGTTGTTGTTGTTGTGGTTGTTGTTGTGGTTGTGGTTGTGGTTTTTTTTTTTTTTTTCAGTGATCAGCTTCTCCACATTTGATCACAGTAGCCATTTTCAAGACCTGGTTCAGTTGTCAGATTGATAAAGGTATATCAATCATTTTAGAGACAATGTTTTTCATATTTGAGATGTAGCCTCATTTAGGTTATAGCCAACTAACCAAGCTAAAGAATACTCTATCAATTTTTCACTTCAAATCTTGGTAATTCTTGTGTGCATCTCATCAGAAGAGTATCATTTCTGTAAAACATGATCTGAATGGGTCCTGCTATATGTCTAAAGTTGTTTCTCTGTTTCAGAAAGCGGAAAGATTAGAAAAATCCCTCAGCTTTGACAAACCTATACTGGAGATCAGTCTTACAAACTGCTTAGGACTAATTTACTTATTTATTCATAATTTTGTTATCATCAGGTACTCTGGAACACACTGCAGAGTTTGCCATATTTCATAAACTGCTTCATCTTTGAAAGAAGATGGAGTGGGGTCAAGGGATATTCCAATGTTGATCAAAGCAGATTATGGAAATGACCTTTTGAAATAGAACAGCCTCATGGAACAGCGCATCTTAAATTGATAGTCATAGGTTACAGAAAGCAGAAAGAAAAAAGTAGCAAGTAGAGGCACTGAACTCTGCAATAGTATATTTTCATTTTTGATTTATTTCATTCTTCCTTGTTCACAAATGGCAAAGAAGAGTTAAGAAGTTAGTTAGAGTGTAGGTTCTGGAGTCTTTTTTAATGTGTCAGCAAAAGTTGTAGGGGAAAAATAGTTTGAGTGACAACCTTTCAGTGTCCTCATTTGTAAAATGAACTTATCATACTATTTGCATTCTAAACTCTGTTGCAGCTAACATTAAATTATTTTAGCATGGTTTTCTTAAAGATTTTACTTTATTTAGCTTTTTTGCATTCAAGCCAACAGACACTAATTTTCTTTTATTTTTATTTTATATAATAAAACAATTATTTCCATAACATAATACTTTTTATAAAAGAGGTTTGCACATGAAATTGCAAATATACTATGCACAACTTGCTATTCCTTTCAAAGCAAGAGCAATGTAATAAAAATGACATTTTTCCTAAACTAATTTATAAATTCAATGAACACTTATTAAACACCTATTTTGTATGGAATCTTATGTAGACACAATGAATGAATGTAAAGACAAAAGAAAATAAAAGAAGTTTCTGTCCTCAAGAAGTTCAGATTGTAGGAGCTTATCCACATATACAGATATTAGGAAATTTGATTAAAAAGAAAACATGAACAAATGAGGGAAATAGCAAGCAATACTTGAGCTGCACCTTGAAGATGTGGAGAGTGTGTCTTCCAATCCTGGAGGATCACTTATCCAGATGAATAGAAGCAAAGGGGTAACTGTGTCTGTCAACTGAATAAATACTGTTTTGATTATATTACAGATAATGTTTGCAAGATCTTATTCATAATTGCCTTGTATACATATATGTCCTATAGAGAATGGAGTTTAAGGCCAACTCCATCCTATTGCAGATAGTGTGTGAATGAGCTTTGCCACTTCTGATGCTTAACTATTAGAAAGGGCAAACTATTAAGTTTTGTGCCTATCATAGCTGTCAGATATATTTCCAGATAATCTAGGTAGAAATTGGTTATATTGCTTGCCCTTAGAGGGAGAAGGTGAACTGTTAACTTTAAGAAGGGGCCTATTTATCATTTCTTTGAATAGAGACCAAAGCACAGTGTTTAGATTATCACAACTTCCTATATTTGGGGAGTAGGAGAGGAAGTGAAGTGACTTTTCACTTTCTTATTTAGGGAAAAATTAAGGTGATAACAGACTTTTTCAATGAGATAGAAACTTTTCAGTATTGTAATGTTGGATTTTCATTTAAAGACAAACCAAAAATAAAACTTTTTTTTTAAAACTTGAATGTCCCTTATACATCTCAGATTCAATATGTTCTAAATAAAACTTACTATACTTCTCTTCACATCCCTCTTTCCTATAACATCTTTCATTTCTGTCAGGGTTATCAAGACTTGTTGTCTTGGAGTCATCCTTGATTCTTTGATATCCTCAGACTCCATATTCAGTCAATTCCTAAGTCTTACTGATCATATCTGTGTAACATCTCTTCCATTCATCTTTCTGTTCATATAACTTCCAAGGTATTCATCACCTCTTCTCTAGACTTGCAATAAGTTCTTAATTTGTCCCTTACTTTAATTTCTTCCTATTCAAATTTACCCTTGTCAAGATTCTAATTTCTTATTTCTAAAACACTGATTTGATGAAATGATACCACTCCCTTTCCATGTGGTATCCAAATGATACCACTCCAAGAAATCTTCAGTGACTCATTTTATAAATGAGGAAACTGAGTCAGATAGGTTTAAGTGATTTGCTCAGGATCACAGAGCTAGTAAAATTCCGAGGTCAGATTTGAACCCAGTGCTCTATGTATTATATGACCTAGTTGAACTTGTTTTTATTTATCTGCATTATTTCCTAAATCTTTTTTCAGTAGAATGCATGGTCTTTGAGGGATGCGCCTATTTTATTTTTTATTTATTTCCCCATTACCTAGTACTATCCCTTCTGTGAAATATAGGCCTGGAGAAAGCTAGCTAGTTAGCCAAATGATAAAGAGGTATAGTTTATTAGTTCCTTAAGAATTGGTAGAATAAGATTATCTAGCAGATGTATTAGTACATCTTTAGGATGCCTTCAATTTAGCATGTTGACCCCAAGGTCAAGGAAGAGAGAGAAATATTTGTCAGAAAAAAGTCAATAGCTCTACTATCCCCTCAAGCTATCATGCCATATCCATTTCTCTGCCAAACATTTAGGAATAGTTAGTTATACTCCTTGATTATCCTTTCTCTCCATTCACTTTCTTCTTAACCTTTTATTATCTAACTACTTATTTTTCCCCTTACCTGAAGAGTGAAAGATGCTGACTGCATAGGTCTTTATATATTAAGAATTTTTTAGATAGACAGTTGAATGTTATAATTTTCATGCAGGTGTTTCCACATGCAAACTGTGTGTTTATGAATATCTATAGATTATATATGAACTTATGTGGGATTAAATTTATGACTGTGCTATTTGTCCAAGACACAAGAATTGATTGAATATTATATTAAATGTGTTGGGCATTTACCAAGAAATAGAGAATTTTTATCTATTGTCTTCTAGTCTGCAAAAGAAACCATTATATCTCTAGTGTTATGGTCATTTGGGATAAAAGTAATTTTTCTTGATGTGTTTTCTTGATTTATACACATACATATACATATGTAAGTTTACTAAGATATTATGTGACTTATGACCTAAAATGGAATGTTTTACTTCACTTTTAGCTTCACTCATGGACAGTATAAGATAGATTAAAAACAATTCTAAACACCTTTGTTGCCACTAGTCCATCATTACAAAAATGATAAAATCTTGGGGTATAATTCAAAGAGATCATTTGCTCACAAGTGAAAACACTTAGAATGGCTCAACCAAAGCTTCTAATTTAAAGTAGTTGGCTTATTTTATATTAGACAATAGAATATAAGAAAGTTCAAGCAATTAATTTGTCTTTCATAGTCATGCACATGACCCAAGATTATTTTTTTACACAATAGCAAGGATTAGAAGAAAGAAGGAACAACTCTGGACTAAACCAGGATGCCTTCCAAATCCTAACTAGAATGCTCTAAATACTTTCAGCATCATAATTACTGCAGAGCTTTGAGGCTTCATTATGTTAGCAAGGTGATCACCCCCCTTTGGAGCCATTGGGGCCAAGAGGTATGGAGAAGTAGAGAAAAAAAATGCAGCAACTCTATTATCAAGCCAGCAAATGTCACTTGAATGATGGCAGCTGTTGGCAGTACAATGCTGGAAAGGATTCGGCAGCAATATTGGAGTAGTTGTTGCTTCTCCCAAAGGGAATTGTGATAGTCATTGGAGCAAATAAATCAAATCAGAGGGAGGGGAAATGTGAGATCAGAAAGCCAAAGGAGTTAGAAACACCATTATTTTGTGACTTGCTCACAAATTTGTAGTTTACCTTTTCTGCTGATCATATGTGAAGCTAAGTACATTTCTGTATGGCACAAGCTAAGAAGGCAGTTCTGTTATTTTTTGTTTTGTTTTTCAAAGGTGATAAATGTTTTTGGTGCCATCTCAAGAACCCAATAAGAAGTCATGTAAGTGTTTTTTTGTGACAAACATTATTTTTCTTCCCTGTTACAATGAAAGTGATGAGTTTTAACTCTTAGCATTCATAGTCTATTTTTGATTTTGGTATTCTAATATCTAGCTTTCAATATATTATTGCTAATAGAGTTTTTGTGTTGAATCAGTTTTTTTTCAGCTTAGTGTTGAATGGAACAGTTATTTCTCTTCATGTGCCAAGCATGATGGTATTTTAAAAGAAAACACAATATGACATATTTTTCTTTAGCATAAAAGCACAGAATGGCTTTTGAGGGGTGCTAGAAAGATATCTTGTGTTCATGTCATTCATATGACTTTCAAAATGCAATAGGAAACAGGGAAGCATACCTACAAAAAAGTAAAAAAAAAAACATACAAAAATCAACCCATTTTAATTTCTTATGTAACAAAAATACCAGCAATTTATTTCTGAATTTTGCCAAAGATATCCTTATTCAATTTCATGTTCTTTGTGTAATTTGAAAATACATTCTATTAGGGATGTCATTGAACCTAATTGTGGATTCAGGTTGTTTCTTGATTCAGGCCAAAGATTTCTTAGTTTGGAGAGAAAATGAGTGAGGAACAAAAAACAAAGGACATCATCAACCACAACCAAAAAAGGCCTGGGAAGAGAAAAAGAAGGATTGGATAACAAAAGGGTTAAACCAAGAAACTGATATAGAGGAAGCATGATATAAAACTTGTGTCCTTACTCTGTCACTACAGGACTACATTCTAATCAAACCTCAGTTCCTCAATTGTAAAATGGTGATAATATAATTACACAATTCAACTAATAAAATTATGAAAGACATTTTTAAAATAATAAAGTGAAACATAAATGTGAACTAATAACTAACTTGAATGCAAACTGCAATACACTCTCTGACATATCTCTGATATCTTAAACAGCTAAGAACCTGGCCAACTTTTCCCCAGTTTTATTGGTTACTCAGAAGCACAGAACTTTAGGACTGGCTAGGAAATTAGGGATTTTTTATTTATACTTTGCCATTTAGTATGAACAAATTGAGGTATAAAGCGATTAATCATAGTTAGTTAATAGTAGATCAAGGCCAAAAACAGAGCCACATTTCATAATAATTAGCAAATGTTCCAGATTCTGCTCTCACTGCTTCATAACAGTATCTCATGTTTAAATGATTTTTTGCAGTTCATAAAATGCTTTCCTCATGCAAGTAAATACTCTGTAAAGCAGACAGTGTCAAGATTATAATTCCCCCAAAAGATTAAATGATTTGGCCAAAGGCCTAGTAAATAATGGTGAAGTTGGATATTGAATACAGGAATTATAAATTCATATCTATCATTACTGTAACATTTTATGGGTCAGTCACACCAGAATCACATGAAAACTTTCAAAAACAGTTTTTCATAGTTGTTATTCGGTCATGTCCAACTTTTCATAACCACATCTGGGATTTTCTTGGCAATGACACTATAGTGGTTTGCTGTTTCCTTCTTGAGCTCAATTTATGGACAAGAAAACGGAGGCAAATAGGGTTAATTAACTTGTCCAGGATCATTCAGCTAGTAAGTGTCTGAGGTTGGATTTGAACTTAGATCTTCCTGATTTCAGTCTGGCCCTTTATTCACTGTGTCATCTATCTGTTCCTTATACCATTGTATAACATATGAAATACTTTTGCCGTTTGGAGAAATCATAGACTCATAGAATTATAAAGAAACTCTAAAGTATTTTGTTCTAATTCCCATTCAGATCATGGAGCTTATCAACAATATCTCTGATAAATGAATTGCATCTATACCTACAAACTTTTAGTCTTAAAGAGCTAATTATCCATTTTATTTGTAGTATTACTAATTAATAGGAAGCTTTCCTTCAAATTTAGCTGAAATCTGAGCCCTTCTAATTTCTCTATATTACAATTATTTCTGTCTTCCATGGTCAAAAAGAAGTTATCTTTGGGACAACACTTCAGATATTTGAAGACTAGTGTCATGTTCTTATTTTCAGGGTAGAAATTTTGTGTCCCTCATTCTAATTGCCTTCTTCTAGATGCATTCCACTTGGTCCATGTCCTTCCTAACATATAATCTCCAGAGTATTCTGGATAGCTATTATAGGTATCTCTCTCTGGCCTGAAAGCTATTGAATTAACACCAGCTTTCAGTTAGGAATTTGTTTTCCTATAGAACAGAGATGAATATATCATTACTCTCAGAAACATAGTGATTGCTCTCTGTGTTGAAATTAAAATGCAGAATTTTCTGGCAATTTAAGCCATTCATAATTTGATTTCAATCTTTCCAAAATGAGCACACTTTACTTTCCCAATTTTTTTTTCTTGCTGTATAGCCTATTGTGCTATCTTACAATACCCCTCACTCTGGAAACACCTAACTCCTCCTTTCAGGATTTACCTTAAACTGAAGACCTAATATAATTATCCAGGTATTGGTGCCCCTCCCAATCACTTTATAGATATTTTGTATATACCTTGTATTTACTTCTCTCAGTTCCTCATCTATAAAAAAGAGAAGGAAATGGCAAAACATTTCAGTATTTGTTAAGAAAATCCCAAATCAGTTCATGAAGAAAGAAACACAATTGAAACAACTCCAAAACATCAACAAACTAGGACATCTAAATTATCCCTTTTAAATGTTCTTTCTTTGTCAAGTTTCATTACCTTTCTACACATCAGTTTCTTCATCTGTAAATTGAAGGTAGGAAGGCTCAAGTAGATGATTTCTAAAAATCCCTTTAAATTTAAATGTTCATAAGAGGGAAAAAATGTAGAGTGTTTATTATTGTTTCTTACATTACATTATACACAGAGACAGCTTAGTAAATATTACCAAGTACTAATGATGAATTTGCTAACTATCTTCTATAGGAAATTTGAGAAAATTGTAGTTGCTTTTAAAAATGCTTTGTAATTTCAAAAGATCTTTCCTCCAAGTATATATATATATATATGTATATATATATATATATATATATATATATATATATATATATATATATATATATTTCCAGTTAAAAACTGAAAGGTGCAAGATGCCGAAACATTGTTTCTCTCATAATAACACTTGTGTGGCACATTGAAGATTCATCTAGTTATCAGCTTGTCAGAACAAAACATGCCTTCATTCTCACCTGATTTGGAGATTTCTAGTTCTCTAGATGACTGCTTTAATATTTTAATATGATTTTTTACATTTTAAAAATAGCATTTTTTTCTCCAGAAATCTAAACTGATTTGAAGGAAACACTATCAGATGAGTAGAGCAAAAAAAGAGCGATGGAATTATTTCTTTTTTATTTTCTTGTATGAATTGATCACAATATTTTCTATGTTAACAACAAACTTTTGTTAAGATCCAACATAATTGAAAAATGAACTTAATTCCTTCAATTAACTTAACAAGTGTCTTTTTTATTTACTTGAAGTCATATACTGCATAGATGCAGAACTTGGGGTCTATAGAACCTTAGTTCTTGTCACATCTCAGAGAATTAGTAGTGGCCTGTCACTGATTTCTCTGAACCTCAATTTCCACTTCTATAAAGAAGAGATAATAACCACATGCTTCCCGTGATTTGGGTAAGAACCTAAGAAATGATGTACTTAAAACCCTTTGCACATCTTAAAGTGACATATATCAATGTGAATTCTCATTGTTATCAAACGATACAGGAACTAGGTAATAGAGTAGTTTAATAATTGGACATATATTAAAACTCTAAATTCAAATGCAACTCTAAACACCTATGAGTTGGAAGTCACTTATTTCTTTGCTTTAGTTTCCTCATCAATAAAATGGAAATAATAATAGCATTCACTTCCCAGAGTTATTGTGAGAATAAAATGTAATAATATTTATAAAGTCTTTGGAAATCTAAAAGTACTATACAAATGCTATTACCATCATGCTTGCTCTCATGGACAAAAGAATAAATCCTAGTGCATGGTCTTTTTATCTTTGCTAGGGAATTTTTGCATGAAATAACAGGGTTCTATTGCACATAGTAGATAATGTATCTGAAATAGATTCTAGTCACAATCCAGATTTATGCCTCTAGAACATGATTTTTAATTTACATATCTTAGCCAAGAATTTCTGTACTTTTTTATAATTTTAAGAAATATTGTTTCTAATGAGTTCATGGCTAGTATATTCTGATCACAGAATATATTTCTGTATCAATTAGTATAGGAAGAGAAGATGAACTGCAGAATACTAGGCAAAGAAACAAAGACAGTTAATGATAGAAATAGTCATGGTATAGGGGAACACAGGTTGGATTTGCTTCCAGAAAAGCAAGTTTTCAATCTTGCTTCAGAGGTCCTTTCCAGATATAAATAGCAGTTAGGTGGCACAGGGGATAAAGTGCTAAGTGGACAGAGGTAAGAAGAGTCATTCTGGTAAATTCAAATCTAATCTCAAACTGTATGACCTGACCAAATCACAGTCCTTTTTGCTTCACTTTCTTTCTCTGTAAAATGAATTGGAGACAGAAATGGCATACCACTCCTGCATCTTTGCCAAGAAAACTCCCAATAGAATTACGAAGAGTTGGACACAACTGAAAGTATTGAACAATAACAAAACATTTCTAAATCTGTATTGTTTATGTTTCCTGAATTTTGTAACTGTTGTTTGCTTTGAATAAGGCCCACAAGCAACCACAAGAAACAACATTTCTTGTTTCAATATGCCCTGGTTTTCTTGAGAAGTTAGTTTTCTACTGAACAAATGACAGACTCTGGGGAAAAATCAAAATCCAAATCTATCTAATAAGAGGCCTTGGGTTGTGATCACTCAAGCTCATTTCCTAAGTGTTCAGGGAGAATTTAAACTTTGGTAAATTAAAGTTCAGCTACCAAAGAATGAAACTATTGCAAAGTTCAATCTCTAGAGGAAGTGAACATTGGTGTCTTGTGACAAATTAACTATATGTCTTTTAAAAATATTAATTGCATCTATACCACTTGCTATTTCTTCCATTTTTTAAAATCTAAAACCAAGACTAAATTCCTTATATTTTTCTTCAACAGATATTTATTAAGCATCCATATTGTGCAGGACATAATGCCTTTTTTTGAGAATAATAGAAAATTTGGAAAAAGCATTTGGCAAACTGTACATTATATAAAGCAAACTATACTAAGCCACAGTAGAGATAGAAATCTAGCTTATGTAGTCTAGGCCCTTATGAAGTTGAGTGACCTCTTATTTCAGGGAGTAAAATATTTCCGAGACTCACAAGTTTTAAGACTTATTTAATTGCTTTCTCTTTCCATCTTCCTTGCTTATCTTTTTTTTTTCTTTTAAAACCATTAACAGACAATATTTGTGAAGTTTTTTTTTAAATAATAAGCATAAGGAAATATAAATGTATAAATTACAAACCAATGTCTATCCAAAAGATTTTTAAAATCCAGAATTTTATTTGTCAGATATTTTATTCATTTTTTTTGTCTGAAAGTTATAGAAGCCTTAACCCCCCCCAAAAAAAATAAAAAACTAGTCTATAATTTATAATCTTAATGAGTTACATGAGGCTTAAAAGATCTAAGTAGCCTGCCCATAAAGTTGATTTGAAAAACAGTTGATAATTGAACCCTTGTCTTTCTACACATAATTGGGGCCTGTATTCATTACTTTCTTATTTGCTGAAGAAAACAGCATGTTCCTAAAAAGTATGAAAACAATATTATGATATATAGAACTCAGAAAAAACCACAATATTCTAAGTATTAACCTTCTTCTTGAGTTTTACTTTACTTGGATGCAGAAACAAAGTGTACATGCACACACATCTATTTGTAGTATACACACTTGAGTATAATAAGTCTTATTTGAAAATATAAAATTTTAACAATAAACTCAGAAATATTGAAAGACATAGCAGCATCTACGTGGCAAAGAGCTACACTAGATTGTCAAGTGCCAAGTTGATAATATAAAATTGTATTTATAACATAAATATAATTATATAATAACACAGTTGAGAGAATAAATGAAAAATTGAAGCCCTCTATTTTTGGCCATCAGAAGGCAAAGCATAGCCATGAACCCATAAAGGTTCCAGAGCTAAAGTAAATGAAAATATGCAGCTTGGTATGGAACCAACAATACCTTTCCTTCTTAAACTATTCCCAATGAAAGAAGAAAGGAGAGAGATACCAACTATTCTGATTGTTAGCCGGAGTGAATGAGAGAGAGAGGTGCACCATGATCTGCCAACTGACTGCAAATAGAAAAGAAGCCATCATGAATCTTCCTTATATTCTTGTTATATATTCTGGTATAGATGGGTCACATTTAAGAGATACCTATAAATATTATACTTTACCTCACTAAGCTTCCCATGCTGTTAATTAAAACTCTTTAGCTTTCTGTCTCTTAATGTTGGAGTCAAAGTTACACTGCATATTTTTCATGCTATGCCAGATCTGAGAGTTACTGGTTTCATTTAGAACATCCTGACCCATTTTTGAGTTCAGAATTGATAAGGTCTTGATTTGTTAGCAATATTCTGTACCCTACAAATCAGTGACAAAACTTTTTACTGCCTCTTGTTTTGGTGAGAATTGAAAGGATTTTATAGTTAGTTACTTCCCCTTCCAAGCAGAAGAAAATGTAGTATTGATAGATACTTTCAACAAAAGAAACCATACTGTGATATTTACTTTTAAATATTATAGTATAACAGCTTTTCATTTCATTATTTTTTTTAATCATAAGACAAAGACTCCAGGGTAATGTAAAGATTGAAGAATTTTAAAATAAATTCTTCTCATTATTTCTTCACCATGCCACCAAATTGGAAAAATCTACTACTTCAGTTGAATTTTTATAATGTTCTCTACTCTTAAATATAATATTCTCTGGGAGCAGGTTTCTTGGGAGCTTCTGGAGGCTGCCTTCCTTTCAGTTCAGTGTAATAATCACCTCAAATGCAGCCAGAGAGTTAAAGTCCAATTCTTTATTGGCTCTTCCAAAATAGCCTGGTTAGCTTTCCCTGGTTCTGACAGCTCTTGTTGCTAGTCCTTTGCCTCTGCCAGCTTCAGCCTCCAGCTCCCTCTGAATCCAAAGCCTCCAGCCAGCACAATGGTGGAATATCAAATGGATCTGACTCCTCCTCTGAAAGAGTGGGCGTAGGGGAGCTGTGACTTGTGAATCTCCTCCAATGAATCCTGACTTGTGAATTTCTCAGAATCTCTAGTTGGCTTGTGGCCTGTATTAATTACATCCTCATTTACTGAATAAGGTTTGCTCCTTATATATGATCTCTTAAAGGTGTGAACTCTAAAGATGTGAGAGATGTGAACTCTAAAGTGTGAGCTAATGTGTGAACTCTCCCAAAGATGTGAATCAAGTACATAAGCATTGTTTCTATCAATCCAGTGACTTAGCAGCTTGTTTCAAGTTCTGGCTCATAACATCTCCCATTTTTTTTTTTTTTGATTTAGAACATAAGTGGTCATGACCTCCCTGACTTCTCAAGGAGGTGAGAACCCCCAAAAAAGGTGATCACATCTTCCCTGACAGCTCAAAAAAAGAATGAAAACACCATAAAAAGAAGGTGATCATGCCCTCCCTGACTGCTCAGGAAGGCAGATGAAAACATCAAAGGAAATGGGAAATCAAATCAGATTAATGGGTTTCTGAAAGGGCTCACTTGAAACATGTATACATAAATCCATCAATATGGGAGGTATTACACATAATTACATAAATTACATAAACACATAATAACACAGGCTAGTAGTAATGTCACAAATACTATGAATCAACATGAGGAATTATACATGTCCATAAGTCCTAGAAATAGTCCAAAAGGAATCCATTGTCCATTAGTTCATGTGCCAGGAATTCAATAATTCCTGTAAATTTTGAAGTCCTGCAATAGTCTCATCAACAATTTTTCATCTTAGGGAATCCAATGATTCCTGCTGGTTTTCAAGTCCTTCAACAGTCTTATCTTGTGTTAGGGAATCCAATGATTCCTGATAGTTTTCAAGTCCTGTGACAGTCTTTATCAAAAATTTTTCGTCTCAAGGAATCCAATGATTCCTGATGGTTTTCAAGTCCTGAAACAGTCTCACCCTGTGTTAGGGAATTCAATGATTTCTGCAGATTTTCAAGTCCTGCAACAGTCTCATTATCACCCATGCTCTTTCAGTGTCAGATGTTTCTTAGATCTTCTCTTTTGTTTTGAGGTTTTTCTCCTTTTCTGTCTCTTTCCAGGTGCTCATTGCCACCCATCTGTTTTCTTCTTCATCTGTTTCCTTCACCATCTGTAGGAACACAAACAAACCCTTTTCCCCAAGCAGTTAACCTGTCTAATTCCCTTCTATTTACCACTTTCTAAATCTCTCTTCATCAATTGCAATTGCAATCAATGCAAATGGCAATTGCATTGGAGCTGTTTGCACTGGACACTGCCCTGTTAGTTTAAAAAGCCTGTATTCTCCCCAACTGTAATCCCTTTCTGCTATCTGATTGCTTTTCTTTTGGTTGATCATGTAATCCCTTTCTGCCATGTAATTACTTTTAGGCTAATTGATCACATCAGTGTCCTGACCTTCTAAAAACTCTCTGGGTGTAAACTCAGCTGCTATTATACTGCACCTTTCTTTTGTATGATATCTTGGGGCTGGGCCCTGCCTCTCATTTCCCTGGGTCAATCTTCATTCTGAGGCTCAGTAGAAGCCTCAGTTGCATTTTGGATATGCAGTTTTGTATTTTCTCTCATCCTGTCTCTCAATCTATCTCTGTACCCACACTGAGCTCTTAGATGTCCAACTTTTCCACATTGAAAGCATCAACAAGTTTCTCTAGAAGTCCCTTGCCAAGAGGGACCCTGTCTTCCCAAGTTCATTATAGTCTGGGCATAATAAGCATTTGTGCCCACTGTGGCACAGTGCCTTATGATCTCCTCTAAAGGAGCATCTTTGTGCAGTCCCCATATAATTCTTCTGCAAACCTCATTGGCATTTACCTTAGCCAGATGTCTGGTCATTATTTCTGTAGCTGTATTTTCTCCAATGGTTCTTGTGACAACTGTTTGCAAACGTCCCACAAAATCCGCAAAAGGTTCATTGGGGCCTTACTCTCTTTTTGTGAAGGCTTCCCCTCTATCTTTTATTGCAGTCTCCCCCCCCCCCAAGCTTTTATTTCAGCCTTAGAAATTTGCTCATATACTGTTATGGGATAATTAATCTGTTCTGAATTCTCTTCATACTGACCTTCACCTGCTAGTTGGTCAAAAGTGATTTGTACATTAACTCCTGTTTGCCTATTGTGTCTGACTTGAATCCTACATAATTCATGATACTCCGAAAGCCACAAGTTTTGTCCAAGTTCTAAACATGTCCTTGCTATGGATTTCCAATCACTAGGGGTTAGGATTTCAAAGGCCAAACTATCCAGTAACATTTTAACATAAGATGATGTGCAAACTTTTTTCAAATCCTTAATTTTTTCCAGATCAAAAGGAGTGTATCCTCCTTTTTTGACCTGAAGAGTCAATCTCTTCAATTACAGGATATGTATTTATAAAATCAGATACATCCTGTCTTTCATTTTTTTTAACTTAAATAATACCTTTTCTAATCTTGTCACAGGCTGCTTCATTGATGGTTCTGATTGAGTTACTGCCTCTCCCCCTCCTCCTTCTCCCTCCACTCATGAAGGGTTAATTGAGAGAGGTAGCTCACGGGATGTGGAATGATCTAATTTCTCCTGCTGTGAATTCTTGTCTGATTCTTCCTCCTTTTCACCTAATTTAGTTGGCACTTCCCCCCACCACTCTTTCTTCTTTTTCCTTATTGTAACACATATAATTTCTGAAAGCCAGTTGTATTAAATTAATATGTATTAAGTGTGTCTTTAGAAATTGAGTTAGGTCCATTTTTATTGTAGAATTGACATAATTGTTCCTATTAATTTCCACTCCTCTAGATCTAATTCGTTTTCCATAGAGAACCAAGGAGATGTGTACTGTACAGTTTCTAAAAGTTCAGTGATGTGCTCCCAAATTATAATCAAAACTTGGCTTTTCATAACCTTGACAATACTCTCTACACATTTTCCTTGAAGAGAAGGCTGTTTTCTAAATATCTGTCCCATTTCAGCTGAAATTCTACTTTAGCTCTTTAACAAAGTTTCCTTGTTGTACTCACCCTATTTTCTGGGTCAAAGAGACTTTTCCACTGAAATCAGGATTGTGTCTTCTACATTCAGGCACCAAAATGCAGTGTTCTCTTCTTTAAAATATGATGTTATAACAGAATTTCAAATCACAAATTTGGACACCACTAGATTTAACACCTATTCTTGGAGTCCATGGAACCTCCATAAGATTCAGGGACTCTGTGAACTTTGATGGAAAAAATAACTTTATTTTCACTAACCTCTAAATGAAATTTAGCACTCCTTTTAATTATGTAAAACCATTATTCTGAGAGCATATCTATAAGCTTCACCATGTTGCCAAACAAAAATAAAATAATACAATACAATTATAATAATCTCATCATTATTGTTAGTTAGTTTTTGCTATTAAGTTGCTATATAATTTAGAAAAATTGAAATGACTGTTTCCACTTATACCACCAGAAACTTATTTGACATTAATTTTTCTCTCATAAGAGTATTAAATAGGAATATTTAATAAAATGATTTTCATGGGATCACAGAGTCATGTGATTTAGAACTAGAAGGAACCTTAGAAATCATCTAGACTAAGTCTTTGAGGGAAATGAGGGTCAAAGAAGTCATGTGTCCAAAGAAGTCCAAGATCACACAGAGAAAAATAACACAGGTTGGATTCAAAATCAAGTATTCCTGATTTCATCTCAAGCTTTTTCATCTTTTCTGCTGAGTTCATTTGGGAAAATAATATCTTTATACAGGGAGATAATTTGAAGTCTGCTCCTGCAATAACTGTTAGCAAGGGAAGATCAATCAATCAGTATACAATTATTAAGTACCTACTATGTGCCAGGCACTATGCTAAGCATTTAAGATACAAAAAAGGTAAAAGGCAATCCCTATTCCTTTTCTGATGCTATCACTGTTAAAATATAGGTATGGGATTACCAATGCATCTGAAAGATGAGGAAAGTGAATAGAAGAGTTGGTTTCTAGCCACCCAATCTTTTGCAGGAATATCTGTGAGAAATAACAATTTTTTTTATCAGATTAAATGTCAAGTGACAAGTGAAGAATTATTTAAAAGTAGCATATTTGGCCAAATTATTAGGGGAGAATATATTTCTTAAGTGGAATTAATTATTATAAGGTAATCATTTTCAATGCTCCCCTTTTGATAATGTTGTCAGATGCTGAAAATAAAACGTCATTTTCACCATATCACAAAAATTAAGTCAATTGTAGAATCTGACAAAGAAATGCCAAGAAACAGAGAAAAGAATCTATAAGACAATGATTATCTTGTATCACAGAAGGGATCTTAAATCTTTCCTCTTTGGAGGAAGAGAGGGAAAAACAGTATTTCCTGGTTGTATTCTATACCTTCTCCAGGATCTACTTGAAAACCTAAGAGTTATCATGTTGATGCTAAAGAAAGCACTTAGATCAACATGAAAAAAACATTCTTAAAAATGGGAGGAGAGAAGAAAGCAATACAAAACTTATATAGAGGTCTCAGGGCTATTCTCTTTTGAAAATGCAACAGATTGAGTTATGTACTTTTACATTAGGAAGAAAAAAGTTAGTTACATTCAAAAAGAAAAACTTGTCATTTTGTTGATGACATTTGTTATTGATGAAATTGGAAAAGTTCTATTAAATGGAATCAGGCAAAATGAGGTGTGGTAAGAATATGTTTGACAGATAAATTGTTGGGGATAAGTAACTTACCTATGACTGTTCAGGTATGCAATATAGAAAGTTATTCTCTTATCAGAGAATCAAAGTTTATCTTTTAAAATATGAAAAATGAATTGAAGTTTCATTTCATCATGTAATGTTGGTATAAAGAATTGGTTAATTGATACCCAGCTTTAAGGAGTTAGGATATATGATTTTTTTTTTTTCTGAAGCAATTGCAGTTAAGTGACTTACCAAAGGTCACACAGCTAGGAAGTATGAAGTGTCTGAGATTAGATTTGAACTTAGGTCCTCCTGACTTTAAAGTTGGTGCTCTATCCATTATGCCACCTAGCTTCCCCAGGACATATGACATATGCTTCTATTTTATTGCCTGGTGCTCAAGACACCTCCTTGGTGAAGTAGACAAAACACTTGTCCTGGAAACAGGAAGACCAGAATTCAATGTGCCTTTAAATCGATGCTAGCTAAGTGACCCTGGGCACTTAATTTTTTCAGCCTATTCCTCATCTGTTAAAAAATAATAATAATAATAATAATAATAATAATATTTCTTCCCCAAGGTTTTATGAGAATAAAATCATGTAATTTTTGTAAAGTGCTAAGCATAATGCCAGGTACATACTAGGTACAATAAATGCTTTTAATAATCTACTATATCCTTTTCAGACACTGAGGAATGATTCTGTTGGACTTTTTATTTGTACAAATAAAGTCTAATTGGCTACTATAAGCTTCCTATTTAATATTTTAACTGATGTATCTTGCTTCCTATTTGTACACATCTTATCCCCAAAATTATAAATGCTCACAAAATTTATTCAAGGTGGCTCCAGAAAAAGTCAGAGCAACCAAATTTTTCATTATGGGCAGCTTGGTTGCATAGTGGTTAGAGTGATAGGCCTGAAGTAAAAAAGACTCATCTTTGGGAGTTCAAATTTGGCTTCAGATACCTACTAGCTGTGTGACCCTAGGCAAATCACTTAACCCATGTGCTTCAGTATCTCATCTGTAAAATGAACTGAAGAAAGAAATGGCAAACCACCCCACTATTTTTTCTAGGAAAACCCAATGGGGCCACAAAGAGCTGGACATAACTGAAATGACTTAACAAGCACAATAAAAGGTTTCCTTTGCCAAAAGGAACCAAATCCCTCCTTCCCTTTATTTAATATTCTTTAAACCGTAATGGGGCTTTTACCTCTTTTCATTCAACTCCTCCAAGAAAATCATTTTCAGACATGCTGCCTTAAAGGGCTTCACATTTAGAGGCATCATTTGTTGATTTGACCTTGCTGAAAATTTGTCCTTTTGCATATATAAGAATATGAGACCTTTCGGTCTTATCCCATAAGCTTCAGAAGCTCTGATTCTTCTCTGGGAATTTACTGAAGGAAAAAAACATAAATAAGCTTGTCTAGTTTACTTGGACAATCATAGAATCATAAACAAAAGGTTTTAAAGAACCTCAGAGGATTTCCAATCTAGCACACTATTTTTTGTAAATTAGAATCTTCAAAGATTAAATAACTTGCTGAGGGTCACAGCTAAGAGCTAACATTTTCTTACTCCAGATCCAGTGCATTTTCCTCTGTACCATGAACTTCATTTTGATACTCCCCTAGTATGCTGGTTTTCTGGGAAGATTACAGTTTAAGGGAAGGAGAAGCCATTCTGATGAAACCAAAGAGTCAGGAGCAAGTGGGACACCTACTAATGATCATGACAGACTCTGCCAATCAGAAGGACAAGCACAATGAATAGAAATCAGAGAAAACTTATCAGGAACAACAAAATAGAGAAAAAAACAAGTTATTTCTTTATGTGGCTTAGGTATCTTTGTATTTTTCCTGGTCTCAAGCAAAGTGTTCTAGTTATGGTAAATACTTAATGAATATTTGAACTAAAATGAACACAACAGTAACAAGAAAGAAACAGATCCCAGGAAAGTAGCCTAGTTCGGCAAAATCATTGAGTAAAGGAATATGCACTGAGCTTCAAGTCTAATCACCAGAACTCTTTCCTGTTTCTTGCTTACATGTCCAGTCAATTCAGTTCACTGAGCATTAATTACATGTGTATAGTATATGCATATAGCCCATGGAGTCAGGAAGATCTGAGTTCAAATCCCTGACTTACACATATGACCATGGCAAAGACAATTAACTTTTTTTGATTTTCATAATACTACCTACCTCTTGGGGTTGTTGTAAGTATCATTGAGATAAGAGCTCTAACATACTTGGCAAATCTTTTCAAAGCATCATTTGGTGATGACAATAACAAGGATTACTGAGTACTCACCAAATGCTAGCTATCTTCGACTTTCAAGAAGTTTGCACTAGGACTCTCTTTTCTATGTTACCTATTTAGCAGAGCCCTACCAAGTAGAAATAAGCTTCTGCATTGGGCTGTTAGATGTGATGTGTGTAGGAAAAAGATGAGAAGTAGATCCTGTGAGTAAAGACCGATAGTTTGCTTCAGACTCCCAAAGAATCCTTGAAATTCATTTGAATTCCAAGAGCCACCAGCACTGCTGGTCCTTTGGGGTTTGGGACCAATTTAACTATAATGCCTCAAGCTATCTTAATCAAGGACTTAGGAAAATGAAGCCAGAGCCCAAGGTTGTTGGCTAACATACTGTTAATCTAATTAAGGGACGAGAGTTTTCTCCTTCACTTGAGCAATTTGGGACAACCTAAAAACTCTGTGATACTTTTATATCTTAGAAATACTTCAGGCATAAGTCCGGTTTAAATAAGATATAGATAAGGAAGACTGAAACTCAGAAAAACTGTTTTGTTTTGTTTTTTAAGTCATTTTAGTGCCTAAGGCGAATAGAAAAAGGAGCTCCAGTTCTGCACATGTATACTCATGTTCTAGTATGCTTCTTGGCTCTTGATTTTACCCCCAAATCATTCTCTGAGAGGTCAGATTGAATGATTGAAGTCCTGGATTTGGAGTCAGGAAGACCTGGATTCGATTTTTTTCCTCTGCTATTTACGGGCTGTATCTAAATGTGCCCAAAAGATTATTTTTTGGAAAATTTACCCAAGGCAAATGCTCATAAGATAGTCAGGAAAAAAACAGTAATATAAGGACACTCTCAAAGTCTCTCTTCAGAACTTTAGAATTGACTGTGTGACATGGGAGACACTGGCACAGGACCGCCCAGCATGGCATGCAGATGCTGTGCTTTATGAGTAAAGCAGAATCAAATTAGCTCAGAAGAAACATAAAATGTGCAGTTAGAGAATTCCACTCCATATGTTTATAGAGATTATTTGTGTCCAACCTGTGTCAGAGCATTCTGAGCTTATATTGGTCTGATCAACCACAGTCAGATACATTGTAACCTGGCTCTAATGTAGTGATGTCATTTTACTTCTCCCTGAGAATAAAGGACAACTAGCAACCACATCTGTGAAACTGTGGGCAAATTATGTAACATTTTTATGAAGATTTTTAAAATGGTACAAATGATCAGATTTCAGGGGCTTTAATCAAGATAATCTAACCTCTAAGCTAGGTCTGGGCTATTTAACTCTTTTGTCTGTCACAGACTCCTTTTAAATCCTAGAAACACTTTGTTAGAATAATGTTTTCAAATAATAGAAGGAAATGATAAATGTCATTGAGATGTTAAATAAAGATACAGTTTTCCTCAACCAGTTCATGACCTTTCTAAAAATCTCTCCATAAATGTTTTTGGGATCTATAAATTTCAAATTAATTATCCCCACAAAACATTACAGGAAATTGTGGTATGATTTAAAGATAAATAGGAAGGCTTTCTACTTTAAACATGTTCCTTAATGGTACCTGAAATTTCACTATTATTCCCCCTTGTTGTTGCTATTACCTTTTATCTAGAATCTTATCTTTTAAAAATGTTCCTGGAAGGAGTTGCACATTAAGTGTTTTATTCTTTATTGTGGAAGAGTTCATCAGATACCATAATCACTGATCAGATGAGCTCACTGCATATCTGATTGTGATACTAGAATAGCAGAGGGGGGAAATGTATTAAAGAGAGGCATGTTTGTCAAATTCCTTTTGGTTCATAATTTTGCTGAGAGCCAACCCTATACTTTAGGATAAAGATAAAACAGACTACTGCTCTCTCTTTCTGTTTGTAAAGTATCTTCATCTGGATGTTTAGACATAATGTAAAACAGAACACAAAGCGTATTTTAATCAATTTTGTTGTGATAGGGTAGCTAGGTGATACATTTAATATGTTAGTGAACTTTGAAATTCCATTTAATTTATACATATATATGCATGCATATATACATATACATATTTATATACATATACACAATATTATTTATATAAAAATCAGTTTAACATCAGTCAGATTTAAGCTGCTTAAGGATAGGAATTGTTTCATGTTTATAGATGTCCCTAAGACTCATGTTCCTGAGTTCAAATCTAGCTTTTGCCACTTACTACTTGTATAACCCTGGGCAAATCACTTAATCCTATTTGTCTCAGTTCTTTATAAAATGAGTTGGAAAAAGCAATGGTAAACTACTCTGGTATCTTTATTTACCACCCAACTATCCGCCTCCCAAAGAACATTGGGAAAAAAATATATTACAGCCATAAACACGAATCCAAATGGCTTCATGAAAGTTGGATACAACTGATATGATAGAAAAACAACAAAGTGATAGCTACTTAGGGAATAAGAAAGCTTTCCATTTAACCTGCAAATATATTGATTTGAAAATTAAAAATATATAAATCAGACTGAATTTGTTGACATTAGTAAGTTATGCTCACATGTGGCACAACTTTGAAGAAGCTATTTTAACTCTATGAGTCTGAGTTTACTCTTCTGCAAAACCAAAGGGTTGGGTAAGACGATTCTCTTAATTTCTAAAATTCTTTGTCCCTATCTTGTGGCAATTTTTTAAAAAGACACTATGGGAATGTTTATCCAGTTATGTATTCAACAAGACATCTTTGCTCCAGTAAGAACTTTGCTTAACAGTACTTATCAGAAGGATTTGAGAAAACATTTTTAGCTTAAGTACTCTCAATTATGCTTTTTAAAAAATGGAATTATAAAATGCAATTTTACTCTAATGCAATACAAAAGTGATGTTTTTTCATGTTTGTATCAGGATATAAATGGGCACATATTAAGAAATACTCCATATTAGTTATTTTTTATTTGTTTTTAGGCTGATAGGGTCAGTCAACAGTAAAAGAATTAATAAAGAAAGGATCATTTATTTGATTCTACATGAGAGCAGGTTCTTGTTATTTTTGTCTATCAGTAGTTCAGCTTTACAGCTTTACTACTGGGATGAATTTTTAATTCATGGAGTATTTTCATAGAACATATTGTCTGTTCCCTTTGTAGGAATGTAGATGTAAATAGAGTTTTGGGATTAGGGCATTTGTAGTATCACATTATGAGTCTTTATTAAATGTGTCAATGCTGCTTAGATGTGCTTGTTTAGTATGTAGCATAGCAGCAACAGGAACTCAGTAGGAGTGCTGCAGATATTAATTGATGATGGCGAGTGATCTGTAGGGATTTGGTTTCTGATGACAACATCAGTGCTGTGTCCTAGGCATTAGTTTGGATAATAGAGAACCTGTTTATGAAATAAAATCAATTTTTTTCATTGTTTTTGCCGATTGATCTTACAGTTAGTCTCTTTTCAAACTCACTGTCATTTCTGTTAGGATATGGAAATGTAAGCAAGACACAGACAAATAATTTATCATTCATGCATCAAGAATTTATTAAGCACCATCTATGTACCAGACATTACTAAATTTCAGAAACAGACATGAAAAAAAATGAATCAATTCCTGACCAAAAATAGCTTACATTTGATTGGTGTGAGGTAATAAAGAAAAATCATTAGAACATACATACAAATTAAATGCAAAGTATTTTTGAAGGAAGAATACACTAACAATGGAAGGAATTCTATGAAATCCTTTAACTGGGTCATGACAGGAACTAGGATTTCTAACTTTTAAGAGTAAAGAGAAGAAAATCATATTCTACTTAAGAGTCTTCATATCATAGCACATAGTCAGACATTATAGCTCTATTATTCTTCCTTTTATCCTTGATCAAAAATTGCATACATATTTATTAACAATAATAATATTATTAACATAATATTATGTATGTCTACATAATGTCTAATCCCTTGATTTTATTGTTGACTGAAGTTACTAGAAATCTATTACTTCTGTTTTTCCCTCAAGTACTTTTTGGTCTGAATTGATGAGTTCGATATCATTAGAGTAGACTTGAAAGAATTCTGAGTATTATTGTTTTTTTCAAATGCCCCTCTTCTAATTAAATTTCTTTTAATATGTTTCCTAGCTTAAGAAAATCATGAAATTACAAATTAACTATAGTGAACAGCAGTATTTGGGGGCTGATACATTTTCCATAGCATAGTTCTCAAAAGACATTACAGTAACCAAATCATTTGGTCCTTAAATTTAAATGTAGTTCTCTTTTCAAAGACAATGTAGTAGACAAATAAAGCTACTGTATAAAGAAGCAAATATATTCAAGGGATAGGAAAAGCAGAAAAATGATAAATGATTACTTAAATTATAAAAGTAGAAGTATAATGGGATGAAGGGAAAGAGTAATGTATTAAGGGATAATTAAAAAACCTTAAAATAAGAGACACAAGGTCAGAAAGCAAGTGCTGAAAAAGACCCTAATTCCATCCAGTCCAATGCCATCAATTTGCAAGTAAGAACCTGGAAAAACCCTGAAAAGTTTAATGAGAAGACCAAGGTAATACAGAAGTTAAGTAAAAGAACCAGGAAACAAGAGGTCTTCTGATTCCAAAATCAACATTTTTGGTGGCCCAGGCCCACAATGGGCCTAAGTTCAAATCTAACCTCAGGTACTAAGTAGCTGTATGATCATGGATAAAACATTTAATTTTGGTGTACCTCAGTTTCTTTGTCAGTAAAACAAGAATAATACCCATCTCCAAGAATGATTATAAGCATCAAAGGAGATCTTTGTTTTAAAAAAAAAAAAAAAAAAAAAAAAAAACTAGCACACTATCTGGTACATAATAGTTCTTTAATATGTGTTCATTTTCTTCCTTCCTGTCATTTTAGTTTTGTCATCATATGTTTCCATTTATATAAAATGATAAATAATACACTACCTACATCACAAGGTTGTTTTGAGGATAAATGGCACAAAAGACCAACATTCTGTAACTATAAAGTACTATATATACACATGTATATTAGTATTGTCATATAGCTAGAAAAAGGTGAACTATTATATTTTTAGAGTTTTATTGATTCTTTTTGAGAACATTTGAAGCAGATTACCAGATTGCATGGTACCGTATTGTATTTTCAATTAGCGAGGTGGATTAGTGGTTAGAAAATCAGCTCTGCAGTTAGGAAGACTCATACTTCTGAGTTCAAATCTGGCCTCAGATATTGGCTAGCTGTGTGACTCCAGGTAAGCCATTTAACCCTGTTTGCTTCAGTTCCCTCAACTGTAAAATGAATTGGAAGAGGAAATGGCAAACTACTTCAATATCTTTGGCAAGAAAACCTCAAATGGAATCACAGATAATTGGACATATCTGAAAATGAGTAAATAACAATAATACTATATTCATTGTCCATGGGAAAAAAATTTGATTTATGATAAGTATAATATGTTCTGGTGTTTAGTATTTGAGTAGCATATTAAGGAATCAGCATAACAAAGTGGGGAGTCTACCTCGTCTGGAGATTGAAATATAGTGTTTAATGCCAACTCTACTGTCTCCCATCAGCATGCCCATTGTAAATTTACTTGTGCTTACTAATTCTCAAGTGCTCATCTGTAAAGTAAATAGGCTAGACTAAGTGGCCTCTAATGTATTTCCCAGCTCTTCAACTATTATTTTATCAATTATGATTTAACAATAGATGGTTTTTACCTTAATGATTTGAAAAGGCTTAATGTTGTTTTATCACAAATGTATCTCATTGATTCTAATTGAAAAAAACAATTTAATTTACATATATAAACAATTTGAATAAATATATAATATAATTTCTATAAATTTACATAAATTTATGAACATAAAAGTTATATGGATTCACAAAAATATATATAATAAAACAATACATTTAATAATTAATGAGTAAGTATTTAGGATGAGAATATATAAGGTTTATGAGATTGTGATTTTGTGGATATCCTTTTGAAAAGTAGTGCTTTATTTGGGACTTGGGGTTGTGTTGACATGCATCTTAATCATAAGATAAAACTAATGTGCCTAGATTCCCATTCATTCTTCTTCTCTCCTCTCGTCTCTCTCCCTTTCCTCTAATGACTGGAAAATAACTGAACAACAAACTCATAGAATTATATGATGGAAGAGCTGGAGAATCCTAAAGATCTTCTAGCTCAGGGCTGATATTTTAAAAAATGAAGAAAGTGAGGTCCAGACAGACTGAATTAGGCTAAGAGTACATTAGAGTGTTGAGGAAAGAACTAGACTAAAACAAATGTTTTGCTGTTGTTTCAACTCTATACTCTTCCAAGTATTTAGCACAGTATCTGGCATATTATAGTCTCTGAATAAACACTTATTGACTTGACTTGACTTGACTCTTTCCACCTTGTTCAGTGAGAGTAAGGTAACCCATCTTTCATATAGATGTATTTTCCTTGTCAGTGGATGATATGAAATATTTGATAGTACATATGACAACATCATTTACCCAGCTGCTATAAATGTGACAGCTTGTGAATGCTGTTGGATATCCACCTCCAAACCCTCTTGAAATCATCTGGGCTGTTGGGACTACTCCTTCATCATCTCACTCCCCAATTGAATGACAAATGCTACTTCCACAAAACCTGTTGATTAAAAATAAATTGGAGAGATTCCACTCTACTCTTGGCTTAGTTTCTTTGCCTGTTATGTTGATATAGTGTCTTTGTCACTGAAACCTACTGAACTGTCTATTGTTTCTTCTGATTCTAGGTTTGTGTGCTGGAGAGGCAAATATTTGATTTCCTTGGATACCAGTGGGCACCTATCCTGGCAAATTTTGTCCATATTATCATTGTCATTCTGGGTTTATTTGGAACTATTCAATATAGACCTCGCTACATAACAGGAGTGAGTACTCTTATTTATTATTTCCTTGTGAAAAGTGGATACTTCAACCATTCCTGTATTCTTAGGAATTCTGTGTGCCCTACCTACCCTTAAGATATTGCATGTTTGCTTTTTTTTTTTTTTTTAAGAATTTAGCTCACACCTGCGGTAATTGGAAAAATGTCAAGCTTAAGCACCTGACAGTGAATGCAATCAGATATCATTTTCATATACTGTACTTTCAGTAAATAACATGTTGTAGTTACATCCGGAATCATGTTCCTGAATCAGTAAATTATAAAGTCAAACTCTGATTTAACATGTCATTAAGAGATTATTTTCTTTCACATTTTACAACAGTAAATCTATTTTTTACATGAAAAGAAAGTCAAGTTGAAATGATTTATGACAAGTGCATTATATCGATGTTGCCATATTGATGATATGTTAATAATTAATATTTAATATTGGCATGAAAGTCAGGAAATTCAGAGCTATTGTTGCTGTGTTCTTAATTCTATTTCTTTGCACAAAGGCACTATTTTGCTTTCCTCCTGAAGTTGTACTTACTTAACATAAAAGTAAAATCTGACTGAGTTACAGTTGCTATGGGAACCATAACTAGATTTTTTTTTTGTTCCCGTATGTACCTCAGATCTCAGCTATAACATTTCATTAATGTAGATTTTTATATTCTGTCTATTTTTAACAAAGGAAAAGATATAGGCACTTTTCAAGTTTCACCATGGTGACTTAAAAAGCCAGTTTGAATGTTTGGTCAAATATGCATGTAAAGCCAAATTAGGTTGATACAGTCTTTCCTGGTACAGTGCAAGAGAGAGTTCAGATCACCTCAGTTAGAGATATTTAATGTGAGAACAATACTAGTACAGCTCAAAGATGATTGCTTCTCCTTAACCTTCCTTAAAAGGATTGTTGTTAAGTCATTTTTTCAGTCATGTCCAACTCTTTATGACCTCATTTGGGGTTTTCTTGACAAAGATGCTGGTGTGGTTTGCCATTTCCTTCTCCAGCTCATTTTACAGAAGAGGGAACTAAGGAAAACAGGTTAAGTGATCTGCTCTGGGTCACACAGTAAGTCAATGTGTAATATGAATTAGGTTTTCCTGACTCCAGGACAAGTACTCTACCTATTTGACCACTTACCTGTTCTTAAAGGCAATCACTTTACAATTCTTTGGTGCCCTTTCCTTTAAGATGGCATTGGAAAGATATTTACCTGTTTTCCATTGAGTTCTAGCTATTTCTTGGTATAAAATGGTGTCTGGAACAGAGATCCAATATAGTATAAAATGGTGTCTGAAACAGAGATCCAGTATAATGATTTGTTTTAATAAGGGAAGATAAATTCTATATGTAGAGTCACATTTTCCAGAGAGTAAGACATAGTTCTATAGCACAAATTCCAGTGTGGACTATAGAAATGGTGAGATATTAATTCTGCCACATACTACTTTGCAAGATCTCAGGAGAGCACTTTACAGCACCACAGCATTCATGTAGTTCAGTCTCTACCTGGAAAAAAAAAATTCCCATTACAACACAAATGGTCACTGAGCCCCAATGAGAGAAGCACACTACCTGCTAATGCAATCCTTGTATAATTCCTCTTTCCTGACAGCTTTTAAATACTTTTATTTAAAACTTCTATTAAAAAATTATTTTCGGGGCAGTTAGTTGGTGCAGTGGATAGAGCACCAGCCTGAAGTCAGGAGGACTTGAATTCAAATCAGACCTCAAGCATTTAACACTTCCTAGCTGTGTGACCCTGGATAAGCTTCAGCCAAAAAAAAAATCAATTTCAAATTCTTTTCTCATTCTCCTTATCCCACTCATTGAGAAGGCAAGATTTTTAACTCCTTTAGAGACAATTGTCATCATTGCTTCAATTTATCCTTCTCCAACATAATCAATCCCAATTTATTCCACAAATCTTCATGTGAAATAGACATTGACCTTTCACAATTCTCTCTGATTAGTTCTAGTCTCTTCAGTTTAGCAATGTCCTTTGCAAAATATGGTGTCTGGATCTGAACACAAGTGCTTCAATTTTTTTTTAAATGAATGGAGCAAAAAAGCATGAATTAAGCACCAAATATTGTTCAAGACAGTGGGGATTCTAAAACAAAATGGAAAATTTCCTTTTCCTCAAAAACTAGCATTTAAATAGAATAAGATAATATAATAGAAAGCAGTAGTGAATATGGAAGTGGCTTTTTGTTTGGAAATTCAATTGTATGATTTATGCAAACATGGGTCTATTGTCATGATCTTTCCAGCAGCAATGGAAGTATTATTGGATCTGAGATCTCACTTCAGTTTTCTCATCAATAAAATGAAGCTGTTAATTTCCTCCACTTCACCTCTAATTCTGTGATCCTTTGCGCCTAGTTCTGTTATGTTGTATTGACAGCATACGTAAATTGGAGAATGCAAGAAATTGAGAAAGTAAGGCTATTTAGTATGGTCAAGCTTGCCTTCAATGAGTTCTGATCATAAATGCACATTGATGCATCTGTGTATATACACCAAGTACAATTCTTTAATGCAGATTATGAACAAAAGATGTATATGTCCATCCTATAAAATTTTCAACCAGGTAACTGAAGATAAAACTTATTTGTAACTTAGGGAGTGAATTTCCTTTTTCTCATTAGTCTTCCTTTTCACAGATGACAAAAAAATTAGTAGTAGTCAGTGGGAACCTAAATTCATTAGTGCCCTCACTTGAAACTCTGACATTACAAATGAACATAATATCCTGAAGGGAGAAGAAGAAGAAAAAGGGTCTCAATTTAGCACAGAGAAATCTGTAACATGAATAAGCAGAAGGGATCTCAAATTGTAGAACGTATTCCCAAAGCAAAAGGCAAATTAATACTAGTATATTAACTAGCCAATGATTATGCACACATTAACACTCAATGGCTGTATCTTTAGTCTTTGCATGGAATTTTCTTTGTCATCTCAGTTTGCACAAAAGGCTGTGACACATATAGTATGGCTGGACACATGAACATTATTAGGTAGTGACAAGGAATTGTCTTTGAGCACTATTCCTTTAGAGGTGCTAGAATAGTTTGATAAGTACTCCTGAGGTCACTACCTGCCACAGTTACAGCACTTTCTTAATATTTTATGGCATCATTCAGAAAATACTGCCTCTATTTTATCTCAACAGACATTTTAAAATGATTTGAAACATTGGACATCTAACCAATAAGCAAAATTATTTTATACACTGTTAAGTGGGGATTTCATCATGCCATTTACATTTATGGGGATATTTTTGTTCTAAAATAGTCTGTTTTTTTTCTTAAAATAATAATTATTTTCCCTCTCCCTGATCTTTTTAATTGGGAAACATGTTAAAGGATTAAAAGTAGAACCCATTATTTAGTTCAATACTTTATCTCATTACTCATATGGTTTTACCACACCCAAGTTTTTGTGTTTCTCACAGATTTGGATGGCATAATCAATCAACAGGGATTTATTTAATATCTACTGTTGTGCCACAATTTCATTTTATTGTCCTCAGTTTCCCTAAATTGTCCTGCCTCAATTTCCCTAAGTTGTCCTGTCTCCGTTTACTTAGTTGTTCTGCCTCAGTTTCCCTCAATTGTTCTGCCTCAATCCCCCTGGTTGCAATCCCCTTTCCTGTTCATTAGGGCTGAAGAGATCTGGCCATTCTGGCATTCCAAAAGATAAAACTCCAGATATCCTATCTCATTTACCTAATTGGTATCCTCTATTTCTAAGTTCCAGACTTTCTGTCTCTAACTACCTTCTTCACTTCCAATTTATTAGAATTTATCGTCCCCACTCCTCACCCTGTCAGGACCAGATTGATGGTCCATCTTTGGAAATTCCTGCTTTCAGTATTTGGACTCCACTTCTTGCTATTGTCACCCCTGATTGCTAGAGAGCCATATATAATTCACTGGAATCTCATATTTGATGCCTGATGCTGATGTTGAATTTTTTAAGACATCAACCCTGGGACCATAATGGATCCTTTGGTTCCAGAAAATCTCACCCTCTCAGAAATCCAAATATTAAAAACTCCCTAAACTCTCTCTTGCCTCAGTTTCTCCAGCATTACACTACTATGTACCAAGCTCAAAGAGCTTCAATAAGAGGGTTTCAACTACTTCCCAAGGAACCCTATTCCAATCTGCATAATTCTAAGTGTTTTGTTTTGTTATTTCCTTTTATAGAATTGGAATCTGCCTATCTAATACCTATTCTTTTTATTCCAATTTGAAAGTTCTTTATCTTACTAGATAGGGGCATCTAAGTAACAGTGAATAATAAAGTGCTGGGTCTGGAGTCAAGAAGATGATTTCAAATTCAGCCTCAGATACCTACTAGCTATATGATTCTGGGCAAGTCACTTAACCTTTTTTGCCTCAGTTTCCTCATCTATAAAATAAACTGGAGAAGGAAATGGCAAAGTATGTTGGTATCTCTGCCAAGAAAATTCCAATTGGAGTTACAAAGAGTTGGTTGTGACTGGAAAACAACAAATATAACCTATTTCCTCCTATAGATTTGGGGGCTATGAAAATCAATTAAATCAATCAAGCAATTATCAAATGTTTGCTCTATAGTGGACACCAATAATAAAGAGAATAATGTGAAGAACCCCGGCCCTTAAGGAGCTTCTATTTCAATGAAGAAGAAAACAAGATGAAGATAATATCCTATATTTTATGTGATCCTTTTTACCAAGACAGCTAAAGGTAGCTAGTTAAACTAAAGAGAGTAAGTGGAAAAGTTAGGGTCCTATCTATTTTAATTTTTTTCCCATTAAGATTTTAAAATTGTTTTATTAAAGTCTCTTTAACAGTGATAAGAGAGCTGGCATTGACACTAGGAAATTCTGGGTTTATATTCTATGTTTGTGACCTTGGACAAATTACATAAACTCCTGTTTGAGACTAGAAAGGTTAAACAAATGGTCTACGATCCTCCCTAAAGGAACCGGATGAAATGAATTTTTTTTTTTAATAAGTGAAAATAAAATAGAACTTCCATAATGTTAATATGTGGTTTTTAAGTCAATATGCAGTCTTTAGGAATCTTTAAGTATGATTTAGAAGTAATTCTATTTGAATTTTATACCACTGCTTCAGATAGCCTTCTGCTGGCTAGAGGTTGCTGAGAAGATATCCACATATCTAAAAGCACTGATAAAGGGTCTTAACTTATGTGAAAGTTTGCTATAGCAATGAAGTAACAAATTTAGTTCTTTAGGACAATGCTATGGTTAGAACAAGAACCCAGATACTTGAACTATTTTTCCTAAGTTCTGAGATCTGAAAATCATCAATGTAATTTCATGAAATGCCAAGTATAGCTTTCTAAAATAATAGTGAGAAAAAAATGAGCACTTCTGAAGATAATTATTTTAGCCACTTTCTGAGAAGTTCAAAAATGAATATTTCCAGTCATTGCTGATTGCATTAGTATTAACTGCTATTTTATTGAACCAGGAACTTAAAAAAAAAAAAAAAAAAAAGCTTTTCAGGGTTATCAACATTATTCAGTTATAACATAATGCCCTTAAAAAAGGAATCCCTTAATTTTTGAAAAATTATAGTTTCTAACAGTTTTCAAGTACATAATCTTATGTTTCAATTGCAAGTATCTTATGTTCCAGGAATGTGAAAACTCTGATTGAGTGTGTATGTGGAAGTAAGGGTGTGGGGAGAGGTGAGCGGGGAAATAGAATAAAGTAAACTCACAAGCTATAATTCCATTTTTACTATTTTTCATCTTTCCTTCTTTCCCAAATCTTGCATTTTTTTTTCCTTCAAGGAGCCACATGACTAGCCTTATCAAATGTGTATGCTGTAGCTCCAGTTTCTTCAAGAGTAGGCCTACTAGAGGCAGCTAGGTGGTGCAATGAATAGAACACCGACCATGAAGTCAGGAGGGTCTGAGTTCAAATCTGGTCTCAGACAGTTAACATTTCTTAGCTGTGTGATTCTGGGCAAGTCACTTAACCTTAATCACTTCAGGATAAAAAAAAATAGGACTGCTATATTTCCTTCTCAATTTGCCAGGGTACCCTGAGATCTTCATGTATTTTTTTTTCTCTCTACTTCCTCCACCTAGTTGTTCCCCCTCCTATTGTTAGGGAACCAGTAACTAGGACCCCAGTTCTATTTAAATATTTAATATAAATTAACTTTTACAAAGACATGTTTACTTTGAAGATAAAGAAAAAAGTACAAATATTCTTTTCCGTATGGCAAGGGTATGCTCTTCCCTACATTAACTCAGTCTCTGAGGGAGTAAATTCAAAATTTATCTCTATTTCTACATAGCATTAATCCCAGCAAGTTTATGTCCAAATGTGGTGTCATATAAGTCCTCATTTCATTTTTTACTGGCATGGGTCTAGAAGGTAGCTTTTGAAGATTGGAACTTGATCTTTTCTCCTTGGGGCATCAATACCTCACTAGTTACAAAACCTGTCAGATATTCTGACTTTTGGGTTTCTCTGGCTTATTCTCTCAGCCCTTGAAATTCCCTTCAACAGGCTTTGTCATAGGAAGAATCACTGAACTCCTCTTGAGGAAAATAAATAAATAAAACAGAGAGGTAGCTGTAGGTGCATCAAGTCTTTTTTGAAGGTCCTAGTGACTCCAGCTGGGGCAATTAGGTGACAGTGGATACAGCACTGAACTTGGAATTAAGAAGATTCATCTTCCTGAGATCAAATGTGCTCTCAGACACTTATTGCCTGATTGGCTATGAGCAAGTCATTTAAACACTTTGCTTCTGTTTCCTTTTCTGTAAAATGAGCTGGAGAAGAAAATGGCAAAATACTACAGTATTTTTGCCAAGAAAATCCCAAAATAGGATTACAAAAAGTCAGACATGAATAAATTACAACAATGGCCAATAAATGACCCACAACTATGTTAGTCTGTTAGAAACAATTACACACTATCTGTACATGCTCCATAGACATTTTAAGACACTTGAGCATCATCACAGTCCAGGCTGATCTTCTAAATTTCCAGTAAGGAGAGATTGTATCAACTAAGAAAAGTAATGAAAACTATACATGCAATAGGGCCCCAATTTCTATATAGAACTCATGAAGAAACATGGATACCCTTTTTCAATTCAGATCCTATTACTTGAACAAGATATATATTTTTAGAGAGGCTTCAAAGTCTTTATAAAATGCTACGTTTCTCTAGAATAACTATTTAATCTACTAGTATCACTGATTTTAGCAAGGCTCTATAAAGCTCAAGAATGTATCCATCTATTTAAGATAAGTATTTTTCAATATGCTAATTGTTTATGGAGTTCTAATCTGAACTTTCAAAAAGATCTCAGAAAGGGACAATAGAAATAATGTTGGGTTAATCCTGTTTGGTTATGTCTCATTACTTCTTTATTCCTTCTTTCTTGGTACAGACCACAATCATTTATTTTTCAACTCACAAAGCATTGTGAGAAGATTCAATTTCTATTAATCTCTTTGATACAATCTGGATTTCTTAGAGAACCCTAATATCTTCTTAATGTTTTATCTTTGCTGGGCTTATTTTTAGTGACCAAGACCATATTTCCAAGAATGCTTTACTTATTTATTTTCATAGAATGTGCAGAAATTTTTTTTTCTAAATTTTATTTAATTGGTGGGTATTTATAAATCTATATTTTCATTCTTTGATCACTTGTATGTATTTGTAGAACTTTGCTAGGAGAAAAATACTATCAAATAAAAGAAAGAAAGGGGAGCTACCAATAGCCTTGACATTTCAGTTGCCCCATTTCTTTCTTCAATTTCAGACTCAGGACAGAAAATCACTGAAGATTTGAGAGTAAGTGACCTGAGTGAAGTCTATATTGAAGAATAAAACTTTTAATGCTTTGTAACAGCCATGAAAATAGGCACTGTCTTATTAGCCTAGGCCATAAGGTGAATCATGGCAGGCCTGGGAGGAATGAATTTAAAAGCTTAAAATAAATGGCATATTATATATTATAATAAACTATATCACATTTAAATTTTATCTGACTCTTTTTATATTCCTTAATATATTACTTTATATTATTATGTTGTGTTATCATGGAATTATGTTTCTGGAGAATCTTGGAACACTCTTTTCCCAAAAAAGTAATACACCATATATACTTAACTTTCTTTTCTCCACACAATCAGGCTATAGCATAGTTATCCCTGACTTTTACTGCTTTGAGCTGGGTAGTGGTTATAGAAAGGGAAACTATAAATTGGATGGACCAAATATGTCTTCTGTGCCTAATGAATTTTTTTTGGAAAATCAATTTTTGAAGAATTTATGGCAATTATTAATCAAATATAAATGTATAATAATGTTACTTTGATATAATAAGCTAGAATGCCTTTCTTTAAAGAATATTGATAATAGAGAATGTTTATTGTAATCCATCTATAAAACAATGGCATAGTGAAGCATTGCATTTATGATTGAAAGGTATAACTTTTCATTTTAGGCAAATCACTTAGATTATCTAAAAGTTGTCTTTTTTTAAATCTTTGAAGTAAAAAAAAATATTAAGCTAAGATCTTAAGTCTCCTTATATCTCTAACATATTTTGAAATGGGATTTATAAAAGGTAAATTTATTTTATATGCTATTTATTGAAATATGTCCTTTGTTTTCTGAAACAAAGGTAAAAGGAGGTAAAAGGGAACATGATTAGTTATAAAAATAAAAATAACAACAATAATAACATTGAGATAGTGCTTTAATGTTTGCAAAGCATTTTACAAATACTCTTTCATTTTATTCTAATAACAGTTCTGAATTGTTGTTTAGTCATTTTTCAATCATATCCAACTTTTCATGACCCCATTTAGGGTTTTCTTGGTTTCTCCAGCTCATTTTACATATGAGGAACTGAGGCAACTAATGTCAAGTGACTTACCTAGGATCATATAGTTAATAAAGGTTGGACAGCAGATTTTTAACTCAGGTTCATCCCGGGAGGAAGATGTTATTATCCTTCTTATTCCTCAAAGCCAGATGAGGAAACAGAATCTCTAAAAGATAAAATTAACTTGTCTGGGGTCAAATGGTTTGTGTCTGAAGCCACATTTGCATGCAAGTTTTTCTGAATCCACACCTAATGTTTTATTTACTCTGTCACTTGACTGACTCTAGATTCCATAAAGCATGCATCTAATTCAAAGTTTTGTATGTTCTCTTTCCATTACTTTTCTTCTAAGCAAGGGGTCATTGTCTGGGGAAGAGGTATTGTAGGATAGATTTAACATATTTTCTCCCTAAATATCTTCCAGCTCTAACTTCTATTTACATTCAACAGGTTTTTGTTGTTGTTGTTGTTGTTGTTTTGTGAAGCTCCTCCTATATACAGACTATTGTGCTAAGCCTGAGGAAAATAGAGAGGCTAGTTAAGATTCAGTCACCATCCTTATGGAACTTGCATTCTGATGGAATAAAACATACAACTGTTTATACACTATCTGTATTTATATTAAATACATATAATATTGGCCAGGAAACAGGGGTGGTGAAGGATCTATGTATTTGAATGATTGGTCTGGTAGAATTTTAAAAGATAATTTAGAGAGGAGAGAAAATGGAAGCATAATGCCTTCTTAATATCCTAGTCCAATTGTCTAAACAAATGTCAATAAGGTCCTATAACTAGATGCTACCAGTGGGGGGGGGGGGAAGAGAGAGATACAAGAGGAGTAGGAGAAGTAAAACCATTAGAGCTTAGGAAATGAGTAGATATTTAAAAAAATAGGGAATAGGCAAAAATAGCCTCAAGACTTTAGACGTGAGAGAATGGATGAATGGATGACACCATTACCTATAATAATGACATCAAGAGAAGAAAATTTAGAGATTAATATTGGTATTAGATACTTTGAATATTAAATGTGACTGGTGATATCAAGGTTATTATGTCCTATAGGAGAGGAGCTTTTAACTTTTTTTTTTTTTTGACTGAAGCAATTGGGGTTAAGTGACTTGCCCAGGGTTACACAGCTAGGAAGTATTAAGTATCTGAGACCAAATTTAAAGTCAGGTCCTCCTGACTTCAGGGCTGGTGCTCTGTTCAATTTCACCACCTAGCTGCCTCTTAACTTTTTTTTTTTAATGTTAATGGCCTCTTTGGCAATTTCATGAAGATTATAGACTTTTTTTAGATTAAAAAAAAATAATTGATGCAAATCTTAAAGACCGAATCATGAAAATAAAGAAGTAATTTCCCCCATCTAGATTCATAGATTTCTTGAAATTAATCTCCAGACTCCTTTGAAGATTTATGTACCCCAAGTTAAGAACTCTTGTCAAGACTATCACAGATTGTAGGTCTGGAACATGGTGAAATTTGGATGGTATTGTATGAGAAATCAAAGTCAGATTCATTAGTCTATGAGATTTCCAAGGTGAAGAAAATAGATGAGAGCAAGGGATTGAATCTTGCATTTAAGTGAAAAGTAAAATGATTTGTGAGTAAGGCAGAAAGGTAGTTTTTTCTTTCTTTATCCAAAGATCACAAACAGTAAATAATAACTAACAATTTCATCAGATCTGACTGCACTCCAATTTTCATAGGTACAAGTTACTGGATTTAGATTTTTTTTTTCTTGTTAGATAACGAGATGTTATCAGCCAGAACTTGAACAAGGTGTTAACTCAATAGAATTGACAGAAAATAATATTTATGTTTACCAAGGAAGGAGATAGGCCTCTAAAAAAACTAACCGGGCTATTTTGGAAGAGACAATAAAAGACTGAATTTTAACTCCTGGCTGTATTTGAGGTGATTATTACTTTGAACTGAAACTAAGGCTGCTGCTAGAAAATCTCCCCAAGAATCCTGCTCCCAGAGAGAACAATCATATTTTAGAAAAGAAGAACACATTTTGGCGCCCAATGTGGGGCTACAGTATAAGATTTTACACACCATTGACATATCCTTTAATCCTCAATTACAGACAATCATAGAGAGAAGAAACAGAGACATTAAGATGCTCCTCCAAAAACAAAAGAAAGGGAGAGCCATGGGTAACCCTAAAGAATGTCTCAATTTAGTTCTCTATACCATTAATTTTTAAATTTTTGATAAAAATGCAGCTCCAGCAGACAGGTTTTGTAACCCACCAGAAGGGCAGTGTCCAGTGCGAGCAGCTCTACTATCTTTAGATAATCACCAGGTGATGTGGAGAGATCCAGAAAGTGATGAAAGGAAGGACCAGATTGGTTAACTGCTTGGGGAAGAGAGTTTGCTTGTATTTCTACAGATGGAGAAGGAATCTGATGGGTGCCAATGAACCATATTCGCCTTGTCCATCAGAGAAAAACAGAAAAAGATAAAACCCTCAAAACAAAGGAGAATATTTAAGAAAAATCTGACACTGAAAGAGCATGGCTGACAATGAGACTGTTAAAAGAATTTAAAATCTTCAGGAATCATTGGATTCCCTAATACAAGATGAGACTGTTTCAGTTATTGAAAACTAGCAGGAATCATTGGATTCCTTGAGATGAAAATTATTGATGAGACTGTTGCAGTACTTCAAAGCTTGCAGGAATTATTGGATTCCTGGCACATGAACTAATGGACAATGGATACCTTTTGGACTATTTCTAGGACTTATGGATATATGTAAATTCTCATGTTGATTCATGTTATTTGTTACATCATTTCTAGCCTGTGTTATATTGCCATGTGTTTATGTAATTTATGTAATTATGTGTAATGCCTCCCATATTGATGGATTTATGTATACTCAAGTGAACCCCTTCAGAAACCTGCTAATCTGAATTGATTTCCCATTTCCTTTGGTGTTTTCATCTCCCTTCCTGAGATGTCAGGGAAGTGTGACCACCTTCTTTTTTTTGAGGTTCTCACCTCCTTGAGAAGTCAGGGAGGTCACAACCACCTATGTGCTAAATCAAAAGAAAGTGGGAGATGTTATGAGCCAGAACTTGAAACAAGGTGTTAACTCAATAGAATTGAGAGAAACAATGTTTATGTTTACATCTTTGAGAGTTCACACATTAGCTCACACATTCACAAGTTTGGGAGATTCACAAGTCAGTATTCAGTATGAGATTCACAAAGTTTACACCTCCCATAATCCCACTCTCTCAGAGGAGCAGTCAACTTTTGGGTTCACATCTTTAAGATATCATATATAAGAAGCTCTCACTCAGCGAGGGTCAGTTAGAGATTGAGAAGCTAGAAGTTGGAGTTGAGCTAGAGGCAGAAGTTGGAAGAGCTAAAAGACAAGCTGCAAGAACTCTTGGAACCAGGGAGGGAGAGAGGCCTCTAAGAAAACTAACTGGGCTATTTTGGAAGAGAAAATAAAAGATTGGATTTTAACTCCTGGCTGTATTTGAGGTGATTATTACTTTGAACTGAAATTAAGGCTGCCTCCAGAAAACCTCCCCAAGAAACCTGCTCCCAGAGACAACGATCAAATTTTAGAAAAGAAGAACACCACAATGAAATGCCAGTTTTCTAAGTTTTATCACTTGGTGAAGTATTCCCATGACATTTTTAAATTAGTTTTCATAGTTGGGGCCAATGATAAGACTACATGCATAAATGAACACCTATTTGGAGACAAAGGGACAATCAATAAGTGAATTAATCAGTGATATTTAAAAATAAATAGAATGATCTTTATGCTAGAAAAGATTTAAAAAAAAGTTGTTAACAGGGAAGAATATCCACAATATCTGCCCTCGATTTAAGTCAACAGACCTAAATTAACAATATCCTAGGAAGGTGTGTGGGGGGAAAGATACATAGATGCAATTGTGAAGTTTTTTAAATTATTATTATGGCTTTTTATTTACAATATATATACATAGGTAATTTTTCAGCATTGACAGTTGGAAATCCTTTTGTTCCAACTTTTTCCCTCCTTCTTTGCACCCCTTCCCCCAGATGTCAGATTAACCAATACATGTTAAATATGTTAAAGTATAAGTTAAATGCAATATATGTATACATGTCCAAACAGTTATTTTGCTGTATAAAAAAAGTCGGACTTTGAAATAATATACAATAAGTCTGTGAAGGAAATCAAAAATGCAGGTGGACAAAAATAGAGAGATTGGAAATTCTGTGTAGTGGTTCATAGTCATCTCCCAAAGTTCTTCCCCTGAGTGTAGTTGGTTCAGTTCATTACTGCTCTATTGGAACTGATTTGGTTCATCTCATTGTTGAAGAGGGCCATGTCCATCAGAACTGATTGATTATCCTATAGTATTGTTGTTGAAGTATATAATGATCTTCTGGTCCTGCTCATTTCACTCAGCATGAGTTCATATAAGTCTCTCCAGGCCTTTTGGAAATCATGATGCTGGTCATTTCTTACAGAACAATAATATTCCATAATATTCATATATCACAATTTATTCAGCCATCCTCCAATTCATGGGCATCAAATCAGTTTCCAGTTTCTGGCCACTACAAAGAGGGCTGCCACATTGTTGCACATACAGGCCCCTTTCCCTTATTTAAAATTTCTTTGGGATATAAGCCAGTCATAACACCACTGGGTCAAAGGGTGTGAACAGTTTGATAGTTTTTTGAGCATAGTTCCAAATTGCACTCCAGAATGGCTGGATGTATTCACAATTCCACCAACAATGTATCAGTGTCCCAGTTTTCCCACATCCCCTCCAACATTCCTCATTATCTTTTTCTGTCTTCTAGCCATTCTGAGAAGTGTGTAGTGGTATCTCAGAGTTGTCTTAATTTGCACTTCTTTGATTAATAATGACTTGGATCATCTGTTCATATGGCTAGAATTAGTTTCAATTTCTTAGTTTGAAAATTGTCTGTTCATATACTTTGACCATTTAACAATTGGAGAATGGCTTGATTTCTTATAAATTAGAGTCAATTCTCTATATATTTTGGAAATGAGGCTTTTATCAGAACCTTTGATTGTAAAAATGTTTTTCCAGTATATTGCTTCCCTTCTAAACTTATCTGTATTAGTTTTGTTTATACAAAAACTTTTCAATTTGATATAATCAAATTTTTCTATTTTATGATCAATAATGATCTCTAATTCTTCTTTGGTCATAAATTCCTTCCTCTTCCACAGGTCTGAGAAGTAAACTATCCCATGTTCTTCCAATTTATTTATAATCTCATTCATTATGCCTACGTCATGAACCCATTTTGACCTTATCTTGGTGTACGGTGATAAGTGTGGGTCAATGCTTAGATTCTGTCATACTAATTTCCAATTTTCCCAGTAATTTTTGTCAAACAGTGAGTTCTTATCCCAAAAGCTGGGGACTTTGGATTTGTCAAACACTAGATAATTAAAGTTATTGGTGTTTTGCCCTTTGAACCTAACTTATTCCACTGATCTATTTCTTAGCCAATACAAAATATATGCCTTGTAATATAATTTTAGATCTGGTACAGCTAGGCCACCTTCATTTGATTTTTTTTTTCATTAATTCCCTTGAAATTCTTGACCTTTTGTTTTTCCATATGAACTTTGTGGTTGTTTCTTCTAGGTCATTAAAATAGTTTTTTGGGAGTCTGATTGGTATAGCACTAAATACATAGATTAGTTTAGATAATATTGTCATCTTTATTATATTTGCTCACCCAATCCAAGTGCATTTAATATTTTTCCAATAGGTTAAATCTAACTTTATTTGTGTGCAAAGAGTTTTGTAGTTTTGCTCATATAGTTTCTGATTTTCCCTTGGCAGATAGGTTCCTAAATATTTTATACTGTCAGTAGTTACCTTAAATGGACTTTCTCTTTGTAACCTAACTGTTGGATTTTGTTAGTGATATATCAGAATGCTGATGATTTATGTGGGTTTATTTTGTATCCTGCCACTTTGCTAAAGTGTGGATTATTTCTAATAGCTTTTTAGTAGAATCTCTGGGGTTCTCTAAGTATACCATCATATCTTCAACTAAGAGTGATAATTTGGTTTCCTCATTACCTACTCTAATTCCTTTAATCTCTTTCTCAGCTCTTATTGCCAAAGCTAGTATTTCTAATACAATATTGAATAGTAATTGTGATAGAGGGAAATCTTGCTTCACTCCTGATTTTATTGGGAATGTTGGCAGTTCATCCCCATTACATATGACACTTACTGGTGGTTTTAAATAGATGCTACTGATTATTTTAAGGAAAAGACCATTTACTCTTACACTCTCAAATGTTTTTTAATAGGAATGCATGTTGGATTTTATCAAATGCTTTTTAGGCATCTATTGAGATGATCATATTTTTTTTGTTAATTTGGTTATTAATATGGTCAATTATACTAATAGTTTTCTTAATATTGAACCAGCCCTGCATTCCTGATATAAATACTACTTGATCATGGTGTATTATTTTTGGGATGATTTTCTGTAGTCTTTGTGCTAGTATCTTATTTAAGATTTTAGCATCAATATTCATTAGGGAGATTGGTCTATCATTTTCTTTCTCTGTTTTCAACCTATCTGGTTTAGGTATCAGTACCATGTCTGTGTCATAATAGGAATTAGGTAGGACTCCTTCATTCTGTATTCTTTCAAATAGTTTATATAGCATTGGGGCCAATTGTTCTTTAATGTTTGGTAGAATTCACATGTAAAACCATCTGATTCTGGGGATTTTTTCTTAGGAAGTTGATTAATAGCTTGTTCTATTTCTTTTTCTGAAATGGGACTATTTAAGCAATTTACTTCCTCCTCTGTTAATCTGGGAAGATTATATTTTTGGAGGTAGTCATCCATTTCACTAAAGTTATCAAATTTATTGGCATAAAGTTGGGCAAAGTAATTCCTTATTATTTCTCTTATTTCCTCTTCATTGGTGGAAAGTCTCCCTTTTCATTTTTAAGACTAAGAATTTGGTTTTCCTCTTTCCTTTTTCTAATCAGATTTACCAAAGGTTTATCTATTTTATTGATTTTTTCATAAAACCAATTCTTAGTTTTATTTATAAATTCAATAGTTTTTTTTTTACTTTTGATATTATTAATTTCTCCTTTTAATTTTAGACTTTTAAGTTTAATATTTGATTAGGGATTTTTAATCTGGTCTTTCTCTAGCTTTTTAAGTTGCAAGCCCAATTCATTGATTTTCTCTTTCTCTATTTTATTCAAGTAAGCCTTTAAAGATATAAAATTGCCCCTTATTATTGTTTTGGCTGCATCCCACAAATTTTGGTATGATGTTTCATTGTTGTCATTATTTTGAATGAAATTATTAATTGTGTCTATAATTTGCTATTTCACCCAGTCATTCTTTATGATGAGATTATTTAGTTTCCAATTACTTTTTGGTCTACTTACCCCTAACTTTTTGTTGAATGTAGTTTTTATTGCATTGTGATCTGAAAAGAAAGCATTTACTATTTCTGCCTTCCTGTATTTAATTTTGAGGTCTTTATGTCCTAATATGTGGTCAATTTTTGTATAGGTTCCATGAACTGCTGATAAGGAAGTGTATTCTTTTCTGTCTCCATTCAGTTTTCTCCAAAGAGCTATCATACCTAATTTTTCTAATATTCTATTTACCTCTTTATTTCTTTCTTATTTGTTTTGTGGTTTGATTTATCTAATTCTGAGAGTATAAGATTGAAATCTTCCACTATTATAGTTTTGCTGTCTATTTTTTCTTGCAATTCTCTTAACTTCTCCTTTAGGAAGTTCGATGCTATACCACTTGGTGCATATATGTTTAATATTGATATTGCTTCATTGTCTGTAGTACCTTTTAGGAAGTTATAGTTTCCTTCCTTATCTCTTTTAATCAAATCAATTTTTGCTTTTACTTGATCTGAGATAAGGATGGCTACCCCTGCTTTTTTGACTTCACCTGAAACATAATAGACTCTGCTCCAACCTTTTACCTTTACTCTGTATGTATCTTCCTGCTTTAAAATGTATTTCCTATAAACAACATATTGTAAGGTTCTGACTTTTGATCCAGTCTGCTATCCACCTCTGCTTTATGGGAGAGTTCATCCTATTCACATTTATAGTTAAAATTACTAATTCTGTATTTCCTGCCATCATAATATCCCCAGATTATGTTTTTCTTTTTATTTTCCCCTCTTCCCCCCTTCCCTAGTATTAAACTTATGGGCCCCACTTGCATCACACAGCTCTCCCTCTTTAGGCTTCCTCCCTCCTCCCTTTGAATCCCTTCCCCTTTCTTGTACCCTTCCCTTATTACTCTTTTTCCTTTTCCCTTTTCCTCTCCCACATTTTAATGAGGTGAGAGAAGATTCTCTGTAAAACACATATGTCAATTATTTTCGCTTTGAGCTAACTCTGATGAGAGTAAGATTCACACAATGTTGCTCCCCCTCTCTAAGTTCCCTCAGATATAATAGATTTCCTTTGACTCATCGTGGGATGATATCTCCCCTTTTCCCTTTTTCTGACACTATCCCCTTTCCACTTCTACTTCCCTTTTTTATGTTATATCAGTAAAATCAAATTATACATGTGGTCTTTATGTATATCCACAACAGAAATACAGTTCTGAAGAGTTCCTTTTACCTTTTTCTGCTTCTCTTGAGTCCTATGGTTGGAGATCAATTTTTTTGTTTAGATCTGGTTTTTTTTTTTTTTTTTCTTAGAAACAAAAGGAATTCCTCTGTTTCATTAAATGTCCATCTTCTTCCATGGAAGAAAATGCTCAGCTTAGCTGGGTAGTTTATTCTTGGCTGCATTCCAAGTACTTTTGCCTTTCAGAATATCGAATTCCAGGCCCTTCGATCCTTTAATGTGGAGGCAGCCAGATCTTGAATGACCCTTATTGTTGCACCTCGGTATTTGAATTGTTTTTTTTCCTGACTGCTTGTAATATTTTTTCTTTAGTCTGATAGTTCTGAAATTTGGCCACAATATTCCTTGGAGTTTTTATTTAAGAATCTTTTTCAGAAGGTGTTTGATGAATTCTTTCAACGCCTATTTTACCTTCTGGTTTTATTACATCCGGGCAGTTCTCGTTGATGATTTCCTGTAAAATAGTATCTAGGCTCTTTTTTTTATCATAATTTTCAGGAATTTCAATGATCCTCAGGTTATCTCTCCTAGATCTATTTTCCAGGTCTATTGTTTTTCCAAGTAAATATTTGACCTTTTTTCTTTTCTTTTCTTTTTTTTTTTTTTTTTTTTTTTTTTTGGTTTTACTTGACTGATTCTTGCTGTCTCAATGAATCAGTCATTTCTATTTGTTCAGTTCTGATTTTTAACGAGTTATTTTTTTCATTAATTTTTTTTAACTTCTTTTTGTATATGTCCAATTGAGTTTTTAAATGAGTTGTTTTGCTCTATGGAATTTTTTTCCATTTCACTACTTTTTTTTTAATGAGTTATTTTCTTTTTCCAATTCATAAATCCTACTTTCTTGAGAATTCTTTACTTTTTCCAATTCATAAATTCTGTTTCTGTGCACTACTTGGGAGTTTTTTATCTTTTCCAATTCACACTTCAGGAAATTGTTTCTCTCTTGCATAATTTCTTTTTCCTTTCCCCATTTTTCTTCTAGTTCTATTTTAAGGTTTTTAATAGTCTCATCTAGGACAGCTTTTTGTGTTGGGGAATAACAATTATCTGGGGACTGTCTGCTATTAATCTCCTCAGGGTTGAAAACCTGTTTTCTTTCTGTATAGAAGCTATTGATCATCCTTTTGATTTTTTTACTCATTTTTTTTTAAAGCCTGTAGGGTCTGCCTTCAGGGCCAAGAGGTTACCAGCTTCCTCTGCAGAACCGGGATAGGTGTCTGGACCAGCTGTCCTGCCAACCAGCTACAAAGTGCAGTAAGATATGGGAGTGCTCTGGGGAAGAGTTCCCCACTGGAAGTAGCTCAGACTTAAGTGCCCTGGAAAGAATCCTACTGTACAGGTTAACTGCCCCGGAGTTAGAAGTTGAGCAGTAAAAGTGTCACTACCCCAGGCCAAAGCCCAAGGGGGGTTGTGGGTATTAGTGGCTGACCAGTGAATAGTCCCTGCCTGAGGAAGCATGGTCACTGCTGCAAAAGTTCTATTGACCCAGGCCACCTCATACTGTGCAGATTAAAGGCTGCCCTGGGCTGTGCCCCCCTGCTGTGCAGATTTGTAACTGCCCCCTGCAAAAGCCCCATATTGCAGAATGTGGCTGCAGGGCTGTATTACAGTCTGTGCTGAGTCACTTCTGGTTTTGGTAGTTATAGCCAGATCTTGTTAGGTTTTGGCATTTTTTAGAGAGTGCCCTCTGTCTTTGGCTTTAATTTCTCTGCCAGTTTACTGCTTTATAATTAAGGCAGAGCAGTTAACTTATGGGAGAGACATCTCTAGCCACAGAGGTCACCCCTGCCCCTGGTCTGCTCAGGACGCTAGTCTCTCCTATGTCTCTGCCTATGTTTGTTGTTCCCACCCCTCAGGACAAACCTGCTCTGATGATCTTCTAGATTATTTTCGGCTGGTAAGTTGTTGTGCTTCTAATCTTCATGAATTTTAGCAGTCAAGAGCTATTTTTGAGGATGAATTTTTAATAGTTGGTCATGAGGGCATGAGAGGAGCTTGGAAAGTCATGGGTGCCTTCTCTGTCATCTTGGCTCCGCCCAGTGAAATTACTTTTAATAAAGTTATATGAGTAGAAAAAGGTAAATACTGTAAATATCTTCAAAAATGAAGGCAGAATCTGCCAACTATAGGTGAGGGAGGATACATCTTTTATTTACAAATTTTTAGGAATTACCTAAAAAGTCTCAACTAGAATGGTAGTCTGTAGTACAATGCCCTGCATTGTTTAACAGGAACCCTTTGAGAAAAGAGACTGTTTCACTTAGCTTAGTGCCTGGCACATCATAAGCACTTAATAAATGTGTGTTGAAAATTGTCAAAATGACTTGGAAAACTCATGTAAGGAATATTTTTATAAAATTACAGATGGCCTAAGATTGGGAGTAATAACTAAATATATTGCAACAGATCATCTAACAAGATTTCAAGGAATTTGTCTGCATATTGATATTCGATATTATTTGACTTTTATTGTGTAAAATCCTCCAGAAAAAGGTCTAAATTTGTGATTCATGGCAAGGAAGTAAAACTGAGTTCTCCAAGGCTATCTTAACAGAGGTCTTCTGTTAGTTAGTTAGAACAACTAACATGGTCAATTGTTTCTTTGACAGATGGAAGCTGTTTTTTGAGAAGCCAAATATAGAGAGGCTAATAATTACTATCTATCTATCTATCTGTCTATCTATCTATCTATCTATCTATATAGTTATAGTTATATAGTTATATATAATATGTAAATATAATAATTATAACAACAGCAATAATAGCCATAAGCACCATGATATTATATAGCATGTTAATATTTTCAAGGTGTCTTGAAGATATTAAATTATTTCTTTTCCTCACAAAAACCCAAGAGGTGAGTGTTGTTATCCCATTTGATAGGTGGAACCTGAAACAGAAAAAATGTTAAGCCACTTGTTAGTTAAGAAATATCTAAGGCTTCAGATATTCCAGGCTTCAGCATTTTATTCACCATGCCACTTAGTAATCTAGGTACCTTACCAGGTTGTAAGCCAGAATGAAATTAATTCTTTGCTCATGACATCTTTTCTATATTTTAGAACCTGTAGCTACTTTCAAAATATGGCTTTTCAACAAATTAGGTTATTTCTGATCCCCTACTTAGTGTTTTGTTTTGTTTTATTTTTTTGTTTTGTTTATTTTTTTTCATGTCCCTTTCAACAAAAAAAATTATGTTGTGAACCCGTAGGGTAATTCTATACAGTACTTATAATATTCTTTTAGGCTTATTCATTAAGTGTTACAATATCTACAGTGATAATTTTGCTTCAAAAAAGTTCCAAATTAACATTTACATTAAATACTTATAAATATAATGTACAAAATTGTGTTATACCTATAATTATAAAAACCCTAAAATGAAATTAAAAAACTATAATTATAAAATAATTATGAATATTTTATGTAGAATACTGTAAAGGTATTAAAAGAAGTTCCAGAAGAGAATGACAAATTTAAATGGAAAAAGTCTTAATACTACCATGAGAGGCTATATAAAATGTGTTTCTATAGAATATTTGTGATAGTTCATAATGATTTTTTTTATTGTAGTAAGTTTATTTATTTTTGATACACATTGCTTTATGAATCATGTTAGAAGACAAAAATTAGAGCAAAAGGGAAAAACCATGGGAGAAATAAGAAATTGAAAAGGGAATGAACATAGCCTGTGTTGATTTACATTCAGTCACATTAGTTCTTTTTCTGGATACAGATGGCATTTTCTGTCCAATGTCTATTGAGACTGCTTTGGATCATTGAACCACTGAAAAGAACCAAGCCTTTTATAGTTGATCACTGCACACTCTTACTATTATTGTATACAATGTATTCCTGGTTTTGCTTGTTTCACTGAGCATCAGTTCATGTTCAAAGCATCAGGCTTTTCTATAATCAATTTGTTCATTATTTTTAATAGATCAATAATATTCCATTACCTTCATATACCACAATTTGTTCAGCCATTCTCAAACTGATGTGTATCCACTCCTTTTCCAATTCTTTGCTACCACGAAAAGAACTGTTACAAACATTTTTTGCACATGTGGGTCCTTTTCCCTTTTTTATGATTTTCTCGGAATATAGGCCCAATGATGGCACTGATAAGTCAAAGGGTATATACAATTTTATAGTCCTTTGGGTGCAGTTTCAGATTGCTCTCTAGAATAGTTGGATCATTTCACAACTCCACCAAAAATGTATTAGTTTTCCCATATCCCCTCCAATATTTATCATTATCTTTTCCTATCATCTTAGCCAATCTGAGAAGTATAAGGTGGTACCTAGAGTTGTTTTAATCTGCATTTCTTTAATCAATAATGATTTAGAACATTTTTTCATATAATTACGAATGGCTTTAATTTTGTCACCTAAACCTTGTCTGTTCATTTGACCATTTATCAATTGGGAATGACTTGTATTCTTATAAATTTGACACAGTTCTTTATATATTTTAGAATTGAGACCTTTATCAGAAAGACTGTCTGTAAAGATTTTCCCCAGTTTTATATTTCCCTTTTAATCTTGTTTACATTAGTTTTGTTTGTGCAAAACCTTTTTACTTTAATGTAATCAAAGTTGTCCATTTTATATTTCATAGTGTTCTCTAATTCTTCTTTAGTCAGAAATTCCTCCTTTCTCCAAAGGACTGATAGGTAAACTATCACTTGTGCTCCTGATTTGTTTATGGTAACATCCTTTATGTCCCAAATGTTTCCATTTTGACCTTATTTTGGTATGGGATGTGAGAAGTAGATCTATGCCATGTTTCTGACATATTATTTTTCCAGTTTACCCATCAGTTTTTGTGAATAATGAGTTCTTATTCCAGAAACCAGAGTTTGAGGACTTATCAAATACTAGATTGCTTATAAGTTTTGATTATTGTGTTTTGTAATCTAATTTATTCCACTGATCTACCACTTTATTTCTTAGCCAGTACAAAATGGTTTTGATGACTGCTTTTTTATAATATAGTTTTAGATTTGGTACTACTAAGCCACAATCCTTTGCATTCACTTGGTGTTCTTGACATTTTGTTCTTCCAGATGAATTTGGTTATTATTTTTTCGAGTTCAATAAAATAATGTTTTGGCAGTTTAATTGGCATGGCACTGAAGAAAAAAGACCAATTTAGACAAAATTGTCATTTTTATTATATTAGCTAGGCCTAGCCATGAACAATTGCTATTTTACCTGTTGTTTAGATCTGATGTTATTTGTGTGAGAAGTGTTTTGTGTTTATGTTCATATAATTCTTAGGTTTGTCTTGGCAGATAGACTCCCAAAGTATTTTTTTTGTCTATAGTAATTTTAAATGGAATTTCTCTTTCTATCTCTTGCTGATGGGTTTTGCCTTTGATATATAGAAATGCTGATGATTTGTGTGGGTTATTCTACAACTTTGCTAAGTCTATGAATTGTTTCCAGTAGGTTTTTTGGATGGTTTTTCTGGGATTCTCTAAGAATATCATCATATTATCTGCAAAGAATAATAGTTTTATTTCTTCATTGCCTAATCTAATTCCTTTAATTACTTTTTCTTTTCTTATTGCAAAAGCCAACATTTCTAGTACAATGTTGAATAGTAGTGGTGATAATGGGCATGCATCCAGCTTCTCTCCATTATTTCTACCATGTTATATGTTATTCATAGAATCTGAAAAGAAGAAAGCTTTCTCTAAAAATGATGCACTTGATGCCTCTGGATTTGGATGATATTGTGCTATATAATAATTCCCCATATTGCTATAAAGCAATTTCAAAAAAATATGAAAAATCAAAAGAGATAAGTCCTAATTGTTTTAAGGAGCTACAAGCTCATTGGAGCAACAAAGTATAGTTTACTTGGAAGGATTAGTGAATTTGAAGCTACTGAACATTCAGTTGGAGCTCATATTTCTTATTACCTGAAAGACTTAGGGAAATCATTGAACTCAATGGACTTCTCTCTAAGGTCTCTTCCCTATCATAATCCCATTATGCACATTATTATTACATTATTAATATGCATATGTGCATATATTAATTGCACAATATGCATATATTAATACAATTCATATGTGCATTATATTAATGCACAATTGGATGTAGAGTTTCCCATTCATAATGTTGATTAATCTCTTCATGCATCTGTGCTAGAGAAGAGCAGGCATTATAGATAAATAAGGGACTATTTATGTAGCTAGGATGGAATCTCTAGAAGAAATGGGGAAGGGTTTTCTGGAAATCTTTGTATTATTTTGAAATATTGCATTTTTTTCCTGACTCTAAACCATTTTTATCACCAATAGTATTCTAGTGATAGGAAGCTATATGATCTCACTTCCCATGATACCAAATCTTAAAGGAATCAAACATGTTGTTAGACCCCATTGCAATGATAGAGGGTGAATAAAAATAGGCTTCAGTATTAAGCCAAGGATTACTTGGACATAAGAAGTGAAATCAAACATATTATCCAAGTAATCCAGGTAATTTGTGATTGGAAAAGAAAATTGACTTTTCACTTAGTGAAAGCAAGGAAGTAACAGATGGAAAGTCCAGGTGCTACACTAATCCCTCCCCTCCCCAAATATCAAAATACCTAGTGGAATACATCTAGCATGTTCTGGGTACTTTGTAAGAGGATTTGAGATGCAAGAAAAATTCATGATAAGTTCATGGATATATTATGATGTACAGTTTTAGAGAGAAGACTTCATTACACAGATCATAGATTCATTGACAGAAAAACTATGCATAATCATACATTAAAATTGTATGAGTTGAAATAAATCATTTTAATAGAGTGAGATCAGATTTCTGAAAGCAGATATTGTCCCATTTTCTTGGACAGAGGTAGAGGGTTTATAGGAAGATAAGAATTCAGATGGGGAAAAGTCAGTGAGAATTGTAGTCATTAATTCATTCTTGTTTATAGTTTGCTTTCTTGTTGTCTCTAATACTTTTCTCCTTCCCTCTTTTTTTCCCTTTATCTTTCTCTTCTTTTTATCCATGTTTTCTTCCTTCCTTCCTTCCTTCCTTCCTTCCTTCTTTCCTTCCTTCCTTCCTTCCTTCTTTCCTTCCTTCCTTCCTTCTTTCCTTCCTTCCTTCCTTCTTTCCTTCCTTCCTTCTTTCCTTCCTTCTACTTTTTCTCTCTTTCTTCATCCCCTAAATAAATTTTACAATGTTTATATTGTTACTATTTTTGGAGTAGAGGTTAGAAGAATTATATTTGATTGGCTTACCGTGCACACATTTAATGTTTAAAATTGAGAAAGACTTCAGCTTGGTTGAATTTATACTAATGTATATTCATGCTTTCTTTTTTACTATGCCAAGGAAATTCATGATAGAACCATGATCTCTCTGGAACACTAATACCTACATATGGTTTCTTTTGTGCAGTAGCTTCTATGCTTTGTACATCAACAGAAATCTTTCTTAGCAATAATCTTACTAATACCTCTAGGAAAAAAAAAAAACAAGAAAAGAAAAACAACATATGTCTTGAGAGTTATTTTGCTTACAGGAAGCCTGGTGACTATTCTGCTGTTTTCTTAACTTAAGAGATTGTCACTTTGATGGTCATCCCTGTATAATATTTGCTAGAACTTCTGTCAGTGATTTCTAAAAACATCTGCTCATTTGGGAATTCTAGCCACAGCAGCAGACTCTGAAAACTCTACAGATAACAATTGCTTGTCCAGACTCCATCATTCTCCAGACCACAATGGAGTTAATTTTTCCCCTTTCCATTTTCCTTCCCTACCTCCACTAGAATGATATTACTTTTTTCACAAGAAAATTTTTGAAAGGAACCTTTTGCTACATGCATTAAGACTATCTTGTCTAGAATTTAGTTCTCTTGATGGAGGTGTCATGTGGCGAAAAATTGGTATGTGCACATGAGAAGATGCCCTTTGGATGTGAGACAGTTATTTTTGAAAGAAATTTCATTTCACAGTACAGTAAAATTGGTACTAAAAGATGTCTTATTTTAATTCTCTTTTCAATGTTTTGAAAGGTTAGCTTTTGATGTAGAGTTAAATGCTTATATTTCACCCAACTTACACATAAAGAGATCCTGTCAGAGTAGTTTGTGCCTGAAAAATAGTCTAGGATAAAAACATGATTTGAGATCATTGCAGGTGGAAGCAGAGGTGGTGGTGGTGGTGGTGATGGTGGTGGTGGTGAAGTGGAGGAGGTGAGGAGTCTTCTATAGAATTAATGACATACAAAAGAAAAAAGCTTTCTGCAGCTTGCAGTATGTATTATTTGGAAAACCCATTCTCTAAGTTTCAGTTAAGTCCCAATCGTTGGTTCAAAAGCTGAGTTCACTCAAGACCAGCTTTACAAACTGTGCTTGACTTGTGCCTCAGGATTTTTTGTCTCCATGAAGCTCAGATTTTAAAATAAATAAATAAATAATACAGGATAGAAATAGAATCCATTGACATTAAACTGTGTGACAATCTGACCAGGAGTGTTTCACTCCTGGTCACAGGCACTCTTTTGGGATAGCAATGATTCTGTAAAATTGCCTTTAGTATCACAGAAACAAGTCTCTTGAAACAAAGGTAGAAAAAGCAGTGGACAAAATAGCTTGCTGTCCTTTAGGCATTGCCCTTAGTGTGGTAACTTGTTAGCTGCAGCTCACACAATTAATGCACGACTATTTAAGGCTGATTACTGAGCTGGTGGCTTCTTCTATCTCCTGCTATTTTTTCTTGTGTTTTAGTCATTTTCATTACCCATTATCTTTTCAAACTATGGTAGACATGGGAAATGAAAAAGGTAGAAGGCCTTCTCTAGTTTTAATGACTTGCCAAAGGCCTTGCTGAAGGAAGAAATAAATGTTTATTGAATAAAGAGATATTGGATAAGGAAGTAGAAAACATTACCCAGATTGGAGACTACATGTGGATTTTGTTTATTTTATTCTATCTCCCATTACAGGGAAAGTTTAGGCACTGAAAACTTATGAATTTAATTTCACCAAATCAGAATGCTTGCATTGAAGTATCTAATCCTCCTACAGATTATTAAGAGTAGAATTGAAATCAGCATTGTTCTAAATCTGAAAACTGACAATAACATTTTGAGAGGCAGCATATTACAGTGAAGAAAACAATTCATTTGCAGTCCTAGGACCACAAGTCTGTGATCTTGTTTATATCACAGAGCCTTGCAAAAATTAAGTCAAATGTAGAATGAAATGGTTATTATAGACTACATTTCTAAATTTAAGTACTATGAAATGTCACAAAAATTCTCAAACCCATTTTTTCCCTAATACAGTCTTCCAAGTTAAATCTGACTTTTCCTGTTGTTACATGATAGAATGATTGTATTGTACACAGTACTCAATGAGTATTTGCCAATTTGAATCATACATAGAGTTGTAGAAGAAGTGGTCTCAGTACTCAATCAATAGTTGTTGATGCATGCTGATGTTTTTCCTTTCCTCCTGTTAATGTCCCTGATAAAATAGCACTTGGTTAGCATAAGGACTTTAAAAAATAATAGTAATACACACATACATATATAAATGCATATATGTACACACACACACACACTTATTTATTTATTTGCAATAGAAACTTAAACCCCATTTTATTCAATTTGCAAAACTGTATTTTAGGAATAAATAAATATTTGTATGCTTTCTTATTTTAAGCAATATTTTGTCCAATGTGAAGTATTTGCCTAGAAAGGGGATATTTACTTCTTTCTTTTTATTCCCAGCAACTTCCATAAAGAAAATTTTTGCTCATTTTTCATATTTCATGCTCATTAATCATTAGTACCCCTCCTATACTCTGTCATCCAAACATTAATTTTTTGTTATTCTTCATATAAAACTTTTTATTTCTCATTTCTTTGCTTTCACATTACATTCTCTACATACCTGAAATATTGAAGAAATCCTACTTAGTTGTGTCCAAGAGACATCCTCTGACTTCCTATTTAGCAAACCTTTTGCAACATAAGTAAGCTTTATACAATAACCATTGGGTAATGGTGATAAGCAATATATCATTGTGTAAGACAAAGAAACATTGTTAAAGTGTGTATTCCATGTATTATCTCCATATAAAAATAATCTAAAAATCTAAACATTGAAAAATGTATTTAGACAGCTGAATACAAATTACATTATATAGCATGTTATAAAACTTATTATATATTAATTATACATAATGTATGATATTACATAACATTTATTGTATATTTATATATAACACATATAATTTAAATAACAGTGAAATAAATGAAATTGTATGCAAAATAGTCGAAGTATACTGATTACTATTTATGCATTAAAATGAAGCAATGGATGCCATCAATGAATCATCAACTATTTATTAGTCACCCGTTATGTTCCTGGCACCATACTACTTGCTAGAAATTCAAATAAAAGGGAGAATTTAGTAGTTAGTCACAAGGAGCTTACATTCCAGTGGAGAAGACAAAAAGAATATGTGACACATTAACATAAATAAATGCAAAGTAGTTAAATATAAGATGATTTAAGAAAGAGGGAACCAGCATTTGGGAAAAGCTTCATGCAGAAGATGGTTCCTGAATTGTATCTTAAAGAAAAAAAGGCCCTCTTGGGCACAACTAAGGAGGACTTCTTCAATATTATAGCTACATAGAAAATCTCGTATGAAGGTAAAAAGATGAGAAAGGAAAAGCTGTGTATGAAGAATAGCAAAAAATAGTCAGTTTGGCTGGATGACAAAATCCTATATAGGAGGAGTGCTAATGACCAATGAACATGAAATATAGGTTGGGGCCAAATTTTGTAAGTTTTTAAAAGCTAAACTTGTGGTTGTTCAGTTGTTGTTTTTTTCCAGTGTATATGACTCTTCATGAGCCCCTTTAGGGTTTTCTTGACATAATATTGGAGTGGTTTGTCATTTCCTTCTTTACCTCATTTTACAGATGAGAAAAGTGAGAAAAATAAATTAAGTGACTTTCTTAGGTCTGAATGTCTGAGATTAGATATGAATTCAGAAAATTAAATCTTCTTGATTCCAAATTGGCACTGCTCTATCCATCGTGACACCTAACTGCCCCCAAAATAAATAGAGCAGTGTATATTTTATCCTAAGATGATAGGAAGCTACTGGAATAAGCTGAATAGGGGAGTCACATAGTAGCACTGAACTCTAGTGGAAAATCACTTTAGCAATAGTATATAGAATAGAATGGAATAATGAGAGTCTTAAGGAAGACTGATTAAAATGTAGTGGCAATAGTTCAGGTGAGAGATGATTAGGAATTGGGTTAAGATAATATCAGTGTAGATAGAAAGAAGGGGTGGGGTTAGAGATATCTTAAAGACAGAGACAGCAAAATTTGGCAAATGGTTGGATATTAGTGGCAAGGGAGAATGAGGAACCCAACACATTGCTGACATGAATCTGAGACATTGGAAGAATTACTTCAACATAAAAATAGGAACCTGGAAAGGGAGGGGAGGTAGAGGCAAGATTTAGGAGAAAAAGGTAAGTTTAGTTTTGAATATGTTAGGCAGGATATTTGGTTTAAAATATCTACTATGCAATTGCTAATTGTGAGCTCCTTAAGCACAAGGACCATTATTTGTCTCTTTTTGTATCCCCAGTGGTTGGCACAGTTCCTGACACATAGCAGGTACTTAATAAATTTTCATTGACTACATGATGTCAGACTAAAGCTCAAGAAAGATATTAGATTTAGATATAGAAATATGAGCATCGTCTTCCTAGAAATGAAAATTAAACCTCTTGGAGGCTCATGAAGTTATCAAGAAAAGAATACACAAGGGAAAAAAAGAGGGTCCAGTACAGAATCTTAGGGGAAATTCACAATTATTGACTATAATATAAGGATGAGTGATAAAAGGAGTTTGGTGAGAAATGATCATTTAGATTGGATGTGAACCAGGAATAAGGAGTGTCAAAAATATCCAGAGTGAAGGGAGCATTCAGGAGGAGAAGATGGTTTACCAATTGCAGCAGATAGGTTGGAAGTGAGAAAAGACCATTAGATCAGATAATGAAGATTTGGAGGAAGAAATTTTCATTCAATCTCTTAATAGAGATCAAAAGCCTGATTTAAAAAAAAAAAACTGAGTGAGAGAAGAAAAAGTGGAGACAACAAATGTAGACCAATCAAGGAGTTTGACTACGAAAGCGAGGAAATACATAAAATAATATTTTGTGAGGATGATACTTATCTACTGAAGTTTTTTTGTCATCGTTGTTGTTTGTTTTTTAACATAAAAGGAAATCTGTAAATGTTTGAAGGCAATAAAAAGGAACCATTGAGAAGGAGAGGATGAGGATAAGGAATAATAACATTAAGGAGGCAATATTTTGCAGAAGAAGGGAGGAGATAAATTGAGTATCTGTGCGGAGCTGTTGACTGAGGCAAGCAGAGCCTCTGTATGTCATAGGCCCCAAGAAATGAATCAAGGAAATGTATGGGTTGAAATGTGTTTGGTTATCCGTATTAAAAGGGTGAGTGCTACACAGCTATGAGTTTATACATTCGTACACATGCATGCATACATACATACATATATACAGATAGATATAAATGTTTTTTAAAAAAAACTAGAATGCCTTAAATGAGTTGTTTATATGATCCATAAAAGAAAATTAATAAGAATTGCATAAGATAAGAAGACATGAATTTATTGTGGAATGTCTTGTTAAAAGATACATCCCACTGTTGAGATTACAAATCTCTACAAAATACAAAAATACATCTGATGCAAAAAACATCTTCTATGTTATGGTTTAACAATCTTTGAAATATTTCACATAATTTTTAAGACTATTTTTCAAATTGGGCAATGTATGCAAATGGCCCCATTTATCTTCTAGAAGCCAATCTCAAAGTGTTTGACATCCTATATGAACCACAATATTGTTTATGAAATATTTATAAGACTTTGGAAATTAAAACTTTTGACCATTATTGTTTGAAAATAATAAATTACATATTTTTAGGTAATGCAAAATCACCAATAAGAATAATAAAAATTGGCATTTCTGTGCACAAAATAATTGGATATTATCAATTTGTGGGTAATTCAGCCTGTGATATTCTGGTTATAAGTGAAACATTTGTTTCAGCATTTCTTCAAATGCTCAAAGGATATTTGTCAATAGAAAACCATTGACAGTTTTCAGTTGTAAAATTGAAGTACAAGTGTGGCTTGATGGCATTGTAGATAGAGCATAGGCCCTGAAAACCAGGAGGACCTGAGTTCAAATCTAACCTCAAACACTTAAGACTTTCTGGACGTATGACCCTGAGCACTTAATCACACTTGCCTCAAAGAAAAAATGAAAATACTGAAGACTTACTTAAGTGCAGCAAGAATCTCCCAATAACTCTGTCAAAGATAAGGATTCCTCTCTTCTTGATCTTTCTCCTTTCTTTATAGATCTATTTCCAAAACTTTTTTTACAATGTTTCATGGCTCTTTCCTGGATACTCTCCTTGTCTCCAATAGTACTTTAGTTACAAGTATCCCAAAGAAATGATGTTGCTCACATTCCTACATCCTATATGCATGTTTATCCTTGGGGCCACTCAGAAGCTTACATCCTTTTGGATGATGCTCCTCACTTAAAATATTTGGGTATTTGTTTCACTATCCTTTTCTGTGATGCCTTTTGGAACCCTCCCTGTCCATTGTTTGAAGGGTAAAGGGGAAAGATTTAGGACAAGATTTTGACACTTTCTTATAGTAAGAGTGGTAAAAGTGGGACTTTCTAAATGGTATTCAAGTATAGTTCAGTATCTGCTATGATTCAAAGAGGTATATGTGCTGTAGAAAATATGAAATGATAAGTGAGAGGGTTAAGGCGAGGAAGAAAAAGGAGATAGTGAGAGCGGGAAGAAGAAATGATAGGATAAAACTAACCTGTCCATATTTATCAATTCTCTTGCAGCTCTTATTTCATGGTAGACAAAATAGTGATAGATAAATGACTAAACCTCCTTCTCCCCTCCCCTTCTCCCCTTCCCCCCTTCCCCCTGCACCCTGGCCACACACACATCAAAAAGAGAGACAAGGAGGGAAGAAATAGTGAGAGAGAGAGAAAGAAAGAAAGAAAGAGAGAGAGAGAGAGAAAACAAATGGGATTGCTGTCAATCATAGTATCTATATCTATATCTACACACACACACACACACACACACACACACACACACACATGCACACACAAATATTCTTTGTTTCTTCCTCATAACCAGCAAATTCATCCACCCTCCCAGGAGCTTGTTTTCCCCCCATGTCTCTTGATTTTTGAAACAATAATCTTTTAATCTATCCACGATGTTTGCTGAAAGGGATACATTTTAGGATTTTAAAGCTAATAGTTGCCCCATGCTATAAATTTTAGGAATTATTGTTATCATGGTAGAAAAAGGTATAATTTACATCTTTTGATGATCAGTGATAGTTTTTGATAAATAATGTGTCTAATTTTCTCATATAACTATTATATTTCAAAGTTTAAGATGTTATTTATGAGATATTGCAACAGGTTTGATTGATGGGAAATCTGTCCATATTCAAATTCAGATAATTTTAAAAGAAAAAAAAACTTAATTGAATGGCAATCATATAAAAAGGGCACTGAAAAATGTCTGTCTGTCATCTTCTTCACACAAAGATAGATTACTTTCTATCTAGTCTCTATCAAGTACATTTCCCATTTTGAATGGCTAATAATATACAATGAATATGAATTTTTATTTTAATTCAATCTAGAGCCCCAGAGGAGCTGGCTCTGAGCCAAGTGATGAAGTTCCTCTACATTTTCTATCTCCTCTTAGAAAAGATACTCTGACAACATGTCACCATAATGACAAGACAGGCTTACTCCTCCTCCCCCTGCTCTCTTTTAAGGATAACAAGCAGTCCTTCTCATTGAAAGCCTATCTAATTGGCATACTATGGCTAAGCTACCATAAGAACATCAGATCCTCCAACTTCCCATGCAGTGAGAACCTTTTTTGCATTTGGACTCTGTGCTGCCTATGTTAATCTTTAGCTTTTGAAATCCTATGTAGTAAGTCTCATTTATTCCCCACCCCCACCCCCCCCACACACACTTTTTTTTTTTTTTACTCCTACAGCTAAGATAAGCTGTGGTTATAACAAGCCTGTGAGTGTAACTGAACAAAGCAATAAGAGAATATTTAAAAAAAAAAAAGAAAAGAAAAGGAAAAGAAAAAAGTAAGAGTATTTTATTTTCTTTATTAAGGAAATAAATTAATTTAATAATATATTACTTGACATTAAAGGTGTTTGGTTACATTGAAGGCTCATATGCTTTAAAATCTTTTATGTATATTCCTTCAGTTCATTTGGAGAGACAGAATCTTTTGAAATATAATTTGTTTCCAAACTAGCTGGGAAGAGTAGGCTTCTTTTTTCCAGAAGGTAGGCTTTTTTTTTTTTTTGGTGAGCAAACATATTGAATAACCATTCTTCTATTATCTATGAATGATGAGTGAATTATTTTTTTCCCATAAAGAATTTCCTTCTTTCCACAGTTGTAAACTAAGACTAAATTTCTATTACAATTTTTAGCTATTCTTGCAGCACTGTAAAACTATGTATCTAGGAGCATTATCCCATTTCTAGATGTTCAGACATTAGCCAGAAGTTTCTCCTTTCTGCTCTGTTACATTGTGGGTGCCCCATAACTGTCTGGGAGTTCTGTTACTATTCAGTTCCTGCCTTGAAGGTAGGACATGGGAAAGCTTTGAGACACTAATGACAAACAATTGGTCCCCATTGTAGCAGAAAAGAGTGCCCCCTTGAATGCCCTTTGTAACAACATTGGAAAACTTCTCTATAATATACCTGCCTGTCTTTTCATTGGAATTGTTGTAATGTGAGAAATTGAAAAAAGGAAATAAATGATAATTTGGATAATATTATTTATAGTATACATTTCTATATGGGATTACTAAATTTTAAAGTTTTACTTTAAAGTTTAAATTTTAAATATCAGTCTCTTTTTATTAATGATTCTTTAACATAACACTAGGAATACTAGTGTTCCTATTGAAGAAATTCAAATATAAAGAGCTTAAGTTTAATTTGTTAGTGTTCCTGAGCCAAGAGTAGCACTAGTGGTTTAGGTCTTCAAAATCTCTGAATGTTATCATATTAATAAAACATGCAAAACTGGCTACTTCATGCACTGTCAGATTACCAGGAGAAATTATGACCTCTTCAAAGAAAATGTCCAGCCTCTGGAAGTAAAAGCCAGAGAATCACTGTTGACAGATCTTCATAACTTTAAGAACCATAGAAAAAAAAAATTGCCTTCTGAGTTTGCCATTAACCTGCCTATTATAGCACTACTGTAGGTTTGGTGGATAAAACTTAAGTCACATGATCTATTTTGCCATAAGTGATCGTCTTTCAATCCTGAAAGAGGATTGAAACTATAATTTAGTAGAATTTAGTTGGTCATGATAACCTTGATTTTGCTGCTCTATTTGCAGTGTTTCAGTTCTGATAACTGTAAATGATAACTCTTAAAAGTAAAGCCCCCATTTTTGTAGGTGAGGAAGAAAAGGATACATTAATTATAATATTGTGACTGTTAATAAGCACATAGCTATAAAATAACTCATGTAATTTTAGTTCTATTGTTTAGGTGGTTTCATATTACACAGTCTTTTTTCTCCAACTTGGAGTCTTAGGTTATGAAATGGTGGGGCTTGGAAATATGCTGGGTCTGTAAATAACTGGGGTGTTTGTATGCAAGACTTTGAAAATACCTGCATGGCATTGTTGATTACCTTTGACATGTTAACAGTAATTTGCATCTGGTACTGTGAATCAAAATATAATGTTAGGAAAACACTTAAAAAGTGTCTTATGACAAAATCTATATGTGTTTAAATAAATTATGTTTGAAAATAATGTTTCTACTGTAGACCCATTTTAGTATGGGTCTTTTTATGAATTGTTGAAAGAAAGTTTTATTTTTGAACTTTCATTTGTGAGTAAATAGAAACAAGCTTATTGTACTTACCTATTGCTCAAATACTTACAGAGATGGATATTCTGTTATAAATACATCTCTAAGGATTGGGGCTGGAGCAGGACTATTATCAAGCTTGTGAAATGAAAATTAAATCTCCCTGACTTCTATGCTTGTATTATTAACATTTAAACTTGAACTTGCTGCTAAAACAGTGAATTTGACTTATATTCATTATCTTCATTCATTCAATAAACTAAGCCTACTATGCACTAAGTGCTGGAGTCTCTTCAATCCCCTGTATGGTAAGGGTTTAAGAGAGAGGGAATGGAGATATATGAACTGAAATATTGTTATGAGAGTAATAGTCAAGTGATGATAAAAATATATATTATGAAATAACTTCTATATGACCACAAACTTTTAAAACCAACAACCACTACATTCATTGTTTGCCTCAGCTATATTTATTAACAGAAAATTTTAGAAATCCCTCAGACTATTCCATGTTTTTATTTTATTTTATTTTTTATTGCTGGCTCACAAAAGTCAGTAGCTTTTGCTATTAGGGTCAACTTAATATACCCAGGTTGAAATGAGCTGAAGCTGTTATGACACTAATATGAGTTCTAGGATGTCATCTCTTTTTAGTATATATCTGTTATTAGTATTTGTATATACTTGGGAAAGTCATTTAAATACTCTGTACTCAAGTTTTCTTTTCTGGAAAATGAGATTGTACTAAATGATTTCTGATGTCTATTTTAACTATAGATCCTTGATGCTATGAAAGTTCATATTGGGTTCCTTCATTCTAATGCCTTTCCTCTATTGATATTTGATTGTTTTTAATTTATCTTCTATGTGTATGTATGTAGATAAACACACACACGTACACACACACACACACACACACACATATGCATATATTTAAGATAGACCCTTTTATGCACAGAAGTTTCCATATTATCTCCCTCAATAGACTGTGGTCTCCTGGAGAGCAGAATTTGAATTTTGCCTTTCTATATATTCCCAGAACTTATACTGATTGGTATAATGGAATATATTGGAGAGGGGGAGAGAGAGACAGACAGAGAGACAGAGACAGAGACAGACATAGAAGCAGAGTTGCATATGATACTTACATAAGATAGAAGTTGCCATATTTTCCTGTCAGTTTCCAGTTTCTAAATTGACCTGATGAAACTATTTTCTTTGGCCATCTTCTGAATAGGATTCCCCTATCTCAACTCTGTTCCCTGTCACAATCTTTACCACACTGCTTTGTATAATCATGTAGCTACTTTAGTCTCCATGTTTATCTCATTCAATTTTTAATGTTCTCATCCAGATTTTCAACTTCTAACATTCAGGGGAAAAAAGGGGGCACTATTTTTTCAACCTATACTTATCACAAGTACTATTACCAAAGAAGAAACATTTTCCAGCTGACACTGTAAAACAAGATTAACAATGTGTATAGTTGTACACTGCTGTACTAAAGATGCTCCCAAATTTCCATTGCTCACCATTTCCATAATTTATCTGGGAACTACACTATTTATTTGAGAATTGTTTTTTATAGGTTATTGTCTCTGCTTAAGTTTATATGATAATGTCACATGTATACATCTGGAATTAACAGAACAATAAATAATAAATAGCCTTAAATTTAAAATAATGATCATAGGGAAGCAGCATCTTTTGTGAACTCAGCAGATAACTATGGATATTTATAAATGCCTGTGAGTGTAGACTACCACTTTACACACTTGTCTATTATCAGTATAAATGTTATTTTATAAGCATCTTAAGATATTAAAGCTGTGGTTCCATGTGTATATGTCACAGTTTCTATAATGGCACAGTCTATGATACTTTAATGATTTTAATTTGATTTGTGAGACACATCTTGTTCCCACATACTCTAGAGTTGTTTTTGGCAAAGGCAAGATATTCCTTGACAACAATATTCTCCAACAAGGTTATGTATAATGGATTTCCCTATTGCCATATCTTGGAGAAGCCAGTTTAAATATTTTAGATAGTTCTGCAAGAGTATATGTCCCTACTAAGTTTGACTCAAGATCACTTTGTCATTCAACCAGAGTTGGAGTTTTCCATTACTTGTTTATTATCCATTCACCAAATATACTCTGTATATTAACTTGGTAGTTTAAATTCTATGTCAAAATTTTGAAGAAGGAAAAAATAAATTCATTTGAAGAAGAAAGAAAATACACTAGAAAGTTCAAGAGTACTAGTATGTATACACATTTATGATTTTCTAGTTGGACCCATTTTTCTCATCAAATTCTAATTTATTGATAAAATGCATTTTCTGTGATGCAGTGCCTACTGCTAAGTACTTTAACCACCCTTACTTCAAACATTGAATACCTCTTAAAACACATAACCTTCTAACATTCTTGGCATGAGCAATTATTATTCCACAGAAAGCACATTTTCCCCCATAATTTCATTTTCCCTCATAATTTCATTTTCCCTTAATAAGACTATAATTATGAGCAGTAATAAATAAATAGACAAAATTTTATAGTACCATTTTGCAATACATGGGATTTTCCAAATGTGGTTGATAGCATAAAACTAATTTTCTCATAACACATAAGACAGAGGAAAGTATTGCAACAAAGAAATTTGGTTTGGTGCTACTAATTTAAGAATGTCAAGTATTGAAATCTCACTATAAATATACATAAAATTTAGGAAATTATTTAAAAATATGCATCACTGTTTCTAAGTTCCTACTTTTAATATGTTCATAATCCATTTTTTTGCTAGGAGCAATTAGAAGTGATTTGCAAAATGTGGCTAAATCCAGTGATTACTAGTTTTGGGGATTTTTTTGAACAGTAGAGCCAGAAACAATTTGTGTGCATGAATGTGTACATACAGATTTGGTTGTGAAAATGATTTCTGAAAATGTATCTGCTTACACATATGGTCTTTGTATTAACAAGTAGTTGTTCAACAGTTTCTGAAAACTGAAGACATTTCAAAAAAACTCTTAACTTAGACACACTCAGAATTATTTTCTTCAACAATCAGGTTGTTGCAACATCCTCAGCAAAACTTTCCCTAATAATCCAGTTATTAATGTGATCTTCTCCTTCAATATAGCATACGTGTGTGTGTGTGTGTGTGTGTGTGTGTGTGTTGTACTACATTTTCAGAGTAGAAGGTGAATTCTTCAAGGAAAGAAACTCTTTGTAGAAACTTTAAAATGCTTATAAAACTTAACATATCTTTTAGTTATTTGATGAGTAAAAGTAAGTCTGTTGTTTGTTATTCTTCTGCTTTGCTTTTACTTTATTTTTATTTGGAATTGCTACTGACATGCTTACACTGTTCAGGTTGCCTCATTATAGAGTAAAAGTATTGGTTGAATGTCAATCTTTTGGGATTATGGTAGAAGGAGTTCCTATAGATTTTCAGATTGGATCAGGTGGTTTCACCTACTTAGTTTTTCTTTTCTACACATCACATAAAAGCTGATTTTCCATATCAGATGATCATTGTTAATGTTTGTTATTTAAAGGTTCAGTAAAGGTTGGATTTTTGAAATGTAGGATGCAGATGGATGACCCACCCAAGCTAAAGACAGCTTTCTTTTCCAACCCATTATTGAACATATAAAGTGGTAAATAATTATGATGGTATTAACAATAACTATCAATGCACTATTGTTCCCTTCTTATATTCAAAGGGATTCAGACATTATAAGTTATCAATAAATAGTGGTAGCATTATTGATTTCATTTTATATTCAATGAAATTTATATAAACTTTGTATTAGGATGAGTAATTATCCTAAAATTATTTTATTGAATGTTTAATGAATTTTTGCATGGATGTAAGTAAGGTCTGCTTTTGTAAATTGAAGAAACTTTTGTAAAGCTTATTTTGAAAACACTTTCTGAGGAACTTCTATCGTAGCTAAGACAATGGGTTCTTCATCTTGTTAACACAGAGTTGTAACACCTTCCAAATTGCAGTATTTTGAGAACTTTTCACTCCATGTAGTGAAATGGTATGGTGGGAAAAAAGATAAGGATTGGGTGAGAGAATGTGGGTTTGGATTCTGGTTCTGGGACTGCTAATCTAAGGGATCTTGAACATTAAATTTCTTTAGTCCTCAATGTCCTCATCTATAAAAATTGGGTTTCTATATGGAGATCCAATGCTTTTACCCTATTTTTGTTATACATTTTCAACAGCACAGACCTAGAATTCTAGGTATATGCTGGTTCAATTACAAGGCATTTTCTTTTCCTCTTTCATGTCTTTATTTTTTCTCTAACCCTTTTTATTTTTTCCTTATATCCATGCTTTTCTCCTTTTTTATTCTTTTCACACATTTATTTTCACCATTAAAAATTAAGTTACTGTAACTTTGCAGCTGATTATTAGATTAGGATTTTTTGATGTGCACCAGATTTAAAATGCCACTGAAATGTGCTCAATAGATGCTTTCAGTACATTTTGATGAACAGTGTTCCATGGAAAGACATGATCCCTCTGAGTTAATTGTAGGTGCATGGAACTGATTGAATATAAAAATGAACCCAAAGTGCTAAGCTAAGTAATGAAAAATGGGCTGGAAGCAACAAGTCTATTTCAATAGGTCAGCATGGGAGTAATTTACACTTTACAGAGTTGAGTGATTTATTTTTCTTCTTAGTGATTTATTTTTCTCCTTCTTTTCATTATATAATTTATGCTTCCAGGAGACAAATGACCTTGTTATTTGTACAACTTTAATTGTTGGAATTATATTGCAGACAGGCTTTTTAAATTGGTTGAGAATTGTGTTTGTGTGTGTGTGAGCGAGAAAGAGAGTGTATGTATGATAGATCTAAAAATCACAAAATTATCTTTCTTCAAAAACATATTTGAAATCCACTTCATACTTCCCTAACCCAAGTATGTTTATGTTTATATATAGATAGGAATCAGGATGTAGGAGAAGAGAATGTACATTTATAGAACATCTCCTACATGACAAATACCATATTAAACACTTGAAAAATATCTCATTTAGTCCTCAGAACAACACTTTAAGGTAGGTGCTATTATTATCAATGGAGAAGACAGTTGAAGTATGTTGGAAAAAAAAACAGAAAGTAAAATAACTCATCCCTTGGGAAAAGAGTCTTGTAGTACCCCCTCATTAAAAAGGTCCTTCTTAGATTTCCTTGAATCTATGTCGTAACCAAGCAATTGTGAACAACAACCCCAGAGATGCTGCTGCTGCAATTCAGTATAATTTTTTCTTCAAATCTCAAGATATTTTGAGTGTTCATATTTATATACTTGTCCAAATTTTTTGCCCTGTCATTTTATGAAAGATAGTGAATTTTTGTTTTATAATTCTAGTACATTTTTCTATTTCATACTTTTTATTTTGACAAGAAATGAGCACTTATGAACCATTTTTGTCTGTAGCAAACCCATCATTACTCTTTCTCTTGTCCACACCCTGCTATGTTTTATATTTATACCTTCTTATTGGCTCTTGATCTTTTGTAGACTCAACTGATTCCTTTAGTCACTCAAATATGAATCAGTTTAATCTGGCTATTCTATTTTTTCTTATATCTCCTGATCAATAGATTCATTAAAAAAACAACTTTTGTCTACAGAAAGTTTGAATAAGGAAAATAGATTGGGATTGTTGGGTGGTCTAAATATCTAGCATTTTAGGATAGGATCTATCTTAGATGGGACATTGGCTAGATTAACTCACTGGACTTTTAATTTCCTAAATTGTTTTTTCAAGCTCTTAAATTTAGTGGCATCATCATACTTAATGTGCTCTTCCAAACAGTCCTTGGATCTCAATATCATCAGATCAGCTGTCTCCTTTAAGAGATGCATCTTCCTTGTAATTTAGGTTAGAGCTTCTTAAAATGTGAGTTGCCAAGGGTTGCATCCTTATATGGAATTATTGCATGTGTAGTTATGAAATTATTATTTTTTATAATCAGTAAATGTTTGATTCTTATCTATATATTCTGGGTAATGAAAAATTCCTCCATTGAAAAAGGGTTGCAAGAGGAAAGAATTTAAGAAGCCCTTGTTTAGTTTAGGTGGCCATATTCCCTTTTGAGGAATTTAAATATTTAAGAACTCAACATTTATCTAAGAAAATTATTCCCCTACTTGGAGGATTTGTACCTGAATCTACTATAAGAAAATAGCATTTTTGCCAGTTTCTATTGTATTTTTTAAAAAAACTTTTTATTTATAAAACATATGCATGAGTAACTTTTTCAATATTGAACCTTACAAAACCTTTTGTTCCAAATTTTCCCCTTTTACCCCTCTGTCCCCTCCCCTAGGTGGCAGGTAGCCCAATAACTATGTTAAAATATATGTTAAATCCAATATATGTATACATACTTAAACAGTTATCTTGCTACACAAGAAAAATCAGATCAAGAAGGAAGAAAAAGAAAAATTGAGAAAGAAAACAAAATGCAAGCAAATAACAGAGAAAGTAAGAATGTTATGTTGTGGTTCACACTCTGTTCCCACGGTTCTCTCTTTGGATGTAGATGAGAGAGCAATGTCTATCAGAACTGATCATCATATAGTCTTGGTGTTGTATGCAATGATCTCCTGGTTCTGCTTATTTCACTTAGCATCTGTTCATGTAGGTCTCTCCAACCCTTTCTGAAATCATTCTGTTTGTTGTTTCTTACAGAACAAGAATGTTCCATAACGTTCATATACCATAATTTATTCAGCCATTCTCCAACTAATGAGCATCCTCCCAGTTTCCAGTTTCTTGCCCTACAAAGAGGGGCCACAAACATTTTTGCACATGTGGATCCTTTTCCCTCCTATAAGATCTCTTTGGGATATAATCCCAGTAGTAACACTGCTGGGTCAAAAGATGTGCACAGTTTGATAACTTTTTGAGCATAGTTCCAAATTGCTCTCCAGACCCCAACAATATGTCAGTGTCCTAATTTTCCCACATCTCTTCCAACATTGGTCATTATCATTTCCTGTAATCTTAGCCAATCTGACAGGTGTATAGTGGTATTTCAGAGTTGTGTTAATTTGCATTCCATGGATTAATAGTGATTTGGAGTACTGTTTCATGTTAATACAAATAGTTTCATTTTTTTCATTTGAAAATTGTCTGTTCCCAATTCTCAGACAAAATAATTGAAACTATTTCTAGGCATGTGAAAATATGCTCCAAGTCATTATTAATCAGAGAAATGCAAATTAAGACAACTCTGAGATACCATTACACACCTGTTAGATTGGCTAGAATGACAGGGAAAGGTAATGCAGAATGTTGGAGGGGATGTAGGAAAACAGGGACACTAATACATTGTTGGTGGAATTATGACTATATCCAGCCATTCTGGAGAACAATTTGGAACTGTGCTCAAAAAGTTATCAAACTATGCATACCCTTTGATCCAGCAGTGTTTCTATTTGGCTTATACCCAAAAGAGATACTAAAGAAGGGAAAGGGACCTGTATGTGCCAAAATGTTTGTGGCAGCACTGTTTGTAGTGGCTAGAAACTGGAAAATGAATGGATGCCCATCAATTGGAGAATGATTGGGTAAATTGTGGTATATGCATGTTATGGAATATTATTGTTCTGTAAGAAATGACCAGCATGATGAATACAGAGAAGCTTGGAGAGACTTGCATGAACTGATGCTAAGTGAAATGAGCAGAACCAGGAGATCATTATATGTAATGGGCTGAGGCTTGAGTTGATGCACTGAGGTCCCAAGCACATGAGGCTAAATAGTAATTGGACCATACTCTATTAATATATAAGCTTGGAGAAAGAATGGCCCCCGCCTACTCTTTGTGCAAGTCCTGATGTATTGTATAGGAAATGACGATTCTGATGGGTGGAGGCAGGGGAGTGAAAAAGGAAGGGGAGGAGAGCTCAGCCCTCACTTGCTCTGCTAGCTGGCTTCCTGTTGCAGCTGCCCATATTGCTATCACAATCTTTTTTCACCTCTTCACTTGAATAAAGACTGAAGATTTTTCCCTTAACCTGAGTTCCTGACTCCGACTGATTTTAAATACGCGTTCATTACAATTATATACTTCAACAACAATACTGTATTAGGATGTATTCTGATGAAAGTGGATTTCTTCGACAAAGAGATCTGACTCAGTTTCATTTGATTAAGGATGGACAGAAGCAGCTACACCCAAAGAAAGAACACTGGGAAATGAATGTAAACTGTTTGCATTTTTGTTTTTCTTCCCAAGTTATTTTTTACCTTCTGAATCCAATTCTTCCTGTGCAACAAGAGAACTGTTCAGTTCTGCACACATATATTGTATCTAGAATATACGTTGACATATTCAATATGTATAGGACTGTTTGCCATCTGGGGGAGGGGGTGAAGGGACGGAGGGGAAAAGTCAGAACAGAAGTGAGTGCAAGGGATGATGTTGTAAGAAAAATTACCCAGGCATGGGTTCTGTCAATAAAAAGTTATAATAAAAAAAAAGGAAAAAAATTGTTTGTTCCTATTCTTTGACTATTTGTCAATCAGAGAATGACTTGAATTACTATAAATTTGAGTCAACTATCTATATATTTTAGAAATGAGGCCTTTATCAGAACCTTTGAATGTAAAAATGTTTTTCCAGTTTATTGATTCCCTTCTAATCTTGTCTGCTTTAGTTTTGTTTATACAAAACCTTTTTAACTTAATATAATCAAAATTATCTATTTTATGATCAGTAATGATCTCTAGTTCTTCTTTGGTCACAAATTCATTTCTCCTCCACAGATCTGAGAGGTAAATTATCCTATGTTTTTCTAATTTGTTTTTAATATCATTCTTTTTTTATAATGTACTTTTTTATTAGAGCTTTTTAGTTTTCAATATATATATATAATTCCTTGACATTAATCCTTGCAAATCCTTGTGTTCCAATTTTTCCAGCCCTTCCACTAACCCTTCCCCAAGATGACAAGTAGTCCAATATATGTTAAACATTATACACACACACACATACACACCACACACACATGCATATTTATATCTTGCTGCACAAGAAAAATCAAAGTAAACTCTGAAAAATAAGAAAGAAAATAAAATACAAGCAAACAGCAAAAAGAATGAAAATATTTAATATCATTCTTTATGTCTAGATCATAAATCCAATTTAACCTTATCTTGGTATACAGTGTTAGGTGTGGGTCTATGCCTAGTTTCTGTCATACTAGTTTCCAATTTTCCCAGCAGTTTTTGTCAAATAGTGAATTCTTATCTGAAAAACTCGGGTCTTTGGGTTTGTTAAATACTAGAATGCTAAAGTCATTGACTATTTTGTTCTGTGAACCTAACCTATTTCACTGATCAACTTCTCTATTTCTTAGTTAGTACCAAATGGTTTTGATAACCACTGCTTTATAATGCAGTTTTAAATCTGGTACAACTAGATCACCTTCATTTGCTTATCTCTTCATAAATTCTTTTGAAATTCTTGAACTTTTGTTCTTCCAGATGAATTTTGTTGTTATTTTTTCCAGCTCAGTAAAATAGTTTCTTGGAAGTTTGATTTGATATAGCATAAAGAAATACATTAGTTTAGGTAGTATTGTCATCTTAATTATATTCGTTCAATGTATCCCAAAGCACTTGATAGTTTTCTAACTGCTTAGATCTGACTTTATTTTATATGGATTGCATTGTGTCTTTTTCCTCATATAGTTCCTGACTTTCCCTTGGCAGATAGATTCCCAAATATTTTATCATTTTGACAGTTACTTTAAATGGAATTACTCTTTGTATCTCTTGATACAAAGAATTTTTGTTAGTGATGTATAAGAATCCTGATGATTTATATGATTTATTTTATATCCTGCAACTTTGCTAAAGTTGTGGATTACTTCTAATAGTTTTTTAGTTGATTCTCTAGAGTTCTCTAAATATATCATCATATCATCTGTGAAGATGGTTTCCTTATTACCTACTCTAATTCCTTTAATCTCTTTTTCTTCTTATTGCCAATGCTAGCATTTTCTAATACAATATTGAATAGTAATAGGGATAGTGGGCAACCTTGTTTCATCCCTGATCTTATTGGGGATGGTTCCAGTTTATCCCCATTACATATGCTGCTTACTGATAGTTTTGAATAGATGCTACTGACTCTTTTAAGGAAAAATCCATTTTTTTCTATACTCTATAGCGTTTTTGATAGGAATTGGTGTTGGATTTTATCAAATGCTTTTTTCTGCATCTATTGAGACAATTATATGGTTTTTGTTAATTTGGTTATTAATATAGTCAATTATGCTAATAGTTTTCCTAATATTGAACCAGCCCTTCATTCCTGGCATAAATCCTACTTGGTCGTGGTGTATTATCTTGGGGATTATTTTCTGTAATTTTTTTGCTAATATTTTATTTAAGATTTTTGCATCAATATTCTTTAGGGAGATTGGTCTATAATTTTTTTCTCTGTTTTCATCCTACCTGGTTGAGTTATTAGTATCCTATCAGTATCATAAAAAGAATTTGGTATGAGTCATTGTCCATTAAAAAAAAAGTTTTCATAGTATTGGAATTAATTGTTCTTTAAATGTTTTGTAGAATTCACATGTAAATCCCATCTGGTCCTGGGGGTTTTTTTCTTAGGGAGTTGAAAATTAGCTTGTTTTTTTTTTTTCTTTTTCTAAAATGTAACTAAGTAATTTATTTCCTCTTCTATTAATGTGGGCAATCTATATTTTTGTCGGTATTACTTCATTTCACTTATGTTGTCAAATTTATTGGCATAAAGTAGGGCAAAGTAACTCCTGATTATTGGTCTAATTTCCTCTTCATTGGTGAAAAATTCTCATTTTTGAGACTAACAATTTGATTTTCTTCTTTCCTTTCTCTGATCATATTAAAGATTGATCTATTTAGTTGTTTTTTTTTTCATAAAACCAAATCTTAGTTTTATTTATCAATTCAATAGTTTTTTTTTTTTTAACTTTCAGTTTTACTAATCTCTACTTTTATTTTTAGAATTTCAAGTTTGGTATTTGATTGGGGGCTTTTAATTTGTTCTTTTCCTAACTTTAGTTGAAAGCCCAATTCATTGATCTTCTCTTTCTCTATTTTATGTACGTAAGCTGCTAAAGATATAAAAATTCCCCTTATTACCATTTTGGCTGCATCCAAATTTTGGTATGTTGTCTTATTATTGTCATTCTTTTGGATAAAATAAGTAATTGTATCTATGATTTGTTGTTTCCACCCATTCATTCTTTAGGATGAAATTATTTAGTTTCCAATTACTTTTTGATGTCTTTTCCCCTGCTTTTTATTGAATGCAATTTTTATTGCATTAGGATTTGAAAAAAATGCATTTACTATTTTGGCCTTTCTGCATTTGATTTTGAGGTCCTTAGTTCTAATATATGGTCAATTTTTGTATAGGTGCCATGAACTGCCTAGAAAAAAAGTGTATTCTTTTCTATCTTCAATCAATTTTCTCCAAAGATCTACCATATCCAGATTTTCTAGTATTTTATTTACCTCTTTAACTTTTTTCTTATTTATTTGTGGTTGGATTTATCTAGTTCTGAGAGAGCAAAGTTGATATCTTCCACTATTATAGTTGTGCTGTCTATTTCTTCTTGCAACTCTCTTAACTTCTCCTTTAGAAATTTAGATGCTACAACAATTTTTGCTTTTGCTTGATCTGAGATCAGGAAGGCAACCCCTGCTTTTTTTATTCCACCTGAAGCATAATAGATTCTGCTCTAGCCTTTTACCTTTACTTTGTATGTATCACTCTGCTTTAAATATTTCTTGGTAGCAACATACTGTAGAATTTTGGCTTTTAATCCAGTCTGCTATCCACTTGTGCTTTATGAAAGAGTTTACCCCATTCACATTTATGGTCAAAACTACTAATGATGTGTTTCCTGTCATCTTATTATGCACAGATTATACTTTTCTCTTTCCTTTCCCCCTTTCCCTCTTCCCCAGTATGTTACTTATGAACACTACTTGCCTCAAGCAGTCTTCCCTCTTTAGATAACCTGTCTTTTTCTTATACCTTTCCCCTACTATTTCTGTTTTCCCTTCTGTTAGCCTACCTGTTTGCTTTTCCCCTTTCACCTCTCAGTTTTCTGTAGGGTTAGAGAAGTTTCTTGTGAAACCAAATATATCTGATATTCTTTCTTTTAGCCATATCTGATGAGGGTAAGAGTCACATAATATTCATCACTCTCCCTTTTTTCCTTTAATTATAATAGGTTTTCTTTGCCTCTTCCTGAGATGTAATTTCCCTCATTTTGCCTCCACTTTCCACTTTTTTTCTGGTACAATCCTCTTTCCAATTCTAGTTTCATATTTATAACAGTAAAATCAGATTATACATGTACTCTATGTATACCTCTAACAGAAATACAGTTCTCAGGAGTTTTTTTTTCTTTTTACCTTTTTATGATTCTCTTGCATATGATATTTGGAGGTCAAATTTTTTGTTTAGCTCTGTTTTTCTCTTCAAAAAATGAATGATATTCACCAATTTCATTGAATGTCCTTCTTCTTCCCTGAAAGAAAATGTTCAGTTTAGCACGTAAATTTATTCTTGACTGCATTCCAAGTTCCTTCATCTTTCGTAATATCGTATTCCAGGCCCTTTGATCCTTTAAAGTGGAAGCTGAAATTTCCTGAATAATCCTTATTGTGGTTCCTCGGCATTTGAATGGCTTTTTTTTTTCTGGCTGCTTATAATATTTTTGCCTTGATTCAATAGATCTGAAATTTAGCCACAATATTCTTTGGAGTTTTAATTTTGGGGTCTCTTTCAGGAAGTGTTTGGCGAATTCTTTCAATGGTTATTTTTCTTCTTATTCTATTACTTCTGGGTAATTTTCTTTGATGAGTTCTTGAAAAATACTGTCTAGGTTTTTTTTTTTTTTTTTTCCAATCAGGGCTTTCAGGGAGTCCAGTAATCCTTAGATTGTCTCTCCTAGACCTATTTTCCAGGTCAGTTGTTTTTCCAATTAGGTATTTTACATTTTTTTTCTTTTTTTTTTAATTTTGCTTGACTGATTCTTGTTGTCTCACTGAGTCATTCATTTCCTTTTCTGAATTTTAGTGAATTATTTTCTTCATTTACTTTTTTTTACTTCTTTTTGTATTAGTTCAATTGAATTTTAAAATGATTTATTTTGTTCTTTGGATTTTTTTTTCCCATTTCACAAATTCTGTTTTTTAAGGAGCTAATTTTTTTTTCTGTTTCACAAATTCTGTTTTTCTGGGAGTTGTTTCTTTTCCTATTTTTATCAAATCTATCTTTTAATGAGTTATATGTTTTTTTTTTTTCATTTCACTAAGTCTATTTTGTATTTGCCTTTTCCAAATCCTCTTGCAAAGCTTTCATTTCCTTTCCCCATTTTCCTTCTAGCTCTCTTTTAAGATCCTTTTTAATTTCTTCTAGGAGAACCTTGTGTGATGGGGACCATATTATATCACCTTTTGGGGCTTGGAGATGATCTATTTTTAGTCTTTTAGGGTTTGAAATTTGTTCTTCCCTTTCACTATAAAAGCTGTCTATGGTCAGAGTTCTCTTTACTTTTTTACTCATTTTTAAAAAATAAGGTCTTTAGACCTTAGAGCAGGGGGGTTTTCTAAATTTCCACTATAAGCAATAGCTTCCTCGTAATTGGCTGTGGCTATGCTGGGTTAGTGCTGACTCACTCCTGGTGCTAGATGGGCATGGCCAAGTCCTGTGAGATTCTGGCAGTTAGTAGTTCACTATTTACCTTTTGTGTTTGTATTGGATGTTTTATAACATCTTTGCTGATCTACTGGCTAGAAACCAGGGCAGAGTGGCCAACACTGCAGTAGATTTCTGTAAATTACTCCCCATATTTTCTGCCATGCAGAGTTACACCATCCCATGGAGTCCACCATCCTGGGACTCAGTGCTGTCTGTTCTGGCTTCTGTGCTCAGCCTGATTGCTCTTGGCTGCCTCACTCCAATTTCTAATTTTTCAGAAACAGAACTTTTCTGGTGAATTTTGAAATTATCTTCTTCTAGTAATTTGTTGCACTCCCAATATTTATGGCTTCTGTGGGTATAGAGCTAATTCACTGGCTGAATTTGAAAATTAGTTTGAGGATTGTAGGAGAATGTCAGAAAGAAATGTGTGTCCTCTCCACCATCTTGGCTTCACCCTTGGAAGTCCCTTTCTATTTTATTTTTAAATATATATTAAGAGTATTTTTCATGATATAACAAGAAGACTTGTGAGGTCTTTTTAATTTGAAAATCATCAGATTATTCTTTCTAACTGTATGGATTCTTATGATGGAATGGTTATAAGAAATCTTTAACAATGTTTCTACCGTCTGGGATTTCATAGGTCAAAGTTTCTATAGACACAGGAAAGACTAGATGTTCAAGACGCTTAGAATTCAATTGCTTTCTTTAGAATGGCAGACAGGTATATAATGCTGTTTTCAGGCTTCTCTGTGAGGATTTATTTTTGACATAAACTATTAAGCTTAATGTAAATTGGTGCATGGAGCTTTGTTTTCTTAGTCCACACATTCTGAAAAAGAGTAGAAAAATGAGCAGTGGTATAAAATTCATAGGCCTCTAGTCTGAATATTGAAAGAATTTTAATGGGATTGATAGCTATTTCTGTCAGCATTGCTACGAGTGGTAATTAAAATAAGATTGGATTTAATTGAACATGCTTATTGGTGAACTTAATATCTTTCAGATTTATACATTCAAGGATTATGAAAAGACATGTTAAGATCCTTCAAATATGTATATATCTTTTTTTATTCCCCTCTAGAAAATATGGCAAATTCATTTTTTGAAAAGTTCTACTTCAGAAATTCTTTTACATTTTATTTTATTTGTTCTTATCTAGGTTTTTTAGTTGGGAGATGAATCAACATTTGTAGGCTTTCCCTAGAGCAGGATCTTTAATGTTTTGTATAATGTGGACCCCTTCGGCAGTTGGAACAAGCCTGGGGAACCCTTTTTTATTTTTATTTATTTTTATTTATTTTTGTTTTTTTCCTTCTTTTTAATTATAGGTTTTTATTTACAAGATACATGCATGGATAATTTTTCAACATTGACAGTTGCAAAACCTTTTGTTCCAATTTTTCCCCTTCTTCCCCCCACCTACTCCCCCAGATGGCAGGTAGACCAATACATGTTAAATATGTTAAAGTATATGTTAAATACAATATATGTATACATGGAGGACCCCTTTTTTAGAATAATGTTTGTAAATAATTGAAGGTTATGCTAAATTGCAGTTTGTGGTGATAGAAAATAAAGATGTGATTTTTCTTTCTAATTTGAAGGATCATCTGAAGTTTATTGATGAATCTCAGGTTAAGAACCCTGGGCTTAGAGATTGGTTTAACTAATTTTAGAAATCTTAAGTGAAATATGCTTGTATGAGCCAACTCACAATTTAACTCATGCTGTCATATTTACTCTTTTTCCTTCCCACATCCAATATTTAACTCCTTGTGACTCATTTTTCCTTAACTTGTCTTGACAATGACAGATTTGGGGTTTCTAAAAGAGAGCTACTATATTTAATTTTTCTATTGCCAGTAGAGGTAATCCTAGTGGCTGACTTCTTACTGAAGCTTATGAGCGAGTCCCATCACTATATTGTCATAAATAATTTAGCTATTCTCAATGAATGTTAAGCAAAACAGTTATTGAAAAATGCTAACACATTATCTTTATCTAATATTCCGCACATAAAATTGAATCATAGTCTCTTAATATTGAAGATATTAGTTTCTATTAGTTTCATATAGTTTCTTTGAGGGAAGGTGTGCACTAATCCAGGACAGCAAGGAACATTTCTGGACAAGAAAACTCTCAATTCTAAAATGCAGGCTTTTAATATGCTCTTTGTTTTGCAAGAACTTTCCAAAGTTTCCTTAAGAGCTTTTAGCTTCTATGTTATGTAGATGCCACTACTATGAGATGATCCATGCTAGTTGTTATTAACATTTCTCTAAACATAGCATCTCAAGTAAATTGATCTGCTAGTGATGCTTCCCTAATGCTCTGTTTCAGAGCTTTCCTACTGCTCAATTTGGCTTGCTTGTTACTAGCAACTCCACTATCCATCACTTCCCTTCCAGCTTCAGGTTTAGCCAATAACTTCAGCTAAGGCAACAACTTCTTTAGCTGAAGAAGTGTTAGGGTTGTATTTCTTTTAGAAAAAGTCAACAAAGAAATTAGAAGGGGAAAAAGCAAAAAAAAAAATCTTTCTGATCTATGGATAGAACATTAATTCATGACTAAAAAAGTAATATAGGACAGCTATATGACATAGTGGATAGAGCACAGGCCCTGAAATCAGGAAGACCTGAGTTCAAATACAGCCTCATTTACTTAACACTTACAAGCCATGTGATCCTGGGGAAGTCACATCATCAACTGCCTCACCAAGAAGAAAAAAAAGTAACAGAAAACATTGCAATAGATAATTGCATAATTTGCATTAAGTAACATTAAAAACATCTTGTGCAAACAAATCTGTTGTAATAAAAAATTAGAAGAGAAAGGTATGTGAAAAAATCTTTCTAAAAAGTATCTTTGATATGTCTCATTTCCAAGATATATGAGAAACTGCTTACAATTTAAAAGATGTAGAACCATTCCCCAATAGATAAATTAGTAAAAGATATTAACAAAAAGAACAAAAGATAGATTGCAAATGTTGGAAGGATTGTGAGAAAGCAAACACATTAATGCACTGTTGGTAGAGCTGTAAATTGGTCTAGTCGCCCGCAAAGCAATTTGGAAAATTTCCCTTGAAGTTACCAAATTGTGCAATTCTTTTGTCTGAGTTATTAGTAAATACTACTAAGGTTATACTGTAAAGGATCTGTATGTACAATCATTTTTAAAGCAGCTCTTTTCATTGTAGCCCCAAATTAGAAATTAAGGAGTTATCTTCATATTGAGCAATGAGTAAATGAATTTAATGGTTGTAATAGAATATTATTTTAGCTTTCTAAAATGATGACATGGAAAACTTCAGAGAAAACTGAGGAAACATCTATGACCCAATGCAAAGTAAACTCATTAGAATTAACAAGACAATTTGTACAATTACAAAAATTATGTAAATAGCTTCAAAAGACCTTAGAACTCCCATCAATTCAATAAGGACTAAACCTTCTATTCCTATCAGAGTGATGGTGAACTTACTATGCAGAAAGAGACATACATTTTCAGAAATGGCTAATGTAGGAATTTAATTTGTTGGACTTTGTATATTAAGAAATTTATTTCTCAGTTTCTTTTTTTAATGCTCAAGAAAAATGAACAGACTAATAAAAACAAATCTTGTTATTTGAAAAAAAAAGAAATTAATTAACTCATAAAAAATAAAAAAAATAAAAATATTCTCCAGGCTTCAGTTCAAAGGGGGGAAAATTCAGTTGCTCTCATTCCAATGAGGAAAAATGTTTCTTAAGTTCAATTTTCGGTCAAGATGCATCTCCATCTTTTAGCAAAAATGGTACATGAGAAGAACTATTTCTCTCCTTTCTATTTTCCTTTTCTTTTCCTTCCTCTTTTCTCCCTTTCACTCTTTATAGCACAAAGATCACAGTTGAATTTATCCACTGTAATTATCCCTTAAACTTAACGAAGCTCCAAAAAGCTTGTAACATCTACAACTACTTTTAATACAATATTTGCTAATGGGAATATATATATGTGTGTGTGTGTGTGTGTGTGTGTATGTGTGTGTACACACATATATATCTACACACACATATATATATGTATATACACACACATACACATATATGTACACACATATATGTGGATTATAAGAAAGTCACATCCCAGGAGGTAAGACTATGCAATAAAAGGAAAAGGTGTGGTCTAGGAAGAACCTGTTTTTCCCTTTTTGTTATTGGGAAAGGTTAGTAAAAGATGTTTGTGTGTTCAGTTAGATTTGTTTCAAAGTACTATCCACTGATTATTTTAGGTTGCCCAATATATAATTTTATGAACATGCATCAGTTTACAAAATTTGTATTGTGATGAGAAGGAAGAAATGAAATATACATTTAATAAATATCTATTATATATAGGTACCAAGCTAGGCACTTTATAAAAATTATCTCATTTTATCTTCACAATAATTATGGGAGATAGTTGCTATTATTATTTCCAAATTAATTGAGAAAACTGTGGCTGAAAGAGATTAAATAACTTGCTCATAATCATGCAAGTAACAATGGCCTGAGATTAGATTTAAATGCAGCTTATTCTGACTTCAGAACCATTGCTTTATCCACTATCTAGCTACTTCTAAAAAGAAGAATTAAATTAAAGAAGAATTTAAATTTTTTTGCTATATTCAGACAAAAACACATATACCATCACATTATTAGCTGTGCAAAAGATGCAGGAGAATGAATAAAGCAACTGACAAAAATAAATTCAGGAAAAAAAAAACTTTCTCTTGTCTAACCAATTTGTTTCAGGTGAGTTAGTAAAGAAATATAGTAAAAATTCAAATCATTTGTCCCTTGGTAAACGTCTTACTCCACATGGCATTATATTAGGAAATTCTCTTGGGAACAGTGGTGGGGGTGAGGACAATGAATGGACTTTGATATTGTTAACAGTGTATTTAACAACTTGAAGGTTTGATTAGCTTGGATTGAAATATTTATATTTACGGGAGAAGAAACTATTAATCCATCTTGTACAAATGGCTTGCAATCAATAACTGTGTGCATCCTGTGGCTGTCACTGATGGAAGTGGAAAGCTTTTAATATATATAAAGGTTGACAATTGTAATTGAATCTCTTCTTTTCCTTATTGCCGTCATCCACTGAGCAAGCTATTCTTAAAATCTATATATAACACTTTAGTTTGACTTATCATACATTATGGGATTCTGATGCAATTTTGATTTTTTGATAAACATAGAAGGATACTACATATACACATATATGTATATACAATATCACATGTGTATATATACATACATATACCCTAAATCTAACTTATGTGTGTTATTATATGTATGTCAATTATGTATACTAAAAATAAATATACTCATTTTCAAAAATTGATATGTGGGGCATGGCAGAAACCTTAATGATAGTCCTTCATGAAAACTTTAAAAGTATACCATTAGTTGTACACTCTGCTTTGACTATTCAGAAAGCTTGCCAAACTTCAATATCATAAACTGTTTTGGTGCACTCAGAGGAGAGCTTTTATATTTTATTTGTCAAGTATAAGCAAGATTTAAATGAGATCAAAGGACAATGTAATCTTGACAAGAGTACAAGTGCTTTAAAATATTGTATGAATATATGTGTATGTATCTATAACCCTAACCATAACCTTATAATTTTATATATGTATACATGCATATATATAGAATCTGTGTACATGTAAATTTATGTATGTACATATATATGTACATAATATATTCATTCAATCTTTAAAAACATTAATCTGTGTGTATATCTGTCTGTATATACACATATATTTATGTATGCACACATAGGTATATGTATATATATATATGTATCACAGATTTATTCACTTTATCTTTTCTCCATGATAAAAACCACAGTGTGATTAAAACTAGAAAAATCTCTTATAAATAGTGGTAACATTAACATTCAAAAACCAGCACTTTGAAGATTTTGACAAAACTATTTTTTTCCAGTTTTTGTACTTGGTTGTCCATTTTAGGGGGGCAGAAAATTCTCCCTTAGAGTTCTCATCTATTCTCATAACCTCAATTAAGAAGTTCCTTTCTATAGTTCCCAAACTTTCTGATCATTGAGTTTCGTTTTTTTTTTTTTTTTGGCATCTTATACTAATCCACTTAGTAAGAAAGCCAACAAAGGATTTTAATTATTAATGAGGAAACTAAGGTCCAAGAGAGTTTATGACTTGCCTAAGATCACCCCAAAATAGTGTTAAAATCAAATATAATTTTACTAAACTGTACCCAAAGCATATTCATGGTACAAGTGTCTGGAACTTCTTAAAATATCTCTATAATTCTAACCACCCTTCCCCATATATAAATACTGTATAATAAGTCATTTGAATTAAATAATTTATTTCAATTAACATTTATTTTCTCTTCCTTCCACTCACCCCATGATTAAAAGAAAATAAAAACAAACACCAAACTTTTGTAACAAATATACAGAGTTAAATGCAACTAACACACACACACACACACACACACATATATATATATATATATATATATATATACACACACACACGTGTGTGTGTGTGTGTATAGAAACTTAAAATTATCCCTTTTTTCAGGGAATTGTTAGGTATCCTGCTTTGTCATCAATCCTGTAAAATTGTGGCTTGTCATTTTGTACTGTTTTTAATTATTGCAAAGTTTGTCTAACAGTGTTATTCCTGCTGGTGGTGATAATGGTATACAAACTGTTCTCATAGTTCTGCTCACTTGATTCTACAGTTTATATGTCTTCGCAGTTTTGATGTCTTTGAAAGATAGTTCTAATAATGGTATTGCTGTATCAAAGAGTCTGCATACAATAGTGACTTTTTTGATATTCAGCAATTAAAAATTTAGTAATAATCTAATATATACCTAGCAACATTGATTGGATGTTTTTGTAATGCTTTTGGCACTTAATTCCTTTATTCATTTCTCTTCCTGATAAGCCATATTCAGATCTTTATTTCATACATTGATTGTAATGATACTCTCTGAGCTCCAAGATCTTTCCCCTTTTAATTTCATCAATTTACTACATCAAAATTATCTTCCTAAAAGACTACTTACATCCCTTCCATTTCCAATTAAAAAAAAAAAAAAAAAACCTTTCAATTTCAATTCAAAGTTTACAGCATGAAGCCCAACCTTATTCTGATCTTTAATGGTCTATACATATTGGGTACAGAATTTCTCAAGATATGAATGCCTAACTATTTCCCTACTTGAACCCTTTATTCTACTCAGGTCTATTTCTTGTTTCACATAATCATCATGTACATTCTCATTTTTATACTTCTTCCAATTCTATCCCACTCTTCTTGAATGTCTTTATCCATTTTCTCTCCCTATCTAAATCCTACTAAGAATCATGAAACCTCATAAAAAATATTTATTGATACTCATCTGAATGAGATCACAGGAGTAAAACTCACAGTCTTATCATAGCAAAATTTCAAAGCAAAGGTTAAGGAGAAATATTGGAATCCACAAGAAAAAAATTTAAATATCATGAAACTAAAATAAAAATTGCACAAGACCTAGTGGTACTACATTAAAGATACTAGGTCTTGAAAGAATCCCTAGTACCAAAGATCTGGGGTTATAACCAAGGGAACTTAACTCAGAGAGGTGAAGTATAGTATACTCCTGAATGGAAAATTTAAGGGAAAATCAACAGATATAATTTAGCAGAAATAAAAGGTAGACATTAAAGACCAATGATATTATATATGTCTAATATCATAATATATATACTATCATAATATATAATATAAAATATCAATTGTTGGAATCCTTACTAACTGCTAACTAATTAGAGTTGATCTAATCTTACAAGAAGATGTTTTGGGCAGAACCTGAAACAAGGTACTAAGTAGAACTAAGTTCAATGAGTTCACACCTCCCTTGAAGCTCGTTGGGCCAGAGAGCACTATGGGAGAAAACCCATAATCCCTCTCTCTCGTATCCCACAATTCCTCCCTCTTGGATAAAAGAAACAGACAGAAGCTCTCGGTCAGATTTCAGTAGAGTTACGCCAGAAGCCCTCTCTCCGAGGCAAGGCAGAATATTTTCCACTTGGCTGGCTGGTGGCAGAAGTGTTCTTCAGAGAGGAAGACGCTACAAGTCGAGATTTCACCGGAATGACATGAAGACTAGAGCTGGCTGGAGGCTGAAGAAAGCAGAGTCAGAGGCTGAAGGACCAGACCTTTGGATTTGGTGACATTCGGAGGGAGCTCTTGGAACCAAGCAGAGAGATAGGCCTCTAAGCTAACCGGGCTATATTGGGATAATAAAAGATCTGAACTTTTATCACCTGGCTGCATTTTGAGAAGAAAAAGCTCACCACATTTTGGCGCCCGAACAGGGACCGATTCAGATCCATCTGAACTAGATCACAACAATCAATATATATAATATAATTATATATAAAGACCTACATATACCAATTATATATGTGTGTGTGTGTGTGTGTATACCAATAAAATACCAATTATATATAAAGACCAAATATACCAATTATAAGGGCCTTAGTAAGGTCAAATGTAAAATATCTGCAGTATTCTTATGACTATTATCATTATTTAAGTACTTTGAAAGAAAGACAAAATAATCTGAGTCACTTTATGTGAGAAAAATTGTTTGAGGAAAGATGGTAGAATAGGCCAGTAAATTTCAAGCTCTCCAGATTCCCTCCACAAACAGAACAAATTTGTGCCTCAGAGTGAACGTAGACTGGTGAAAAATGAAGACTTGAGGCAGGACAGGGATCCTGTACAACCCAAGAAGATATGAAGAAAGACCCAAGGCTAGGTATTAATGCATGTGAAGTGCAAATACTTCCAGGTTAGTTCCTAGAAACAACTAGTGGGGATGCATGGGACTGGCTGGATTTGGCTAGAGCCTCAGCCCAAACTACAGAAACTTTCACATCCCAGATTGCATTTGGTCTGTGTCACAAAAGATTGAGGGAACCTTGACTAATTAGGAAGCCAGACCCAGCTGTGCTACAGAGATATGGCCCTGGGGGAAAAGAAACCAGCATACTCATGAGTACAGGAGCAATGCAGCAGGGATATTGCTGGCTGAGAGCAATTTCAGGAAGCTGGAGCACTTGGTTTGGAATTCCAGGTTAAAAGGGACAGCACAGGTAAAGCTCAAGGCACCATCCCTCCATCCCATAATTAGAGGTGTTTACACCAACACTTTTCTTTTTTCAAATAAATTACCAAAGAAGAAAAAACCCACCACTGAAACTTACTATGAGAATAGGGGTTCATTTTCAGAGAAGAACACTGAATTAAAAAAAACCCTTCTACCTCAAAGAGTAACATTAAATGGCTCTCTGCCCAGAGATAATTTGTAGAAGAACTCAAAAAACAATTTTAAAATCAAATGAGAGACATTGAGGAAAAACTAAAACTAAAAATCTCTGAAAAAAAAAAACAAAAAACAAAAAAAAAGATTATGGCAAAAACATTATCCAACTAGAAAATGAGATACAGAATCTTAAAGATGAAAATATCTCTTTGGAAATTTGAATTGAGCAAAGGGAAGCCAGTGAAACTACAAAAAACAAGAAGTAACAAAATAGAACAGAATGTGAAAACAACTTTTTTAAGGGAAAAAACAAATCTGGAGAACAGATTAAGAAGAGAAAATATAAGAATAATTGGATGACCTGAAAGCTGTGACTGAAAGAAAAAAAAAGAACCTTGATACAATACTACAAGAAATAATCCAAGAAAATTATTCTGGCATAATAAAACATCAGGGGAAAGTAGAAATAATTTTTAAAAATCCATCAATTCGTCCTTCAAAGAAATCCTTTTTGGAAGACATGTAGGAAAATTATTGCCAAATTTTCAAAAAACCCAAATCAAAGAGAACTTTTTCAAGAAACAAGAAAAAAAATTAAATATATTGGAACTATACAGGTAGCATTGTACAAGACTTATCCACAGTCACAATAAAACACCACAGGTCCTGGAATCGTTTATACAGGCAATCAAAAGAAGAAGGCCTGCTACCAAAAATAGTATGCTCAGCAAAATAACCCATAATTTTGAATGGAAAAAAATGGACATTCAATGAACTTACAGATTTTTAGAACTTCCTTTCAAACAAATTTGAACTCAATAGAAAAAAGTTAACAAATGAACCAATATCCAAGATTAATTTCTAGGAACTTAATTTGAACAAATTATTTGATTTTTACATGGAAAGTATACCATATGTTTAAGATTGACATCAATAATTGGGTAGTCAAAAAAGAGATTTGTACAAATGAGATGAAAAAGAAGAATAGACACAAAGGCATTAGAAAGGACAGGAGGACTTGTAGTTTTGAATATCTACTCACATCAGGAACAGGTTAAATAAACAACACAACATATATACCATGAAATGTATAGCTTCCTCCAAAATGTATAAAGAATTAAAGGGGGGAACAAGGGAGGGGTCCATCAGTTGGAAGAGGTTAAGTAATAGCAAGACAAATTAAAGAGCAGAATTAAAATATAAGTTAGGAATAGGAAAGAAGAGATATACATAAATACTACAATAAGGTTTAGGAGTTGAATTTATTAGGAAGAAAAAGTGTGGCTAGCAATCAAATTTTAGGTAAAGTCAAACTTAAAGATTCAATTAAGGGAGAAATCAGTATTATATGTGAGCATTACTAATTGTTTTAGATACATGTTTATACATGTCTAAATGTATACATATTTACAAACATATATGTATGTAGCTCCATGTAGATATGTACATCAATATATGTATATATTAAAACCTATAATGGGTGTGAATATATATGTATATAAATATGTTTATGTATGTGTGTATGTAGTATATATGTGTATGTATGTGAGTATGCATGTATACAATATATCTATGCTTAACTATTGCATGTTTGGTAAGGTGGTGAATGAAAAGGGAAAAAAATAAGTTTAAAAAGTGTGCAATAGAGAAGAAAAGAACAACCTACAAGGAAGCAAATTAAAAATGGACAATCTTGAATACAGTGTCTTCTATTATTATATATCCTTTCTTGTACTGGATATTTATTGTTTTGTTTTTTGAATCCTCCCTGATGTTCTGCTGATCAAATGATGATGTTAGATTTTGTTTTCTTTTTCTTTTTTTCCTAGTCTCTTTTAGAAAATTAAAAAAAAAATAAAGCTATGTAGAGAGAGATATAAAGGAATAATTATATACAAATTAGGCATAAAAGGAAAAACTGATACAGAAGATACAGTAGAGAGTAAGTAGTGCTGGAAACATTCTCATCAGGAATAGGTTAAAAAGGGAAAACATATGTGTATACATATGTATATATGTATATATAAAAGTCTTCTAAATTCAGAAAGAAAAAAAGAGGGCAAAGGGATTTGTGGGGGGAGAAGGAAAAGGAGAACTTCTTGAAGACTTTGGTAGGTTAAGGAATAGGAGGACAAAGTAGCGGATATAAGAAATCTGTTTCTTATGTGAGTAGGGATAATAATAGAACAATAAGAACATAAACATAAACTACTGTTTATACAAATAAATTCAGATATAAATAAGTGAAATAATATTTATTGTTCATGACGAAGTAAGTTTAATTTTTTAAATGTCAATTTTACTAAATATATTTATTCAGTGTCATCCTAATTAAATTACTAAAAAAAGACACTGAGTTAGAAAAAAATAATGATAAAGTTATTGGGAAGAACAAAAAGTAAGGAACAAAGTAACCAGGGGAAAAAGGTGTCAAGGAACTACAGTCACCAATATCAGACCTTCAACTATATTATATGGCAAGAGCATTCTTTTTTTTAATAACTTTTTATTGACAGAACCCATGGCAGGGTAATTTTTTACAGCATTATCCCTTGCACTCACTTCTGTTCTGATTTTTTCCCTCCCTCACTCTCCATCCCCTCCCCCAGATGGCAAGCAGTCCTTTACATGTTAAATAGGTTACAGTATATCCTAGATACAATATATGTGTACAGAACCAAACAATTTTCTTGTTGCACAGGGAAAATTGGATTCAGAAGGTATAAATAACCCGGGAAGAAAAACAAAAATGCAAGCAGTTTATATTCATTTCCCAGTGTTCTTTCTTTGGGTGTAGCTACTTCTGTCCATCCTTTATCAATCGAAACTGAATTAGCTCTCTATTGAAGAGATCCACTTCCATCAGAATACATCCTCAAACAGTGTCATTGTTGAAGTATATAATGATCTTCTGGTTCTGCTCATTTCACTTAGCATCAGTTCATGCAAGTCTTGCCAGTCCTCTCTGTATTCATCCTGCTGGTCATTCCTTACAGAACAATAATATTCTATAACGTTCATATACCACAATTTACTCAACCATTCTCCAATTGCTGGGCATCTATTCATTTTCCAGCTTCTAGCCACTACAAACAAGGCTGCCACAAACATTTTGGCACATACAGGTCCCTTTCCCTTTTTTAGTATCTCTTTGGGGTATAAGCCCAGTAGAAACACTGCTGGATCAAAGGGTTTGCACAATTTGATAACTTTTTGATCATAGTTCCAAATTGCTCTCCAGAATGGCTGGATGTGTTCACAATTCCACCAACAACGCACCAGTGTCCCTGTTTTCCCACATCTCCTCCAACATTCCACATTATCTTTCCCTTTTATTCTAGCCAATCTGGCAGGTGTGTAGTGGTATCTCAGAGTTGTCTTAATTTGCATTTCTCTGATTAATAATGGGTAGACATTTTCATATGTCTATAAATAGTTTCAATTTCTTTGTCTGAGAATTGTCTGTTCATATCCTTTTGACCATTTATCAATTGGAGAATGGTTTGATTTCTTATAAATTAGAGTCAATTCTCTATATATTTTGGAAATGAGGCCTTTATCAGAACCTTTGACTGTAAAAATGTTTTCCCAGTTTATTGTTTCCCTTCTAATCTTGTCTGCATTTGTTTCATTTGTACAAAACCTTTTCAATTTGATATAATCAAAATTTTCTATTTTGTGGTCAATAGTGATAAGATTGTATGTATAAAATTGATAATTTTGATTATTTAAAATTAAATTTTTCTTGTATAAATAAAATCTGTATAGTCAATAATAGAAGGAATGCAGAAAATTGGTAAAAAAAAAAAAAACAATTCATATGTAATTTCTCAGACAAGATGTGATTGGGATGGAATATTGCTGTGCCATAGGAAATGATGAGCTGGTTGATTTAGAAAAACATGGAAAGGCCATCCATTCTTAGAGAAACTTCACAAATGAAAATCATAATTCCGTTTTACATATGTAATTATGTATGAAATACATAATAATTTTAGACATATTAGAATATATGAAAGTATATGTGTATATATTTATGGATATGTATATGCAAACACATCCACATTTAGTTGTAGCCTTCTTTAGGGTGCAAAAGGGAAGGAAAGGTAAGAAGTGATGTAAAAAGTGTAGAGCATAGAAGAAAAGAAAACCAACTGGGAAGCAAAGAAAAAAAATGAGTAATTTTGAAAACAATGTGCCCAGTTTATTGTGTAGGTTTTCTTGACATGGAAATTTATTGTTTTATATTCAAAATATTCTCTTATGTTATGCTGTATATATGGCAATGTTTTTTTGTCTTTTCTCATTTTGTTTTTAAGTTTAAAATATTTTTAATAGCCCTTTAAAAAAAAGAATAACATTACATTAATAGCATTACTCTTTACAACATCCTTGATAAATAAATAGGCATTTCACTTGACAAATCTCCAGTGGTAGAGAACTGATTTTCTCAGCAACTCTTTATTTTTGGAGGGAAAAATTTTAATTTTTCCTCTTCCCTTACATTTCATTTTCCTCTGTTTATATCCACCATTTGTTCCTAGTTCTTTCATTTCCCTTATTATTTTTTTTGATAATCCTTGAAGTGGTTGAAATTAGATCCTACATCTTCACTAATTCCTCTATTTTCCAATATGAAGATACTCATTAACTTCAAATAATATTTTTATGACATGGTCTACAATTCTTTCCATTTTTCAGGTTACCTTACTTGGAATACTTCTAGTATACTTATGACTTTAAAACGTGGTGCCCAGAGTTGAACACAGTATTCCAAAAGTACTTTTTGAAAGGTTTGCATTTTGAGACATTACTACATCCTTTTTCTATACCTTGTGTTTATTTCATTGAAATGATAGTTCCTATTAGCTTCTTCAGCATCCAATGCACATTTACTGTTGGCTTCAATGGGACTTAATTTCAAGCATCTTTTCCTACATGATAAATATCTTTATCCCAAACTCCCCATCCTATACTTTTATGGGCAGCTGATTAAAAACAAACAAACAAACAAAAACCCTCAAATATAGAGACATTATATTTATCCTTATCAATTCTTATTTTATTAAATTTTAATTCAACCCAATATTTATTGAATGCTCACTGTGTGCTAGAAATGGGGGATACAAAAAACAAAGCAGTACTTTACAGAATGTGTATCCTACTGGGGGAAACACAATATGCTATGATAAGCATATGCTACTTAAATCCAGAATGAATACTAATTTGTTTGGAAGTCAAAGACCCTTCTTTAGAAACTAGCATATAAGTTGTTTTCAAAGAAACTGGATTTTGTGAAGAAAAGATGGTACAGAAATCCATTCCTTTAAAATTTAGGCACATAATAACCTATTTTATCTTTCTATGTCTCCTAATTCAGATCTTTTTTGTCATTATTTTAAGTTAGGATAAAGTCATATATTACAGCTACATGACAACTCACATTTATATAGTACTTTAAGACTTGGAAAACAAGATATATAGATAGATACATATATATGTGTGTGCATTTTTACTGGATCCTCAGAACAATCTTATGAAAGTTAAAATTATACCCATTTTACAGATAGAAAATTGAATCAAAGAACTGACTTACCCAGAATTACATAGATTTTAGGTGTTTGAGATAGGATTTGAACACAATTTTTATTGACTACAATTCCAGCATTGTGTCCAAATAGTCATAAATTCTTTGTGGGAGTTGAACTTGTCTTTCACCCCACAATGTTTATCCTATAGTACATATACCAGATAGCCAATAAAAATATTTTAAAATGAATTAGACCTCATTATTTCTATGTTATTTTCTTGAGTACATTCCAATTATGAAAGAGGTAGTGTAATTGAATTATGCAGGATTTTAATGGCTTAGCCAAGGTCAAGCAGTGGAAAGTAGTAAACTTCAATTTTGAAATTTATGGCTATTTCTCTAGCAAAGAAATAATTTCCTAAGTAAAATATGCATTTTATTTTCATTAATTCTGAAATAAAATAACTATATAACTATAGCTCTATTTTTCCCCAAGATGTGCATAGTGCTTTATATAGTTTTGTCTCATGGTAATCAATCAAAAAATTCAATTCAACAAGCATTTATTAAAAGCTTATAATAGTGAAAGCCCTCTTCTAAGAACATTTGAGAAAAAAGATAAAGGCAAATTCCTTCAAGTGAAGTTGTTTTCACTATGTTGATATAACTACTATCATTTATTTGCCATATTCTGTGTATATGTGTTTGTTTGTGTGTGTTCGTAATACTGAATTCCAAAGAGTTTATCTGACTTACATAATGATATTCAATGGCAAAAGCTGGACAAGTTATGTTGCCTAGTACCTAATTCACTTTTTTCCTTACTACAGATGATTCAGGTTCTGAGTAAGATATACCAGATTAATTTTTTTCCTAATTTGAACAAAATTTGTAAATATTAGATTAGATTTTTAAGGAAACATTCATTTGCATTAGGCAGAGTAATAAAGTATTTTTTATACTGGACTTGGGAGGGAGGAGAAGCCTTGAGATGTAATGTTGTTTTTAATGTTTAATAGTTATATGAACATGAGAAAAGCATTCCCTTTTCTGAGACTCAATTTTTTCAGCTACAAAATGTTTTGTAAAATGTTAGGAAGGATCAAATATGATCATATCTGTAAAGAACTTTATAATTAGTCGTAGTGTTACAACTATCATTAAGTCCAAGTTGATATCCTTACAATACTGGGACTAGGATTCTAGTTTATAGGACCCAATTTTTCACTGGGTCATCTGAATTCAGAGTTGTTACTGTGAATTTTGGTACCTGGGGCCAAATCATTTTTATAAAGGAACAGAGGCCATAGGCCACACTCCAATAATGACTTGCTTTCTCATCACTGCTAATGCTACATAGATCTTCACATTAGTTCATAGACAAATTGCCCCGTTGGTTGAAGTCACATGATGATGAAAGGTGGACAATGGAGAACAGGGAGATAAAGATCTCAAAGGGAGAAGGGCACTGTGGTTTCTTCTTCTAAGGTGCTAATATTCAGGGGCTTATGCCTTCTTCTTTCAGTAGTCTTCTATTCTTTCTTGCCTTTTGTCCTTTGACCCCATACTACCTAGCATTACTTTCTTGTTGAGTGAATATTCTAGCAGATTTTGGCACCCTGAACCAGAACCTTGATTCCCTAATATTTATTATAGTTAGTATTGCTTCAATCTCCTTAGTTTGCATTTTCTTACATATTCCTCCTACTTGCTTATTAGTCACAAATATATTTAGAACTGGTTGCTACTAATTTTTCACAGTATTTCAGATTTTTCTAATTAAATTTTGTTTATAAATATTTTGACTCTTGAAATTCCACTACCTTGTTACTATTTCTAATTTATCTTATCAATTAATTTATCATCTATTTCATTAAATCCATATCATTTTTATTTAATAATGTGATCAAACATATTAAATACTTGGAAGAAATTAAAAACATTTCAAGGGACAATTTATTTAGTAAAAATGAAAAGAAATATATCTGATGGGACAGAATGGGATGGTGGAAAGAAGGTAACTATTTTGAGTCAAAGAATGTGGGTTTGGATCCTGATTCTGTGGCTGTTAAGACAAGGGACTTTGAATAAGAGTAAGTTTCTTTAGTCCTCAATTTCCTCATTTGTAAAAAACAAAAAGAACTTCCAGCGGTAAATCAGATGTTCTTTATTTTCAACAACATATGCCTATACCTCTATTTATATTCTGGTTACATTTCATTTTTCTCTTCTCCTTTCATGTCTTTCTACCATCTTTCATTCTTCACTTCCCTACTTTCCTCTTCTATTTTCTTCATACATTTAAGTGGTTACTATAACTTTGAAGTTGCTTATTAAATTAGGATTTTTCAATATATGCCAGATCTGATACTCCTTATTTGTAGATAGAATTCAATACTTTTAGATTAATAGTATTCTATGGAAGTACATGGTCCCACTGAATTCACTATAGGTTCATGGAGCTGTTTGAAAATAAAAATGAGACCAAAATGCTAAGCTAAGTGATGGAAAAAATGGGCTGGAAGCAACAGGTATGTTTTATTAAGTCAGCATAGGAGCAATTTACATTTTACCGAATTGTGTTAGTCCTCTTTTCTTAGTGAATTATTATTTCTCCTTCTTTAAGTTATATTGTTTATGCTTCCAGGAGGCAAAACATCTTAGTATGTGTAAAACTTTAATTGTTGAAATTATATTGCTTACAAGCTTTTCAAATTAGATGAGAATTTTGTATGTGTATGTGTGGTAGATCCAAAACTGCAAATTTAGCCTTTTTCAAAAACATATTTGAAATCCAATTTATACTTTCCCATCCCAAGTATTTTATATGCATATCAAGGAATGAAGGTATAGGAGAAGAGAATGTAATCATCTTCTTTATAATAGGCCCTGTACTAATCACTTCACAAATATCTTTTCATTTGATCTTCATAACAATGTGAGGTAATGTTATTATCATTCACATTTTACAGGCGAAGAAGCTAAGATAAACAAAAGTATAGTGACTGATCTGGGATCACGTTGTAAAGAACAACAGCTTCCTAATTCTAGGCCTACTATTCTATCTATTGTACCACACGTTACAGGACATGCCATTGATTTGAGTTTTAGAGAAAGCATTATTGTCAAAATGTTTATTGGCTTTTTTTCTAGTGAAAGTTCATTCCATAAAATGGAGAAATTGAAGCATAAACTCATGGGACTGACTTCTGCAGAATGGCCAGTAGATTTGTAAGGGGTATTAACCAAATAGAAAGATATTATTTTCTAGGTTTTTCTGAGATTCCTGCAGAGCTCATTGAGGCCAGTGATATTACAAATTAACATTTATACTCTTGGGAGAGTTCTGAAACAGCTAACTGGGGAGATAGGGAAATTAAAATGAAATTATATCATATTACTTTTAGAGTCAGTAATGGATAATACCTATTTGTGTATAGAAGGGGTCCAAGAGTGGGGGATAGAGTATGATACCACTACTTGATTCCTTATTATTATTTATATGCATTCTTACATTGCTTTCACGTTTAAGTAAATAGTTTGCTATAGATTTCTGACTTTTTGGAACCAAGTGACCAATAGGGCAATATTAAGCCCTATTGCCTCAGAAAAAAAAAAAAGAATTACTTTTCTCTATTCAGGTTACTAATACATCAACTTCATGGGTAATGAAACTGTGTAAAAAATATCTCATTCCTCCCTCTTTTCAGGGAAAGTTGTCACTTGGATATCCCTAACTCTGATCGTGGGATCAGAGAATCGTTAGAACTAGAACCTGCAAAGACTTCAGGTACTCAATTGATATATATATATATGTAGTTGCTACCTGATCTAGTTACTCTTATAGTCATTTCAGTAATTATCTTTAGCCTCCTATTTCCTTTGCTCAAATACACATTTTTTCAGGTAATTGAAAACAAATAACTTTTTGGAGTTTAGCTGTGACTTCTTTAATTGGCATCAAAACGTGAAATATCACTTTTCTTTTACATTGTCATACTGAAAAAACACTAGGTTTAATTGAATCAATTCTCCTCTCCATGTGTCTCGTGCCATATATTATATACGGTAATGAATGTCTCAGAGAGTTGACAAGTACCTTAAACAGTTATCTTTTCTGTCATCCAACTTTGAGAACAGAACCACAAATAAATACTCCAAGGCAAATAAGAATATATCCTATTAAAATAGGATATGATAAGATTCATTCTTTCATTCAACTCTTTCAGTTCTAAAATAGTATAATGTGAAAGAAGTAAAATGACAGTGAATAGAAAGGTGGCTTAAAAGTGAAAAAGAGTTGGGTTCTACTGTTGCTTCTAACATATGCTGACTGCATGTCTAGAGTGAATTGATTAAAATCTCAGTGTCCAGGCTATTCCATCAAATTATAAATTGTAGATTACTTGCTGATTTATATCATTACAGGATAATGTAATGATAGGAAAGTAGAGTTTGTTTTCATTTATATGACTTAGTATATAATAATTCTCTATTAATCTAATTTTCCTGATATTTTATTTGTCATATTTGTTTTTAGAGAAGTTTTATATGCCTCAAAAGTTTTGATAACTTTTCTTCTTATCCTATGTGCATTGACTTTAATTAGATAAATTCTTTCTTAATTTAATTGAAAATGACTATTCTTTAAGATATCCTGTATTTCTTCCAATTTTACTTAGATATTTAAAAAACATTTTATTAATGCTGTTTTAAACACTCCATTCCATTTCTAATATATCCCAGTACACGACTACTCTATTTTTAGCAATCAAAAATTAAATCAAAATTAGTCAACTGGTTTAATGACTAAATGTGACAACATTATACATTTATAGTCTCTCTCCTCTCCAAAGAAAAGAAAAAAAAATCCTTGGATCCTTATTTTCTTTAAGAGGCTAAATAAACTGCTTATTCAATTGAGTCTTGTATATTCAAACCAGATGAGGATAAAAGTTTTTTTTTCTCTCTCCACACCTTTTCCAATAATTTCTGTTATCTCCCCCATAAAAATATTATAATTCATTTATTGATGGACATGAGTTTTAGGGGAAATAGTATTAGTGCAAGTGTTTCTTTCACTATGCTGACTCTTAATTTTTTTAGCTTTGATGACCCTACTGTCCATTTTTGTTCCTATTCATTCTTTATTACTAAAACAAAAAAAAAATTGCAAGAAGGCTTATTTTGGCACAAAGTATAGAAGATCATATTAAGATTTTAAAAATTAGATTCCTTAAAATGTGAAAAAGACTGCATAGATAATATTATTTTCTTGGGTTGGAATAAATGATCTATAGTTACTATTCTAATAAGGATTGTATTTCTAGCTTTAAATTGTTTCTCCAAATCAGTGGGAAGATTAAGACTGTACCATATCCTATTATATCATAGTTAAAGACACTTCAGAGGTCATCTGTTTCAATCAATGTTTAAAAAAAATGAATCTTCTCTGCATTCCTACTGAGTGGTCAACTATTCTAATAATTTGTGAATTATTTCTCTTAGGTTTCATATTAATCAGGGTAGATAGGTGGTACAGTAAATAAAATACATAGCCTAGAATCAGGAAGATTCACCTTTCTGAGTTCAAGCACATTCTCAGACACTAACTGTGTCATCCTGAGTAAATCACTTAGCGCTCTTTACTTTACTTTCCTTATTTTTAAAAGGAGTTGGAGAAAGAAATGGCAAACCACTCCCATATGTCTGCCAAGAAAATCCCAAATGAGGTCACAAAGAATCAAACACAATTGAAATGATATAATAACAAGAAAACAAATCCTCTTTCCCAGGCTAATACTGTCTAGTGTACCTAATATCCTGCATAGTCTACAGCAATTTAAGATGCTGAATATTTATGAATGTAAAGCTAAGGACTAAAATATATTAGATAATTTTATCACAAGAGTCAGAAAAAAAGAAGAAAAAATATTTCTTGCAAAAAATGAGATGTAGAATTAACCTTTCATCTACAAAAGTTCTGAAGTTTTCTCTAAGCTCAATGTGAGTCCACAGTGTAATAAGATAGTCAAAAAAGCTATTGCAGTTGTTAGAAAGTTTAGGTATCCATAAAAATGTAATTGGTAATGTATATAACTTGATTTTGCATTCTATCATTGAGCTCTTTACTTCCAAATTGTGTTTTTAGCTCAAGATATGATGTTATTGATGTAAAGAAATTTTTTGGAAGCAAGATGCATTTTTATTAATATAAATCAGCAAGTAATTTACAATTTATAATTTGATGGAATAGCCTGGACACTGAGATTTTAATCAATTCACTCTAGACATGCAGTCAGCATATGTTAGAAGCAACAGTAGAACCCAACTCTTTTTCACTTTTAAGCCACCTTTCTATTCACTGTCATTTTACCTCTTTCACATTATACTATTTTAGAACTGAAAGAGAAACAAGATCATTTCAGAGGTACATATGTATCTTACTTTAGCAAGAATCAAATCATTTGAGTTCATTCTAGTGATCAGAAGCATGAGTTTTATTATGAAATGTAGTTAACAAAAGATGAGGGTGTGTTTAAGAAAGCAAGTCATTACCATAAGTAGTAAAAAAAAGTTTTTTTTTTCATCCTTTTCTTTTTTTAAAGCTTTTTTTTCTGTAAAAAATTTAATACTATTTTTTACAAAAAATTCTGAAACCTGTTTCTAGTAAGTTCCATTTCATTCTCAGATGATAGCATACAGAGATTTCCATTCATCAACACTGCAACATCTCTAAAATCACTGGGTCTGCTGTTTTGTGCTTGTAACCAAATCAATAAAGCCATCACCACTTCCCAGACACTTGGCCGCAAAGTGACAAGAATTAAAAGATAAGGCTATAGATTTTTTTCCCTGAAAGAAATTAGGAAAAAAACCAACATCATTTATGGAAAGAAATAGTTATGCCAACAGAAAAAGTAATGAAACTATTAAAAAGGAATTTCTCTCAGGATAGTGGCACAATACAGAAAACCTCATAAAAATGAAAAAAAAAACTCTTATGATCTCAAAAACAATTGATGTGTAAAAAGAATTCATGAATCAGAAGTTGAACTGATGCTAACATCTCTTACAAGGTCTATCTAACTCAGCTGATGGAAGCCATGACACCAATTGTAAAGCCTTAATATGTGAAAAGAATTGGCAAATATCTGAAAAATGGAGGAGCAGATTGCACAAGCATTGTATTTGCCAATTTCTCTTCTGTTCTTTGGGTTCACTAATGAAAAACAAAAAGTCAAGCAGAATGTCCTCACTCTTGCTACTGAAATAAAATTTTAAAATAATGGTTAATCCATTTTTATTTCTTTGTGAAAAGGAAAGATATTGCTGGTGACAATTGGTAATATGTTGCTGGGTTTTTTTTTTTTTTTAGCCAAAATAGATTTTACCTTCTTGTTAAAGTCAAAAATTAATTTGTAGCAATCCACAAAATTGATATGAAGACATTTAATGTGTTCACATAATTATGGAATTTGAGAGCTGAAACTTGCATTAGCTTCAATTCACATCAGAAAGAAATCCATGCTTGCAACATTTTACAAAAATGACTCCACTTGAACATCTCTAAATAAAGGTAATCTACAATTTCTGGAGACAGTTAGCTATTACAGACAGCTTGAAATATAAAGATTTTTTCCTGATATCAAGCTTAAAGATATTTCTAGGTAATTTTTATCCGTTGATATTTGTTTTGTCCTCTGAGGTCAAACAGAGTAAGTTTAATCACTCTAACCTTTCCAATACTTAACAACTACTAGTATATATCTCCAAGACTTAACTTCTCCAGGTCAAATTATTTCTGTGACATACATTTATGGTCTTCTTCCATCATGTTGGATGTAGTATCCAGATTAGGTTGTAGTGTCTTAGATTGTAGTGTCCAGATCTGAACAGATGTGCTGTGACTTCATAAACTATTTATTATAAGCGATCTTAGCAGCCCAGTATCAAGAGAAATTCCATTTAAAAGAACTGCAGGCAAAATGTTTGAGTATCTACCTGTCAAGACAAATATAGGAACTATATGAATACAATTCTCACACAAATAAAAATACAATTTAGATGGTAAATCCCTATTTAGAGGAATGCAGTGAGAGTAGAGGGAAAGTTAGTTACATTAATCCTCACTTGATATTCTCTATTTAGGCTTTCTGAACTTGATATCTTTCCCTTTTATATAGTTTTAGAATACTTAGTGTCACCAAAATGGCAGATATATGCACCTATACATACATACATGCATATATATATGAGTATGCACACATGTATAGGCATAACTTCATTATGTATAAATACATTACAATATGCAGAACTTTAGAACATGATTATATACATATGTACTCTTGAAAAATATAGTTTGTAGACCATATGCAATGGAACACTACTAAGTAAGAAGAATCAAAATTGCATGTGTCTAAAATAAAAATCAAAATGGATCATTTTGATAGTGATGTTTTGTGTGGGAGAAATAACATAGACAAAATCAAGGACGCAAAGGAGTGGGGAGGAATGTGGACTGGTCATGTAGAGAAATTGAAGAATTGAGAAAACCATTTAAAAATATGCATTGGTACTTCTTAAGTATTCAATAAACTAGCAGAAAACTTCCATATGGTTAGATGAACATTATGTAGTATTTTTGCAAGTAAATACATGAGAATTATATGAAGTTCCAAAACATGGGGAATATAAAAGTTGCTAGTAGAACTATGCAAAGTGTCAAGATTATTAGTCCATCTGAATATCAAAGTGAACTAAATAATATAATATTTCTAGCCCATAAATATACCAACTGTATAAGATAGAGTTTACATATATAGTATTTAATAAATGTGTATGTGTATGTATGTGTGTGTGTGTGTATGTGTGTGTGTGTGTGTGTGTGTGTATGAATGTAAGTAAGACTAGAGAGATTACTTTGGAAATGCGATAGATAGCTATAAAATGTAATTTAAAAGTAATTACACTGGGATGAAGGCAAGATGGTGGAGATTTCTTTCTGACCTTCTCCTACTACCCTCAAACCAATTACAAAATCCATCCTCTGAGTTAGTTCTGGAGTGTCAAAATCCATGAATATTGTGAATGCAGCAAATTACCAGAAGAAGATAATTTCAAAGATCACCAGAAAAAGCCTGTTTTGGTCAGGCACAGGAGGAGGTGGCCAGGTGAGGGATGAAGCTCATGCTGTGCAGACCCGGGGGGTGCTTGCATGACAGGGCAAACTCCATGGCAGGGAATCTACAGGGAGGAGCCAACACCAATGTTGGCTACGCTGTCCCAGCTTCAAGCCAGTACATCAGAAGCCCAAAATGCCAGTCTCACAGGACATGGACATGCCTACTCAGCACTGGGAGTGAGTCAGCATGGATCCAGTTGAGCTGCAGCTGCTTTGCTGCTGCCTGGAGAGGCTGCTTTTCCCTAAAAGCAGATCCTAAGGATTTGTTTGTTTGTTTGTTCTAATGAGTAAAAAGGCAAAGAGAACTCTAACTATAGATAGTTTCTATGGTGAAAGTGAAGAATAGATTTTAAACCCTGAGGAGACTAAAAGCAGATTGTCTCCAGATGAAGCCCCAAAGGGTAATATATCATGGTCCCCAGCACACAAAGCTCTCCTGGAAGAAATTAAAAGGATCTCAAAAGAGAGCTAGAAGAAAAATGAGAAAAGGAAAGGAAAACTTTGAAAGAGGGTTGGAAAAATGCATATAACTCATTAAAAGATAAATTTGATAAAATGGGAAAAGAAAACAATTCCCTGAAGAACAGAATTTGTGAAATGGCAAAGGTAAATAACTCCTGGGAAAACAGAATTTATGAAATTGAAAAAAGAAAATAACTTCTAATAAAACAAAAATTTTGAAATGGAAAAAAAATTCCATAGAACAAAACAACTCATTTAAAAACTCACTTGGATAAGCTCAAAAAGAAGTAAAAAAAAGTAAATGAAAAAAAAATTCACTAAAAATCAGAACTGAACAAATGGAAATGAATGACTTGATGAGACATCAAGAATCAGTCAAGCATAAATGGTCAAAGGCTATGAACAGATAATTTTCAGATGACGCAACTAAACTATTTCTACTCATATGAAAGGGTGTTCCAAATCACTATTGATCAGAGAAATGCAAATTAACTCAACTCTGAGATACCATAATACATCTGTCAGGTTGGCTAAGATGACAAGAAAAAATAATGATGAATGTTGGAGGGGAGGCGGGAAAACTGGGACACTGATGCATTGTTGGTGGAATTGTGAATGAATCCAACCAATCTGGAGAAGAATCTGGAATTATGCCCCCAAAGTTATCAAACTATGCATATCCTTTGATCCAGCAGTGTTACTACTGGGCTTACATCCCAAAGAGATATCAAAGAAGGGAAAGGGACCTGTATGTGCCAAAATGTTTGTGGCAGTCCTTTTTGTAATGGCTAGAAACTGTAAAATGAATGGATGCCCATCAATTGGAGAATGGTTGGGTAAATTGTGGTATATGAATGTCATGGAATATTATTGTTCTGTAAGAAATGACCAGCAGAATGAATACAGAGAGGCTTGGAGAGAATTACATGAACTGATGCTAAGTGAAATGAGCAGAACCAAGAGATCATTATATACCTTAACAACAATACTGTATGAGAATGTATTCTGATGGAAGTGGTTATCTTAAACAAAAAGAAGATCCAATTCAGTTCCAATTGATCAATGATGGACAGAATCAGCTACCCCCAGAGAAGTAACACTGGGAAATGAATGTGGACTACTTGCATTTTTGTCTTTCTTCCCAGGTAATCTTTACCTTCTGAATCCAATTTTTCTTTTGCAACAAAAGAATTGTATAGATCTGCACACATATATTATATCTAAGATATGCTTTAACATGTTTAACATGTATGAATCTGTCTGCTATCTAGGGGAGGAGGTAAAGGGAGAAAAAGGAAAAGTTGGAACAGAAGTGAGTGCAAGAGACAATGTTGCAAAAATTACCCATGCATATGTTTTTTCGATAAAAAAGCTATAATAAAATATAAAAAGAATCAGTCAAGCAAAACCAAAAAATGAAAAAAAAAATAGAAAAAAATGTAAATTGCCTACCTGGAAAAACAACTGACCTGAAAAATAGATCTAGGAGAGACAATCTAAAGAATATTGGACTCCCTGAAAACTATGATGAAAAAAAAGAGCCTAGACACTATTTTCAGGAAATCATCAAACAGAACTGATGACATAGAATAAGAAGGTAAAATAGTCATTGAAAGAATTCACCGAACACCACCTGAAAGAGACTCCAAAATTAAAATTCCAAGGAATATCATGGCTAAATTTCAGAACTATCATACCAAGGAAAAAATATTACAAGCAGACAGAAAAAAAACAATTCAAATACCGAGGAGCCACAATAAGGATCACCCAGGATCTAGCAGCTGTCATCTTAAAGGATCACGGGCCCTAGAATCTGATATTCCAAAAGGAAAAGGAACTTGGAATGCAGCCAAGAATAAACTACTCTGCTAAACTGAGCATTTTCTTCCAGGGGAGAAGATGGGCATTCAATGAAACAGGTGAATTCCATTTATTTCTGAAGAAAAGACCAGAGCTAAACAAAAAATTTGACCTTCGAAGATAAGACTGAAGAGAAGCATAAAAAGGTAAAAAGAACTCTTGAGAACTGTGTTTCTGTTATGAATATACATAGAGAATGCATGCATAATTTGATTTTACTGTTGTAATACAAAAAAAGGAACTAGAGGTAAAAAAGGGGGTAGTACCAGAAAAAGGAAAAAAAAAAGTGGAGGGAAAATGAGGGAAATTACATCTCAGGAAGAAGCAGAGGAAACCTATTATTTTGAAGGAAAGAAGGATTTGGGGGGGGGGGGTGAACATTGTGTGAATCTTGCTCTCATCAGATTTGGCTCAAAGAGAAAATATTAGACATATTTGATTTACAGAAAAAAAAAAAAACTTCTCTCACTTTATTGAAAAGTAGAAGGGGAAAGGCAAAAAGGGAAGGGTAGACTTTTAAATAGAAGGGAAAACAGAAATAGTAGGGGAGAGGTATAAGAAAGGGGAGAGACTCTAAAGGGGGAGGGATTCTAAAGGGGGAAGACTGCTTGAGACAAGTGGTACTCATAAGTAAAATACTGGGGAGAAAGGAAAGGGAAAAAAGGAAAGAGAAAAGTAAAATCTAGGGAAAATAAGATGGCAGGAAATAGAGAATTAGTAGTTTTAATCATAAATGTGAATGGAGTGAACTCTCTCATAAAGCAGAAGTAGATAGCAGACTGGATTAAAAGTCAGAATCTTACAATATGTTGTTTACAAGAAACACATTCAAAGCAGGGTGATACAAACAGAGTAAAGATAAAAGACTGAAGCAGAATCTATTATGTTTCAGTTGGAGGGGGGGAAAAAAAAGCAGGGGTAACCATCCTGATCTCAGATCAAGCAAAAGCAAAAATAGATCTAATTAAAAGAGATAAAGAAGGAAACTATATCTTGCTAAAGGGCACCATAGACAATGAAGCAATATCAATACTAAATATATATGCACCAAGAGATATAATGGGAAATTCATAAAGGAGAAGTAAAGAGAGTTGCAAGAAAAAATAGACAGCAAAACTATAATAGTGGGAGATCTCAACCTTGCTCTCTCAGAACTAGATAAATCAAACCACAAAATAAATAAGAAAGAAGTTAAAGAGGTAAATAGCATAATAGAAAAGTTAGGTATAATAAATCTTTGGATAAAACTAAATGGATACGGAAAGGAATACACTTTCTTCTTGGCAGTCCATCGAACCTATACAAAAATTGACAATATATCAGGACATAAAGACCTCAAAATCAAATGCAGGAAGTCAGAAATAGTATAGGCCTTTTTTTTTTTTAAATCACGATGTAATAAAAATTACATTCCATAAAAAGCCATGGGAAAATAGACCAAAAAATAATGGGAAACTAAAAAATGTCATCCTAAAAAATAATGGGTGAAACACAAATAATAGGTACAATTAATAATTTCATCCAAGAGAATGACAATAATGAGATAACATACCAAAATTTGTGGGATGCAGCCAAAGTGGTAATAAGGAAAAATTTTATATCTCTAGCAGCTTACTTCCATGAAATAGAGAAAGAGAAGATCAATGAATTGGGCTTGCAACTAAAAAAAATGTTAGAAAAAGAACAAATTAAAAACCCCCAATCCAATACCAAACTTGAATTTCTAAAAATAAAAGAAGAGATCAATAAAATTGAATTGATAATAAAATTAAGAGTTGATTTTATGAAAAAAACAACAAACTAGACAAACCTTTAGTTAATTTGATTAGAAAAAGGAAAGAGGAAAATCAAATTGTTGGTCTCAAAAATGAAAAGGAAAAACTTTTTACCAATGAAGAGGAAATAAGAGCAATAATTAAGAGCTATTGCTCAAATTTATGCCAGTAAATTTGACAACATAAGTGAAATGGAGGAATGCCTACAAAAATATAGATTGCCCAGATTAACAAAAAAAGAAATAAATTACTTAAATAGTCACATTTTAGAAAAAAAGAAACAGAACAATCTATTAATCAACTCCCTAAGGAAAAATCCCCAGGACCAGATGGATTTAGATGTGACTTCTACCAAACATTTAAAGAACAATTAATTCCAATACTATATGAACTATTTGAAAAAAAAATAAGGAATGAAGGACTCCTACCAAATTCGTTTTATGACACAGACGTGGTACTGATACCTAAATCAGGTAGGACAATAAAGAAAATTATAGACCAATCTCCCTAATGAATATTGATGCAAAAATCTTAAATAAAATATTAGCAAAGAGATTACATAAACTCATCCCCTGGATAATACACCATGAGCAAGTAGGATTTATACCAGGAATGCAGGACTGGTTTAATATTACCATAATTGACTATATCAATAACCAAATTCACAAAAACCATATGATTGTTTCAATAGATTCAGAAAAGGCATTTGATAAAATCCAAAACCCATTCCTATTAACACCCACACTCTAGAGAGTGTAGGAATAAATGGACTTTTCCTTAAAAGAGTCAGTAGTATCTATTTAAAACTATTGGTAAGCATCATATGTAATGGGGATAAACTGCAACCATTCCCAATAAGATCAGGAGTGAATCAAGGTTGCCCACTATCACCATCACTATTCAATATTGTATTAGAAATGCTAGCTTTGGTAACAAGAGATGAAAAAGAGATTAAAGTAATTAGAGTAGGTAATGAGGAAACCAAATTATTACTCTTTGCAGATGATATGAAGGTAAAGTTAGAGAACCCCAGATAATCAACTAAAAAGCTATTAGAAATAATCAACAACTTTAGCAAAGTTGTAGGATATAAAATAATTCCACATAAAACAACAGCATTTTTATACCTCAATAACAAGATAAAACAGCAAAAGATAACAAAGAGGGATTCCATTTAAAATAACTGGCAATAGTATAAAATATTTGGGAATCTATCTGCCAAGGGAAAGTCAGGAACTATATGAGCAAAACTACAAAACACTTTCCATACAAATAAAGTCATATTCAAACAATTGGAAAAATATCAACTGCTCATGGATAAGTCAAGCGAATATAATAAAGATAGCAATCCTACCTAAGCTAATTATTTATTTAGTGCTATACCAATCAAACTCCCAAGAAACTATTTTACTGACCTAGAAAAAATTACAACAAAATTCATCTGGAAGAACAAAAGGTCAAGAATTTCAAGTGAACTAATGAAAAAAAAAAATCAAGTAATGGCAGTCTAGCTGTGCCAAATGTAAAACTATATTATAAATCAGTGGTCATCAAATACATTTGGTAATGACTAAGAAAAAAAATATATTTGATCATTAGAATAGGTTAGATTCACAGGATGAAATAGTCAATAACTATAGCAATCTAGTGTTTGAAAATCCAAAGACCCTAGCTTTTGGAATAAGAATTCACTATTTGACAAAACTGCTGGGAAAATTGGAAACTAGTATGGCAGAAAGTAGACACTGACCCACACTTAACACCTTATACCAAGATAAGGTCAAAATGGATCCATGGTCTAGACATAAAGAATGATATTATAAATAAATTAGGAGAACATAGAATAGTTTACCTCTCAGACCTGTGGAAGAGAAAGGAATATATGGCCAAAGAAAAACTAGAGATTATTATTGATCACTAAATAGATAATTTTGATTATATTAAGTTAAAAGGTTTTTGTATAAATAAAACTAATGCGGATAAGATTAGAAGGGATGCAATAAACTAGGAAAACATTTTTACATCCAAAGGTTCTGATAAAGGCCTCATTTCTAAAACATATAGAAAACTGACTCAAATTCATAATAATTCAAGCGATTCTCCAGTTGACAAATGGTCAAAGGATATGAACAGACAATTTTCAGATGAAGAAATTGAAACTATTTCTCTTTCTTATAGCACTTTATTTACAAGATATATGCATGGGCAATTTTTCAGCATTGACAATTGTAAGACATTTTGTTACAACTTTTCCTCTCCTTCTCCCCATCCTTTCTTCCAGATGGCAGGTTGTCAATACATGTTAAATATATTGAAGTATAAGTTAAATACAATATGTGCATACATGTCCAAACAGTTATTTTGCTGTACAAAAAGAATCAGACTTTGAAATAATTAGCCTGTGAAGGAAATCAAAAGTGAAGGTGGACAAAGATAGAGGGTTTGGGAATTCTATGTAGTGGTTCATAGTCATCTCCCAGAGTTCTTTCGCTGCGTGTAGCTGGTTCAGTTCATTACTGCCCCATTGGAACTGATTTGGTTCATCTCATTGTTGAAGAGGGCAACGTCCATCAGAATTGATCATCATATAGTATTGTTGTTGAAATATATAACGATCTCTTGGTCTTGCTCATTTCACTCAGCATCAGTTCATGTCTCTCCAGACTTTTCTGAAACCATGCTGCTGGTCATTTCTTACAGAACAATACTATTCCATAATATTCATATATCACAATTTATTCAGCCATTCTCCAATTGATGGGCATCCACTCAGTTTCCAGTTTCTGGCCACTACAAAGAGGGCTACCACAAACACTCTTGCACATACAGGTCCATTTCCTTTCTTTAAAATCTCTTTGGGATATAAGCCCAGTGGTAACACTGCTGGATCAAAGGGTATGCACAGTTTGATAACTTTTTGAGCATAGTTCCAAATTGGTCTCCAGAATGGCTGGATGTATTCACAATTCCAACAACAATTTATTAGTGTCCCAGTTTTCCCACATTCTGCATTATCTTTCCCTGTCATTCTAGCCAGTCTGACAGGTGTGTAGTGGTATCACAGAGTTGTCTTAATTTGCATTTCTTTGATTAATAATGACTTGGAGCATCTGTTCATGTGGCTAGAAACAGTTTTAATTTCTTTGTCTGAGAATTGTCTGTTCATACCCTTTGACCATTTATCAATTGGAGAATGGCTTGATTTCTTATAAAACTATTCTCCCAGTTTATTGTTTCCCTTCTAATCTTGTCTACATTAGTTTTGTTTGTACAAAAACTTTTCAATTTGATATAATAAAAATTTTCTGTTTTGTGCTCAATAATGATCTCTAGTTCTTCTTTGGTCATAAATTCCTTCCACTTCCACAGTTCTGAGAGGTAAAATAGCCTATGTTCTTCTAATTTATTTATGATCTCATTCTTTATGCCTAGGTCAGGAACCTATTTTGACCTTATCTTGGTGTAAGGTGTTAAGTGTAGGTCAATGCCTAGTTTCTGCCATACTAATTTCCAATTTCTCCAGCAATTTTTGTCAAACAGTGAGTTCTTATCTCAAAAGCTAGGGTCTTTGGGTTTGTCAAACACTAAATTATTAAAGTTCTTGACTGTTTTGTCCTTTGAACCTAACCTATTCTACTGATCAACTAGTCTATTTCTTAGCCAATACAAAATGCTTTTGGTAACCTCTGCTTTATAATATAATATATTATAATATAATTTACAGTTAGGCCACCTTCATTTAATTTTTTTCCATTAATTCCCTTGAAATTCTTGACCTTTGGTTTGTCCATATGAACTTTGTTATTATTTTTTTCTAGATCATTAAAATAGATTTTTGGGAGGCTGATATAGTGCTAAATATATAGATTAGTTTAGATAGTATTGCCATCTTTATTATGTTTGCTTGCCCAATACAAAAGCATTTAATATTTTTTCCAATTGGTTAGATCTAACTTTATTTGTGCGGAAAGTATTTTGTAGTTTTGTTCATATAGTTTCTGATTTTCCCTTGGCAAATAGATTCCCAAATATTTTATACTATCAGTAGTTACTTTAAATGGAATTTCTCTTTGTAACTCTAACTGTTGGATCTTGTTAGTGATATTTAAGAATGCTGATGACTTATATGGGTTTATTTTGTATCTTGCAACTTTGCTAAAGGAGTGGATTATTTCTAATAGCTTTTTAGAAGAATCTCTATGGTGCTCTAAGTATACCATCATATCATCAGCAAAGAGTGATAATTTGGTTTCCTCATTGCCTATTCTTATTCCTTGAATCTCTTTCTCAACTCTTATTGCCAAAGCTAGCATTTCTAATACAACATTAAATAGTAACAGTGATAGTGGGCAACCTTGTTTCACTCCTGATCTTATTGGGAATGATTCCAGTTTATCGTCATTACATATGATGCCTACTGATAGTTTTAAGTAGATGCTACTGATTATTTTAAGGAAAAGTCCATTTATTCCTACCCTCTTCAGTGTTTTTAATAGGAATGGATGTTGGATTTTATCAAATGATTTTTCAGCATCTATTGAGACAATCATATTGTTTTTGTTAATTTGGTTATTAATATGGTCAATTATAATAATAGTTTTCCTAATATTGAACCAGCCCTGCATTCCTGGTATAAATCCTACTTGATCATGGTGTATTATCCTGGGGATGATTTTCTGTAGTCTTTTTGCTAATATCTTATTTAAGATTTTAGCATCAATATTCATTAGGAAAAAAATATTCATTAGGGAGATTGGTCTATAATTTTCTTTCTCTGTTTTCTCTATACTGATTTAGGTATCAGTACCATGTTTCTGTCATAAAAGGAATTTGGTAGGATTCCTTCATTCCCTATTTTTTCAAATAGTTTATATAACATTGGGGCTAATTGTTGTTTAAATATTTGGTAGAACACACATGTAAATCCATCTGGTCCTGGGGATTTTTTTCTTAGCAAGTTGATTAATAGCTTGTTCTATTGCTTTTTCTGAAATGGGACTATTTAAGCAATTTATTTTTTCCTCTGTTAATCTGGGAAGCCTATATTTTTGGAGGTAGTTGTCCATTTCACTTAGGTTATCAAATTTATTGGCATAAATTTGGGCAAACTAACTCCTTATTATTTCTGTAATTTCCTCTTCATTGGTGGAAAGTTCTCCCTTTTCATTTTTAAGACTAACAATTTGATTTTCCTCTTTCCTTTTTCTAAGCAGATTTACCAAAGATTTATCTATTTTATTGTTTTTTTCATAAAACCAACTCTTAGTTTTATTTATTAATTCAATAGTGTTTTTTTTTTACTTTCAATATTGTTAATTTCTCCTTTTAATTTGAGAATTTCAAGTTTAGTATTTGATTGGGGGTTTTTAATTTGGTATTTTTCTAGCTTTTTAAGTTATAAGCCCAATTCATTGATCTTCTTTTTCTCTATTTTATTCAAGTAAGTCTCTAAAGATATAAAATTTCCCCTTATTACTGCTTTGGCTGCATCCCACAAATTTTGGTATGATGTCTCATTGTTATCATAATCTTGAATGAAATTATTAATTGTTTCTTTAATTTGCTATTTTACCCAATCATTCTTTAAGATGATTGTTTAGTTTCCATTTCCTTTTTGGTCTATTTACCCCTAATTTTTTTTTTTTTTTGTTGAATCTAGTTTTTATTGCATTGTGATCTGAAAAGAAAGCACTTACTATTTCTGACTTCCTGCATTTAATTTTGAGGTCTTTGTGTCCTAATATATGGTCAGTTTTTGTATAGGTTCAATGAAATGCTGAGAAGAAGAATGCTCCTTTTTGTCACCATTCAGTTTTCTCCAAAGATCTATCATACCTAATTTTTAAAAATATTCTCTTTACCTCTTTAATTTCTTTCTTATTTGGTTTATTGTTTGATTTATCTAATTCTGAAGGTACAAGTTTGAGATCTCCCACTATTATAGTTTTGCTGTCTATTTCTTTTTGCAACTTTATTGACTTCTTCTTTAGGAAGTTAGATGCTATACCACTTGGTGCATACATGTTTAATACTGATATTGCTGCATTGTCTATGCTACTCTTTAGCAAGATAGTTTCCTTCCTTATCTCTTTTAATTAGATAAATTTTTGCTTTTCCTTCATGTGAGATAAAGATTGCTACCACTGCTTTTTTGACTTCACCTGAAGCATAATAGATTCTACTCCAGCCTTTTACCTTTACTCTGTATCTCCCTGCTTTAAAGGTGTTTCCTGTAAACAACATATTGTAGGGTTCTGACTTTTTATTTAGTCTGCTATCCACCTCCACTTTATGGGAGAGTTGATCCCATTCACATTTATGGTTAAAATGACTAATTCTGTATTTCCTGCCATCTTATTGTCCCCAGATTAGGATTTTATTTTTTTTGCTCCCCCTTACCCCTTTTCCCAGTATTAAACTTACGGGCCCCCACTTGCATCACACAGTTCTCCTTCTTTTGAATCTCTTGCTCCTCCGTTTGAATCTCTTCCCATTTCTTGTATCCTTTCCTTATTACTCTTTTCCTTTCCCCTTTTTCTCTCCCACATTTTAACAAGGTGAGAGAAGATTCTCTGTAAAACACATATGTCAATTATTTTCTCTTTGAGCCAATTCTGATGAGAGTAAGATTCACATAATGTTCCTCCCCCTCTCTAAGTTCCCTCAAATATGATAGGTTTCCTTTGCCTCATCATCACATGTAGTTTCCCTCTTTTTATCTTCCCTTTTCCCTTTTTCTAACACTGTCCCCTTTCCATTTCTATTTCCCTTTTTTATGTTATAGCAGTAAAAACCAAATTATACATGTGTTTTTCATGTATATCCAAAACAGAAATACAGTTCTCAAGAGTTCCTTTTACCTTTTTCTACGTCTCTTGAGTCCTGTGGTTAGAGATCAAATTTTTTGTTTAAGTCTGGTTTTTTTCTTAGAAACAAATGAAATTCCTCTGTTTCATTAAATGTCCATCTTCTTCCATGGAAGAAAATGCTCTGCTTAGCTGGGTAGTTTATTCTTGGCTGCATTCCAAGTTCTTTTGCCTTTTGGAATATCAAATTCCAGGTCCTTTGATCCTTTAATGTGGAGGCAGCCAGATTTTGAATGACCCTTATTGTTGCACCTCGGTATTTGAATTGTTTTTTCCTGGCTGCTTGTAATATTTTTTCTTTAGTCTGATAGTTCTGAAATTTGGCCACAATATTCCTTGGAGTTTTTATTTAAGGGTCTTTTTCAGAAGGTGTTTGATGAATTCTTTCAACGCCTATTTTTCCTTGTGGTTCTATTACATCTGTGTAGTTCTCTTTGATGATTTCCTGTAAAATAGTACCTAGGCTCTTTTTTTCATCATAATTTTCGGGAAGTCCAATAATCCTCAGATTATCTCTCCTAGATCTATTTTCCAGGTCTGTTGTTTCTCCAAGTATATATTTAACATTTTTTTCTAATTTTTCTTTTTTTCTTTTTCTTTCTTTCTTTTTTTTTTTGGTTTTGCTTGACTGATTCTTGATGTCTCAATGAATCATTCATTTCTTTTTGTTCAGTTCTGATTTTTAATAAGTTATTTTCTATGGTGTTTTTCTTTTTTTTCTAATATATAATTGTTCTCTGGGAAGCAGAGAACCCCCCTTCTTGGGGAGGTTTTCGGGCAGCAGCCTTAGTTTCAGTTAATCACTCTAAATGCAGACAGGTGTTAAAAGTTCAGATCTTTTATTGCTTCCTCCAAAATAGCCCAGCTAGTTTTCTTGGTGGCCTAGCTCTCAGCTTGGTTCCAAGAGCTCCCTCCAAATGTCTCCAAATCCAAAGGTTTGTCCTTCAGCCTCTAGCCAGCACCAAGGTGAAAGGGTGAATGAATCTCACTCCATCTCTAAGAGTGAGCTTCTTCTGAACTGCCCTGACTGACTCACTGAAGCTCTATTTATGCTGGGTGTGAAAGGTTGACTCCTCCTCCAAGGGAGTGAGTTAGAGAATTTGTTAAGTATCATGCTATATTAGATAATTATTGTCTCTATCAACTCTAATGAGTTAACACTTTGTAAGGATTCCAACAATTTTCTTCATTAGCTTTTTTAACTTCTTTTTGTATAAGTCCAATTGAGTTTTTAAATGAATTTTTTTCCTCTATGGAATTTTTTTTTCCATTTACTATTTTTTTTTAGTGAGTTATTTTATTTTTCCCATTCACAAATCCTACTTTCTTGGGACTTCTTTATCTTTTCTAAATCACAAATCCTACTTTCCTGGGATTTCTTTACCTTTTCCAATTCACAAATTCTGTTTGCCTGAACTTCCTGGGAGTTCTTTGTCTTTTCCAATTCATATTTCAGGAACTTATTACTCTCTTGCATAACTTCTCTTTCCTTTCCCCATTTTTCTGCTAGCTCTCTTTTAAGATTTTTAATAGTCTCTTCTAGGAGAGATTTGTTATGGGAACCAGGTTACATCCCCCTTTGAGGTTTTGTCTGGAGACTGTTTGCTATTAGTCTCCTTGGGGTTGAAAACCTGCTGTCTTTATGTATAGAAGCTATTGATTGTCCTTTTGATTGTTTTACTCATTTTTTTTTAAAGCCTGTAGTGTCTGCCTTCAGGGCAACAAGGTTACCAGCTTCCTCTGCAGAGCAGGGATAGGTAAATGGACAGTAGTTGTCCTGCAAACAGGCTGCAAAGAGCAGCGAGGTATGGGAGTGCTCTGGGAAAAAGTTCCCCACTGGACATAACTCAGACCTAGAAAGCACAGCCAAGCTGTGGAAGTGCGCAGTGAAGAACCCTGCTATGCAGATTACCAACTGCTCTGGGGCCAGAGGCTGAGCAGTGAATGTGTCACTATCCCCAACCAAAGGTCGTTGTGGAACTGTGGGTGTTAGCAACTGTCCAGCACTAACAGCACAGACAGGAAGTGTCTCTGCCCAGGGAAGCACAGTTGTGCTGTGGCAGTTCTATTGCCCCAGGCCAAGCCCCCCACTGGGCAGATTAGAGGCTGCCTCAGGCTGTGTCTCCCTGCCATGTAGATTTGTGACTGCTCTGGCCATGCTGCAGAATGTAGCTGCACAGCTGTTCTTGGTCTGTGCTGAGTCACTTCTGGTTTTGTGTGTGTATAGCCAGATCTTGTTAGGTTCTGGCATTTTTCAGAGTTTCCTCTACCTTTGGCTTTAATTTCTTTGCTGGTCTGCTTTGTAATCAGGGCAGAGCAGTCAGCCTATGGCAGAGTCATCTCTATAACTTTTCTAACCACAGAGGCCACCCCTACCCAGGTCCGCTCTGGACCTTAGCCTTTGGTTCTATCCCTGCTTTGCTGATCTGTTCTGTCCGCTCAGGACAAACTTTCTGGCGATCTTCCAGATTATCTTTAGCTGGTAAGTTGTACTTCTAATCTTCATGAATTTTACCAGTCAAGCGCTAATTTTGAGGCTGAATTTAATAATTGGTCGTGAGGGTATGAAAAGAGCTTAGAAAGTTGTGTGTGCCTTCTCCGTCATCTTGGCTCCACCCCTGAAACTATTTCTAATCACATGAAAAAGCACTCCAAATCACTATTGATCAGAGAAATGCAAATTAAGACAACTCTTACACACTTATACTCTAACTCACTATACACCTGTCAGATTGGCTAAGATGGCAGGAAAAGATAATGATGAATGTTGGAGGGGGTATGAGAAAACTGGGCCACTGATACATTTTTGATGGAACTATGAATAAATTCTGGAGAGCAATTTGGAAGTATGCTCAAAAAGTTATCAAATTGTGCATACCCTTTGACCTAGCAGTGTTACTACTGGGCTTATATCCCAAAGAGATCTTAAAGGAGGGAAAGGGACCCACATGTACAAAAAATATTTGTGGTAGCCTTTTTTGTGATGGCTAGAAACTAGAAACTGAATGGATGCCCACCAGTTGGAGAATGGCTGAATAAATGATGGTTTATGAATGTTATGGAATATTATTGTTCTGTAAAAAATGACCAGCCAGATGATTTCAGAGAGGCCTGGAGAGATTTACATGAACTGATGCTAAATGAAGTGAGCAGCATCAGAAGTTCATTATATATGGCAAGAAGAAGACTATAAGATGGTCAATCTTGATGGACATGGCTCTCTTCAACAATGAGATGATTCAAATCAATTCCAATTGTTCAATAATGAAGAGAGTCATCTATACCCAGCGAGAGGACTATGGGAAATGAGTATGGACCACAACATAGCATTTTCACTCTTTCTATTACTGTTATCTTGCGTTTTTATTTTCCTTCTCAGTTTTTTTCTTTCTTTCTAGGTCAAATTTTTCTTGTGCAACAAGATAACTCTGTGTGTGTGTGTGTGTGTGTGTGTATGTATGTGTGTGTATCTATATCTATATATGTGTGTGTTTGTTGCATTTAAATATATTTAACACATTTAACATGTATTGTACTATCTGTCACCTAGGGGAGGGAGTGAGGGGAAGAAGGGGAAAATTTGGTACAGAAAGTTTTGCAAAGGTCAATGTTGAAAAATTATCCCTGAATATGTTTTGTAAATGAAAAGCTATACTAATAAAAATAAATAAAAGTAATTATATTGATTTCCAGAAATCATGTGAAACTTTCTCATTACTCTATGAAAAAATATATATCATCTACAATACTCTGGAGATTTTTAAAATAAGTTTAATAATAACATTGTAGGACATTGAGAAACACCTATAGGTGACATGGGAAAATCAAAAGTATTTCAGACGAAAGTGGATTATGGAATTAGTAGATTATGACTTCTAAACATAAGTTGTATATTTGCCATTAGAAGGGACAGGTAATACAAAATATTCTAGAATACATATGCAAGTCATAGGGAATACTTCAAAAATGACCTGAATTGCCATGTTTTTATAGAGTTTATTTTCCATTCCTTTCTTCTATATTTATTTTTTGCTGAAAATACTTGCAATTCATTAGTAAAGGATTTTTAACATAACCAGTATAAAATTTCTCTGGATTTGAACATATAAGTTTCCAGTATAGGAGAAGATACAATAATTGATCTAAATCCAAATGAATATTTTTCCAAGAATTAGTAGAACTACCTAAGCAGTCTTTTCTAGAATTTTAATTCCAATATCAAAAGGAAATTGTAGATAGGAAATTGTTATTTTGTTGAAAGATAATTTGAATTTGAATTATTAGTAAATATACAGATAAGAATGGCCAGGAGGAAGTTGGAAATGCTTATCTGTCGCTCTGAAGCTGGAGAGAAAATCAAGGCTAAAGTTATAGATTAATAAGTTCTTTATATGGTGGTAATTATGACCAAAGTGATAAGTTCAATAGACAGAAAATGATATGAAGAAGAGGACCAAAGATAGAACATTAGTGATTAATTATGTCAAAATGCAGAAGAAAGAAAAAGAATAGCAAGATGGGAAGAAAATAGTCTAATGAAATGTCATGAAAAGTGAGGAAAGGTTATAAAGAAAGGATGATGTTTAAAAATGGTAAGTGGTTGAGAAGTCAAGATAGATAAAGGATATGACACACAACCATTGTATTTGGATATTATGAATTCATTAGAGACCATTTAAAAAAGTAGTAAGAACTGAGACCAAGATTATTAAAAGGGAGAGAAGAGGAAGATGGGGAATTGTGAATTCTATGACAATTAAGCATTTGAAAGGCAGTGCAGTGAAATTGAGTACATGTGGTATATGAAATCAGAGAAGCTAGATTAAAATTTAATTACTATCTGTGTGATCTCAATAAAATTATTTAGTCTCTTTTGACTTATTCATCTATACAATGACAGTGTTGGGCTAAATGACCTTTGTTTTCTATTCTGGCTCAAAAACTTGTGATTCAATGATCCTCAAATCTGATCAATGTAGACTCGTGTGTGTGTGTGTGTGTGTGTGTGTGTGTGTGTGTGTGTATTTGTATTTGCACATTTACATGCATGAATGTGCATGCTTAGCCATTCGGGAGTTGTTTGAAGTAAGTTTCAGCAGTCCTTGCTTTATCCAAACATTGCTTTTATATTTAAGCATGGAGGTATGCAGTATTTTGTTTAGTGGCAAATGTAAGTTTTTATATTCTGTTTTTTTTCCCTTTTTGCTGTCAGAATTTTTAAAAAATCTTATAAACTGACATAATTCCTAGCAACTTCTGCCACCTCTAAAAAAGGCAGAGAAAAAACATGGGATCCTATATTATATAAATTATTTCCATAATGGCCCTTAGGAATATATGAAATGAATGAACAGAATTTGTATATTTGCAATTTTGGTAATTCTAAAAATCTAACAAAAATTTTTTTCTCTTTTTATTTGCCCATATAATTAAAACTGATACATTATCATTAATAACTCCCTCTAATTGGGACAGCCCAATTCGCTATGATTTATTAAATAAAATCTAGGAAGTTGTTTGAGCTACAAAAAGATGAGGGACTTGCTCAGATCACATGGCTATTGAATTTAAGAGACTGGATTTGAACTTAGTCTCTTTTGACTTAATACACAATACTTTAAATGTGCCAGTCTTTTATCTTCTATGCCACACTATCTTTCTATTATTTTTTATCTACTATGGTATAAGGTAAAGAAGGGATGAGAATTACTTTTCATCATTTGGGTTACTAATATATCAACTTCATGGATAGTGAAATTGTATAGAATATATCTTTCTTCCATCTCTTCAGGGAAAGTTGTCACTCAGATAGCCATAGCTTTGGATCTTGGGAGAAGTAAGTTTGAGTAGCATTAAAATGTTAATCTTATTAGATCCCTAAGTTATAGCATGCCTATGATATCTTCTTTGACAAATAAATAATAACCAAATTTTAATGAGTATTTACTATCTTATTAAAGTGTCGGCATGTTAATGTCTAAATAGTTCTCTTTATGATTTTGATAAGTTTTTTTATAATGTAGAAAACAATTCAACTTGCTTTTCTGTATTTTTTTTTTTTTTGCTAATTAAGTTTACTGGTTGGGTTTGCTTTAACCACTTTTAAGTACATCAAATTTTTAATTGAATGAAACATGCCCAGTCATTTTCCTTATGCCAAGGATGTTTTCCACCTTATAATCCAAACTATAGTGTCTTCTCAGTTTTCATCTAATAGTTTTGGCATTTAATGAGGTTTTCATTATTCATTTGCTACAAGGGCTTGCTATATTTGGGCTAAGATCTAACTAACTGTCCCAAAGTTAAGGTACCAGATTAATAATTGAGCTTTTTGGAGGAGAAGGGTGGGCAAGGACAAAGGACAAATGATTCCAGAATGTATTGGTTTCAGATCTTAGGTGAAGTTCAAACTTTGTATAGTAATTCAATAGCTAAAAGTTAGGTCATAAAGGATCCATTAGAAAGATTCAAACATTTCCAAGAGTAATAATTCTTTCATTACATGGAATCATAATCTCCTACATTTGGATTTAGGATATATAAAGGAGCAGTAGAAACTTGATTTTCCAGTGAGCCTTCTTGGTTCTTTGTCATGTTTTTTTTTTTTTCTTTTCCTAGAGTACTCCCTAGGAAAAAACCCAGTGTCAAGTGCATAATAGTGATAAAAAGACGAGAGAAGAGCTAAATAGATTCTTGGAAAGATCTGGACCTCTTTTTTGTGATCAACTTATTGATGCCTTCCTTTTAGGTTATTGTGATCAAACAACTCAGAAATTCATAAGTAAATCAAAAGTAGATTGCATTTCTAAAATTCAAGTTATGATTGCACAGAAAATACTAGATGCGACACATAAAAATTGTTAGGCACTATAATAGCCTAATGCTATTTGTTTGTTAGGAATAATGACTATTGCTTTACTTCTGCAAAAATTATCCAGTGCCAATACATTGTTAATATAATGCATTAGTTCTTGATCTGTCATTAATTGGGGGGATTTATGAAATATGTTGCTGAAATTGTTAGATTAGTCAATTTTTTAGTCTTTAATTCTTTTCTGATGTCTGAGTTTCTGTACATTTTTTTTTCTTTAGGAAAATGGACATTTTTTTTTTACATTTGTCCCCATCCAACTTTGAAAATAAAATAATGAGTTCAATAAAATTAGAAACCCAAAGGAAGAATATACCTTAGAAAACATCTGTTTCAATCCATTTAAATTTGTAACACTATATTTAACTTCTGTCAATACATGATCCTTTCTGATTCTTAAAGAAGGATAAAACCCTAGGCTGACAATTTGTTTCTTGATATATTTGAATATTGACTTAGCCCCTGATCTTTAATTCTTATATGTTGTTGCTTTGAATTTTAACCTTTCTCTGATTTTGTTTGACTATTCTTTTCCTATTTCATTTATTCTTTTTGATTATTTTATTATAATTGTATGCATGAAATGGTTAATGAAGTTGTACAAAGACATCCAAAATTCTTTCCATCTTGAAGAATCTTTGACAATATGAAAAGTTTTATTTAGCTAGAGTATATGGATAATTCACTAAAGAGGATGTATGAATTTGGGGAATGTTGATGATCATACCCCAGTGAAGTCTTGTTTTGGTGTCCCATTGTGGAGTGATGGTTGCTGAATATGATTCCAAAAGATTATGTCTTGGCAGGTTCTAGTAATCTAAAAGAGTGACACCGTATATAGTAGGTACAGGGATAGCCTTGGGGTCAGGAATATCTCAACTTAAATCTTTCCTCTGATATATTCTGACACTGTGATCTTGAGTAAGTCACTTAATATCAAGACCTATTGACAAGGAACTTAACAAGTTGCTTTGACAAGGCATAAGTTGTAGCTTTTATATTTATAGCAATATGTTATTTATAAATCAATAAATCAATTGCCATCAGCTAAGTCACTATCCCACTGGAATTCCCTATAATAGAGAGTTCCTAATGGTGAAATTATAATGGAGCTAGATAATGTAGTGGATAGTGTGTTCAGGCTTAGAGTTAGAAAGAACTCAGACACTTTTTTTAGTTTTATAATACCAGGCTAGCCACTTAATTCTATTTACCTCAGTTTTCTCATCTATAAAATGAGCTGGAGAAGGAAATGGCAGACCATTCCAGTATATTTTCCAAGAATGCACCAAATGGAGTAATGAAAAGTCAGACATAACGGAAATGAATAAATGAGAACGATGATATTATAGATTTAGATATAATAACATAACTAAGAGGAAAGTCTTCAAATCTTACTTTATTCCACATAGTCTCAGGGAGGATAACTTGTCTCTGTGAGGAGAATTGTGTCACTAAGTCTGCCTCAGATATATTGTTATAGGTATACATACATATATGTGCATCCATAATGTGTGTATCCATATTTATGTGTATATACACACATGTACACACACACACACACACACACACACACACACACATATATATATATATATACCTACAAAAATACATAAAACTATCCCTGTAATTTTAGATCTGTCATATAAGATTTCTGGAGTTTTTCTCACCTTTAAAATAAGGAAGTAGATGACCTTCATTTTCCCAGTTAGATGTAAATCAATAGTGCCATGGTCTTTGATAGATTATCTCCATTTATATTTTCTTATTTCAATCCTTGACTAATATTTTCACCTTTTCTATGTCCTTGTTAAAACATGAAGATGAAAATAGAAATCTGTTATTGTGGTGATTTTCTTTTTTTAAATATAATAGTTCTCTCTGTGAGAGAAGGTTTCTCCAGGAGGTTTTCTGGAGGCAGCCTTAGTTTCAGTTAAGAGTAAATAATCACCCAAAATGCAGCCAGGTGATAAAAGTTCAGATCTTTTATTGTCTCTAATATAGTCCAGTTAGCTTAGGCCTATCTCTCTACTTGGTTCCAAGAGCTCTTGCCGATTATCCTTTGCTTCTGCCTCTGCTTTCTTCAGCCTCCAATTCAGCTCTACTCTTCATGTAATTCCACTGAAATCTCTCCGAGAGCCTCTGTCTATTTCTTTTATATGAGAGAAAGGAATTGTGGGATATGAGAGAGAGGGATTATGGGTTTTCTCCCATAGTGCTCTCTGGCCCTAAGAGCTTCAAGGGAGGTGTGAATTCACAAATTTACAAAGTTTACTTTGTGAATTTCACATACCATATATACTCGAGTATAATCCACCCGAATATAAGCCGAGGCTCCTAATTTTAACCCAAATATCTGGAAAAACTTATTATATCAGTAGGTTTAGGTAGCGCACCGGTGCCTGCAGAGGAGGAGAGCGGGTGCCGGTATACGTATGTAGAGCGGTTGCCAGCATTAGTATACAGTCCAGTTACTGACTGTGATACTACAGGAACAGCCGCATCACCATAGCAACGGCCGGCCCTGTAGTATCACAGGTGGCACTCGCGCTGTATACTACACAGCAGGGGGGCATTCAAAGGGATATTTACATATGTTTTATCTAGTGACTCGAGTATAAGCCAAGGAGGGGATTCTCTGCCCAAAAATTGGGCAGAAAAACTCAGCTTATACTCGAGTATATACGGTACTTGTGAACTCCAATGAATAAAGGTGTGAACACATGCATTGTATTAATTAGTTCTACTTAGTACCTTGTTTCAGGTTCTGGCCCAAAATATCTTCTTGTAAGATCAGATCAATAATCTATCAACTCTAATGAGTTAGCAGTTTGTAAAGATTCCAACATATTATGATTTATTTAGCTCATCTCTGTCTCCCTATTTGGCATATGAATCAGTACATGCATTTATTAGTGTTTGGTTCATCACCTCTTCTGCAGCTTATGTGCTGGACATAATGCAGTGCAAGATCATCATGTATAATATTAGTTATGTTGGTTGTGATTAATAGCTAAAGGAGGAAAACAGTTGTGCCTATTATTTTCATTGATCTTTGCAATCAACATGTGGACATTTCATGAACCAAGGCAGTCATATGACTAATATCTTGCCTGAGCTTCAACATCCCAATGAGGAGAAGAAACATTGTTAAATCAGGTCTCAAGCTTCTCTCTTGCCTTGTGGAAAGAGAAGTAACATCAGTTGCAAATACTTATTCTGTTTCCTTCACTAACTAAGGCCCTGAGGAAATTCTGACCCCAAACCAAACCCTTATAGACATAATAAGTTCATGATTTAGACATAAAGAGTGATGTTATAAGGAAATCAGAAGAACATTGGATAGTTTACCTCTCAGTTCTCAGAAGGAAGGAATTTGTGTCCAAAGAAGAACTGGAACTCATAATTGAACACCAAATAGATAATTTTTATTATATTAAGTTAAAAAGGTATTGTACAAACAAAATTAATGTAGACAAGATCAGAAGGGAAGCAATAAACTGAGAAAACATTTTTATATTTAAGGGTTCTGATAAAGGTCTCATTTCTAAAATATACAGAGAATTGAATCAAATTTATAAGAATTCAAGCCATTCCCCAATAGATAAATGGTCAAAGGATATGAACAGACAATTTTCAGACATAGACAATGAAAATCTACTTAAACTCTTTCCTTGAGGATAAACTCATCTTTGATAATACCCTTTGCAATAAATCTGAGTACCAATGCTCCTCATTCAAATGTAACCCTCCAAACCATACTTCCTGATTTCTAATTCCCATTTTCCTCAATTCAGCTACTTATTAATGCCCTACTCCAATGATACCACCCCTTCCACAGTGCTATACAAAATATTTGATTCATAGACAACAAATGTGATTTCATCTTAATCTTTTCCTTTCTTACTACTTCAATCTACTGGTTTTAAAACCTGGTTTTAAAGTTTAAACTCCCATCTCTTTCCATAGGCTCAGGAGGAAATTACTCTCTGTTGTCACTTATAAATTCTTCTACTATAATCACTCAGTAATTTTTACTACTTTGATATTCTCTCTCTCTCTCTCTCTCTCTCTCTCTCTCTGTATATATATATATATATAAGTATATGTATATATATATATAATATATATATAAGTATTTGTATATATATTTTTAAGCAAAAAGCTTTAATAATAATAATAATAATAATAATAATTATACACACACACACACACACAAAGAAAAAACTGGAAAAGAAAAGAAAATGCAAGCAAACAACAATAGAAAGAGTGAGAATGCTATGCTGTGGTCCACACTCAGTTCCCACAGTCCTCTTTCTGGGTGTAGATGGCTCTCTTAACCCTCATTCATTCCTACCATTTAGAGTGCTCTATCTCTTCATCCCCAACTCTCTTATTTGTCTTTTATCTCTCTCATTTATGAACTGCTTCTCTAATATCTACAAAGTCCTTATCTCCTCCATCCTCAAAAAACTTCCATTCATTCCTGCCATTTAAAGTGCTATATCTCTCCCTCCTTTTGTGGTAAAACTCCTTGAAAAGTACTTCTCTAGTAAGTGTCATTAACTTTCTTTTATCTCATTCTTTTTAACTTTATAATCTGGCTTTCAATCTTATCATTCAACAAAAATTTCTCTCTTCAGTCATTAACAGTCTATTAATCTAATAATCGCCAAATTGAATGCCTTTTTCTGACTTTGTTTTCATTTAGTAATGCTTTTTATTTTCAGAATATATGCAAAAACAGTTTTTGATTTTCATTCCAAATTTTCTCCCTCCCTTTCCCCTACACTCCACTAAACAACAAAAAATCCAATATAGATTAAACATGTACAATTCTTCTAAATATTTTTTCATGTTTATCATGCAGTGCAAAGAGAAATTAAGAGAGCTGTAAGAAGAAATAGACAGCAAAACTATAATAGTGGGAGATATGCAATATAAGAAAAATCAGATCAAAAAGAAAAAAAGAAAAAAAAAACCAACAACAAAAAGATGAAAATACTATGTTGCGATCAGTTTTCTTTCCTCATAGTCCTTTTTCTGTATACAGATGTATGCCATTATTTTTACAGATGCAAATATTCTGTAATTATTTATGTACAAGTGTTTGTTACTATGTTTTTTTAAACCACATTTTTGCGTTTGGTTCCAATGACTTCTTTTAACACAGGACTCCACAAGTTATTGTTAGGCAAACCAGTTAAAGGAATATCCCAATTTATTCTTAAAATCTTGCCTGTAAATATTATTGAGCATGGTACCTTTTTCTGTTTTCTTGTTTGTTTTTTCCTTGTTGTTTTATTGTTATGCATTGATTACAATGATAGAACAGGGATATGAGCAGACACTTTTCAGATGAAGCCATCTATAGTCATATAAAAAGATGCCCTAAATCACTATTGATTATAGAAATACAAATTAAAATAATTTTGAGGTACCACCTCACACCTCTCAGATTGAGTAAAATGAGAAATATTGGAGGGCATGTGGGAAAACTGGGATATTAATGCATTGTTGGGGGAGTTGTAAAAAGATCCAACTATTCTGGAGAACAGTTTGGAGCTATGTTCAAAGAGGCATAAAACCCTTTGATCTAGCACTGTCATTACTGGGCACCAAAAAAATCATAAAGGAGGGAAAAAGACCTATATGTGCAAAAATATTTGAAGCATTTTTGTGGTAGCAAAGAATTTGAAAATGAGTAGATGCTCATCAATTGGGGAATGGCTGAAAAATGTTTGGTATATGAAAGTAATGAAATATTATTGTTCTATAAAAATAATAAATTGATTACAAAGTTACAATAACTGATGCTGAGTAAAATAAGCAAAAGCAGGAATACATTGTACACAGTATCAGTAAGAATATGCAATGATCCACTATGAAAGACTTGATTCTTTGCAGCATTTCACTGACCCAAGGCAATCCCAGTAGTTTGGATACAAAATACCATCTACATTCAGAAAAAGAACTATGGAGATTTATTGCAAATCAACACATGCTATGCTCCCTTTTTTTTTTCCTCTCAGGTTTTTGCTTTGTTCTGATTTTCTCTCCAAAACATGACTCATAAAGAAATGTGTATTTAAAAAGTTAATGTATATGTATAATCAGAAAAAAAGTAAAACAATAAAAATGAATAAAAATTATTAAAGTAAAAAAAAGTAATGATAGAACAGGTGAAATAAATGTCAACTCCCTTTTTTTATTTATTTATTCTTCTACCCTTTTAAACCTAATAATTCTAGTTTTTCTATATTTTATAATACATGTGTAATTACTAACATCCCAATGGCTAGGTACGTAAGTTAGCAAGTCTAAATCAAACCATATTTTATATGTAAGCTTTTAAAATTTAAAATATTATTGAAAGAGATCTAGGTGTATTAAGTAATAAGGCTTAAGTATTAAGCCTACATCAGGTTTTTTTCTGCTATAAATTTAGCTCAGACTCCCTCTGTCCTTGAACTGAAATCTGGGTTATTGGAGGCGAAGTTGAACTTGCTCTTTTGTACAGTATGGAGGAAGATATTGCTCCTTTAATTACTTATATCACTATTATCTTGACATTTAGAAATATTTCTATTTCATTTAAACTCTGGTATTTATTTCTTTACTTATCTGACCTTTATTACTAATCACCAAGGTTCTTGTATTTTTACCCAAATGACATTGATTTGAGACAATTTTGAAAAGAAATCAGTCCTATCCCAATATTGCACTATCTCAGTCAAAGTGAAAGTAAAATGAAATTACTCTTCCTTTCAGAAAAAAAAAATTAAGAAGGAAAAAAGAATGAAATTGATGACTCTATGTCTTAGCCTAATCAAATTCCAGTTCTAAAAGTAAAAATTAATGCAAATTAAATTTACAAAATGGAGAAAATTTGTTTTTATCTAAGTAATTATTTATAAGCTCTAAATCAACATATTTAAATCCAATAATTAAGTAATATTCTGTGCAGGGAATTGTTTTTTGGTGACAAAAGCTAAAATTAAAAAAAAAAAAAACAAATACAGCTTTTTACTTCCAGAAGTTTATATTATTATCTAGACTGAAATTAATAAGTAAGTGGATATGTAAATATAAGATCCATTTAAGACAGATTAAGCCTAATGATGAAGGGGAAAATCATCTCTATAAGCTTTTAAATAAATAAATTAGGGAGGGAGTTCTTTGAACGGCTATGAAGACCATGTTGATAAATGGAGAGTAATCTTTGGTAATACAGCTAACTTCAATTTGGCTGAAAAATAGAGTTAATGAAGTAGAAGAACTGAAGCTGTCTGAAATGGTGGACTACAACTAGATGGTGAAGGATTTTAAATGTCAAACCTAAAAGTTTATTTTTTATATTTGAAATAATATAGAGTCAAGGGCGCTCCTTGAACAGGAAAGTAACGTGATCAAATCTTGGCTTCAGGGAAATTATCTTGACAATTCTGTAGATGATAGATTAGAGGAAGAGATGTTGATTTAAGAGAGTATTACCTCCTAATTATGATAGTGTAAAACTTCTGCTTAATTTATCTGAGATAGAATTTGATATGATTTCAAAATATGTGCATTATAGTTGATATTTGAAATATCAAATTGTTGATGTGATTTTGTTGATGTGTTATTAATGCTGCAGCATTAGGTTAGAATCCACAAGCTGATTGATTCCTAACACTTGTCATGATACTGGTTTAGACCAGTTCTATAAAATCAAAATCAAATTGAGCAGGATTAAAATGTGAGCAAGTCCTTTAAAGCATCTTTAAATGATTACTGTGTGATAAGACTGCTACAAAACATTGGTCCTATCACAAACATTCTGTTAGGCTATTAAGTAACATTATACATAGAACTCTGAATTTGGAGTTCAAATTCTGATTTGAGAACCTACCAATTGTGTGACCTGAGGCAAGGTACTAATTATTTGCCTTACTTTGTTTTAACTGCAAAATAATGCTGATCACAAGCTACCTTCCATGGTTATTGTGGGATTAAATGAGATAATATTTGTAAAGCAGTTCAGTATGATGCCTGACTCTTTGAAAGTGCTTAATATATACTTGTTTCATTCCTTTCACTAAAATGGAATTTCAAGGGCAAAAGATTTGGTCAGAATCACCCAAGTTATCTAGATCGTATCTTTTGGGACATCTTTTAACCTTTTTTATTAATCTCTCCAATTCTTTTTTTTTGTTATTATGAAATCATAAAAGATCCATGCTATCATAGTGATGAAAAAGATAAATAGGTTTCCTTTAAAGAATAAATTTATGGTATATTAAAACTATCTACAAAAATATAGTCGTTTGTAAATATTGAATGGACCTTTCTTAATAAATAAAGTACTTTGGTTTTATGTTGTGTATTTCATCCAAAATTATAGTACCTCTATACCTACAATTTATTCTCCCAATACCTCTGGAAAAGCAAGGAAATAACAGGAAATAATTGTCTTTCTTACAGATCAAAAATATGAGACATAGGTAAGTAAAAAAAAAAAAAAACAAAACTAAGGGTTTTATTCAGATATGGATGTTTATCAAGTAGTAAACTATATGTTAGTTTACTTGACTGACTCTACTGATACATTCATTAAACTGTATTGCTAATATTAGTAGTATATTTTTGAGGTTAAAAGGACAAAAAAGTAATAATACCTGTCCTTAGGGAACCTCTATTCTAAGGAAGTGAACTTGGTACAAATAAGTATGTATTAAGTACAAGTATGTGTTAAGGTTAAGTGTGCATTGATAACACACACAAAAGTATGCATGCAAATTTTAGGGGAAGGTAAGGCACTAATAACAAGAGAATCAAGAAAGGCTTCCTATAAAAAGTCATACCTGAATTATTTTTTAAAGGAAGGTAGGATTCCTTAACAATGAAGATGAGGAAGAATTTTCCAGGAACTGCAAAGAGATTGTGCAAAATATGGAGATGGGAGACTGTGTGTGTAGAAAACTGCATATAGGACAGTCTGGGTAAAACAGTATGTTTGGGCAGTATATGTCCAAAATAATATATGAGGAAGGTGACAAAATGAATTGTGTTAGGAAGACTCATCAGCATGAGTTCAAATCTGGCCTCAGGACACTTACTAGCCATTGAACTCTGAGTGCAAATTGATGTATAATTTTATCACTTTTTTCTATATTTTGTGATTTGACTAATATAGAAGTATATTTTATATGAATTCACAAGTATAATTGACATATTTTTTGCCTTCTCAATGGGTGGGAATAAGTAGGAAGGAGAGAGAGAATCTGAAATTCAAAATTTAAAAAGAAAAGAATGTTAAAATAAAAATAAATTAATGTTTTAAAATACTTTTACATTATTGTTATTTAAATTGTTCATATTGGAAGGCTATTGGTTATTTTTTTTTTTTATTTTTACAGAAAAGGTAAAATTTTTTATTCTTAAATCTTCAAGTCACATGGAAAGTTCATTAACAGTCTCATTATTCCTAAAAATAAATTATTTTATTTCTATTAAAAATGTTGGATGATGCAACATTATCATTTCGTAACTCTTATTAGTATTATAATCCTTGAAATTTTATCTTTCCATATTATATCATAGACTATAGAATACAAAACTCAAAGAAATCTCAGAAATCATTCAATATAAGCCCTTCTTTTTATAGATGAGAAAACTATGTTGGTCTTCTCCTTACTATGCAGTCTCACTTTGTAAAAAGTCATATTTTTAAAATTAAAATATATTTTTTATTATCTTTTAATGTGGTATGTTAAATAATCACTGGCACCAAATTATGGTAATCCTTCTTAATGTATAAAGTCATCATATCAAGGGAATGAAATTCTAATTTTATTTTAAAATATTTTTAATAAAAATTAATGAATTATTTTTGTAATGTCACTTACATTTCTTACTAGTAGCTTTCTATTCTCAGAGATCTGTCTCCTATAATAATAAATAAGAAAGAAGTGAAAAAATGTTCACCCAAATTAATCCATATATAAATTAACTCTAGCATTATATTGAATGTTCTTTACCATGGTCCTTCTAACCATGATAAGAGAGGATATACTTTCATATCTTTTTGGGGGAGGCCTAGTTTGGTCATTATATTTTCATAGCAATGAGTATTGATTATTTTATTGATTTCAATCCTTTTATTTGCATTATTATAGTCATTGTTTATGTTGTTTTTCTAGTTTCGCCTCTTTCACTTTCATTCATTGAGTGTAAATCTTTGTTTTCCTGTACTAAGCACAGTCATTTCTTTTTTTGAAATTGTTTTTATTCTCAATTTTAAAATAAGCATTTCCATATGCATATTAGATCACAAAAAGATAATTCTACATGAAAAATTAATTTCATACCACCTGCTTTAAATATATATGTTTTTTATGTATTTGTACATGCATATATAGAGACAATTGGCTGGCTCAATAGATAGCACACTGAGTCTACAGTCAAACACAGTTCAAATCTGGCCATAGATAACCACTAGTTGTGTGGTCTTAGATAAGTCATCTCATCTAGGTTTGTCTTAATCCACTTGAAAAGGAAATGATAAAGTACTACAATATTTTGGCAAGAAAACAAGTCAGCCATCACTAAATAACACATGTGTGTGTGTACATTTTATACACACACACATACATATGCATATTATTTTCATTACTGTCCTATGTGGCTGTGTTTCTCCAGACTTCCTTCTATTTTCTTCTGTTTTAAAAATATATATGAAAAGGACCTCTATTTGGGGACAAAGCTATTGCTTTTACGTTTTCTTCAGCTCTACTTTGTCCATCAGAATGAATTTTTTTTCTGATACCCTTTCAAAGTTTGTTTATATCTCTGATATATTCTAATAGGAAAATATCAAATTCTATTAACTTCTTCCTCTGTTCTAAACTAACCCATATCCCCTTTTACCTTTCCATTTCTTTCCCACCTTTAAACCTCCACAGTAGAACTAATTTAACCTATAGGACTTCTACTTTGTCTTAATTGTTTTCCCCAATATCCTTTGAAGACATTAAAATTCTAAAGAGATACTTGATTCTTCTCACCTTATTCAAATGTTAGTATTGTATCATCATATAACCCCTCCAGTTGATCAAATGAATTTATGTGTCATGGTTTCTCTGTATTCTTGCCTATATTACAGTTTCTACTAAGTTCTATTTTTTTCATCAGAAATATTTGATAATCCTCGATTGGTATCTTATAGCTATTTATATAAATATCATAACTCCTAATTAAATTAAGTTTCATGAAGTAAGTTTTGTGAATCAATTAGATGACACAATAGATAGGGTACTGATTTGAGTCCAAATTCTTCTTCAGATAATAATTAGCTGTACAACACCAGGCAAGTCAATTAACTTCCTTCAGGTTTATTTTCCTGATCCATGAAATGGAGGTAATAATTATGCACTATAAGATTGTTATGGGTATCTCATAAGATGACGTATATAAAACACTTTACAAATCTTGAAATGCTGTATAATGCTAATATTATTACTTCTGCTGCTGGTGGTAATATTAGTGATAGTCATTTTCATGGGGCCTAGGAAATTCAGATGTTATATTTATTACTGAGTCCATTATAGTACACAGAATAGAAATTTAATAGTAATTTACAGTTGTTTAATAAAATAGTCAAAAAATAAGACATTCACATACCTGGCCAAATCTATGACTCTGGCCTCGTTAGCACAGTGCTCAGTCTAATCAATTGTTTTAACTAGACATAGTCTTATGTAATAATGTTGGAAAGAAATTTGAGTCCTTGAGAAATGTCTTTAACTGGGAGTTGTAAGCCTATTAAATTCTATATGCCCTAAATGTTAAAAAAAAAAAAAAACAGGAGATTTGATAGGATAATGAACACCTAACCTCTAAGCAAGATTCTACATTTTCATAGGGATACATTATTTTCAAATTTTCACTAAGAATCATATTCAACATGTTCAAAGTAATGACTCCGAATTTCCTCAGATTTTCAAAAAAAAATAAATGTAAGGTGAAATTAATGAGAATGTGTAATATAATATATACATAGATGTTTTCTGACTTCATAATCTTTTAGAAGTAGCACACAAAGCCATTGCCAAATGTGACTGTTATTGTGAAAACTTTTAACCCTCATAGAATCAGTAAAAATAGTTAAATGCATATCCTAATTTATTCTCTCAATCAGAATTTCCTTGACTTTACAGTATTGTTTTCACATTTCTATCAGTACTTTACAGGCCCTAGCTACGGACATTAATACATTTGGCAGTGTCAGTCTTTTAAATATTGTTCCTCATAATAATTAAAAACTTAGATTAATTGGATTTAATTTCATACTAATACAGACCCATAAAATAAATTCTAATGAAGGCTATCTTCGCACTCAGTTTTTGGGCTTCTTTAACTAACTTCCACCAGTGAGGTCAGTCAGTAGCTTAAATTATTTATTGCTCTAAATTGATAGCTAAATATTCAACTTAGTTGGAATGGTCCAGTTTGTAGTGAGCATATAGAACAAGCCAACTACATTGTTTTTAGAACATATACTTTAGGACATTCTATACATATCTTATATAAGATAGTAGTGGTTCTGTATAATAATAATGAAAGTGATTCCCAGTGCTGATATTTTAAGTTGATGTCATCCAGAAATCATTATTTCCAATAAAAATGATTGATTGGCTTTGAGGGTGCCACCAGTACTAAGAGATGCCAATTCATTGCTGTGACCAGTGTTGGGTTAGCCGTGGGCACTTAAGTAAATGGCTTTTCTATGAGAAACAACTCATTTTTTGGAAAAATAATAACATTACCACTACCAGGTATTCCTTGCTTTATATTGCTTGCTCCACAGTGTTTTTTATTTTTCTTATTTTTATGCTCTAGCTTATAAAGTGGGTGAAAAGGTATTCTAAATATGAAAATATCAAGGCATAAAAAAGATTAGAGAAATTACTTATATAATTGAATACTCTATTAATTGATAGAGGAATAGGAACAGATAAGCTGTTATCTCTCAGCCCAGCACTTTTAATGAAATACTCAAGTACTTAAATGATCTGTGATCCCATTGATCTAGTTGCACCCTCCAGGGATACAAATTAAAACTCATCCAGGCCTGTCCATCTTTGAGACTCTTGTACAAGTCCTCATATCATCTTGAGTCAGAAATCCACTCCAAATGCTAGAGGCCTTTTTTTGCTTTTCCCTTGTATTTTCTGCAATTATTATCCAAATATCATTCAGAGTTTAATGAAATAACTCAAAATTAATGGAATTATATTAGAAGGAAGTCTAGTCAGTAATAGTTCGCACTGTTTTGTCATAGTCATCTGAAATAAAAAGACAATGAAGCTTTTTAATTTTTAAAATATTATAATTAACTTTGTTTTTTTATTCATTCAAAAAAAGGCCTAGAATTTGCCTTCCATGCAAATATGTAGAGTATATTACTAGAGTCAATTTATTTTTACATTTTACAAAAACAATGAAAATTTAAATTAAACCTAATAAAAGAAATGAACTAGGAAAAATTCCTAACAAATGATTTTTTTTAAGTATATGTGTTTGTGTGCATATTTAACTAGAGATTGGAGAAAAAAATAATAAGAAAAGTGAAACATTTAATAAAGTCTGTTGTGCTATTCTTGTGGAAATCATAGAAATGTGCTAGATGATGATGCAGAATGGATCCAGAAATAATGGAATTTTCAGACCTAGAAAATTGTCATTTATGGATCAATATCAGCTAAGAATGTTTCTCGTGGCATGTCCTAGAGATCTGTGCTTGATCCTATTCTATTTAAAAACTTTTTATCAAGTGTTATTCTTGAAGAAGAGCCTTTATACTTTAAAATTTGGGATTCATAATGCCTTGACAATTTAATATCTTTCTTTTTCATATATCAGAATGGCCATAATAGTAAAGGGCATACTCTTACAGGGGACTAGTTTAGTCATAGGCAAAGATACAAAATTTAAAGGTGTGTCATGTCTGTAATAGACTAAGTGGTTTTAGAGAGTGTCTTTTTGATATGACTGGTTTCTGTTACATAGTTTAATTGTTCTGTATATTTAGTATACCTACTAAAGTCCACGTATATTCTAGCCTAGATATTAATACCTTTAGACGCTAACATTTTGTTTCTTATATTTTAATCTTAATAACATTAGGCTTGAACACAAGTCCATTAAATTTAGCTATGTTATAAAGACTTTGCTTTCATTCTTATTGTGTGTTTGTTAGAAACCCTACAATCACTGTAGCTGGATATGAACTGTATTTAGTAGATATGACAAGACTAAGCTTTTAATATTGACATGTCCAACCAAGAAGACAGGTATCACATGAAATATTGATAAATGTCTGTCCTGTCACTTAGATAGAAAGGGCAGGGGATGGCATCAGACTACAGTTTTTAAGGAAGCCATCTAAATGGAAAGCAGGCTAGGGAATTGTGTTATGCTGATAATTTCAAAGTGCATGGTAGCAGGGAATGCAGTGCAATCTAACCATTGTGAAAAGGACCCAAGAAGATTTAGGTTTTATTCTTGTTTTCTTTTTTAAATCCAATCATTAAATTATTTACTACTATAGTTTTCATTTTGTCTCATTTGATTTTTATTTTCCTTCTTGAAATCTTTCATTGCTATTGGTTTAAGACTATCTTCTTTAAGTTACAAATATTACTTTTCTGGGTAGATAGTCAGCTATTCTTTAAGGATAGACACAAAAACATCTTTTAAGTTATCTAGTGTTTTGAAATAAGATTCTTTATTTAAAATTATGCTTTATAATAATATAATGTCTATTATATAATAATAATTTAATAAATATAATATAATAATAATGGCTCAACATCCTATTCTTTATATGTTAAAGAGAAGGCACCTACTTTGCTTTTTTTGTTTCATTTTTGTTTTTTCATATAACAAAAAAATTTGATGAGGTCTCTGGGATCTTGCTGTTAATCCTAATAGGAGAGAGACTAGCACATTAAAAATAATAAAATAAATGTTTTATTTAATAACTTACAGGAAGAAAAAATGAGAAGCAGAAACAATATCTATTTTATTTAATTTTGAAGCACTAAATTTATAAAACTTTAGTCCTAAAAAGATTTTGGAAGCTGGGCAGCCCCAAAAATGATTGAAAAGAAATACATGCCTCTTTATATATGACACTCAGCTGAACATTTTATGGTTTATTTGGCCACAGAAGCTAGTATTTGATAAATTGTTAAACAAACCCAGTAAGGTGTGACTGGATAAAGCTTTTAAAGTAGTCAAAAATCATAATGTGTAGTATGATACTATTTTTCTTACAAAAATACAGTTTTTTTTTTCTTTTTCGACCCACCAGTGTTTTAAGAACAGGAGCTTTTAAATGCATCCTGTTCTGCAAACTGCCAGTCACTTAGAAGGCAACAGAGAGATTCATTCCTGGTGGGCATCAGCAGATAAAAATATCTTTCAAATGAGGAAGTATTAAGATTAATGACTTGTTCAGTGTCGCAATGTTAGTAAGGAGGAGAGCTAAAATTCAAATTCAGACCCTATGACTCCAAGTTCATCATTCTTTGACAATATAACAATCCCACAATCTTTCAATCTCCCCCAATCCTGAGTAGATATTATAAACATATCCATTGAGATAGGCACAACTAAATGGATTTGGAGATAGAAAGATCTGAGTACAAATACAGCTTCAGATACTTATTACCAGTGTAATTCTGGATAAGTTGCTTAGCTCTGTTTGTGGTGTTTTTCTTCTTTAAAATAATAATGGTTCTCTCTCTTGTTTCTCTTCAGATTCATTTTCAATTTCTGGAACATTAGCATTCTCCTGTCTCCTCCATCTCTTCCTCACTCTGAGACACCTTACCCTCTTCTTGTTCTGCCTTCTGTTTTTCATTATCCACCACCTGAGGTTCTTTTTCCTTCATTGATTGTCTTCTAGGCCTAGCCTCCATTTTATTTATTTGTTCAGCAAATTAATTGCGTCTACTTTCAAACGTAGTGTTCATTTTTCTCTGTGACTCTTCTATCAGCTTTTGTGTAGCTGGGCACATTCTTCCAGGAATGTAGAACAAATGGGGCTTTGTTTTAGTTCTTATATATTTAATTATCTTAGAATTATGCACATTCCATTCTTCTTGCTGAGCAAGTTCAACCTTTTGTTCCAGAAGTTGCAGTTCTATCTGTTTAGCACGTCTTTCTTCAAAAAGTTCTCTCCTTTCATTTTCAACTTATTTTCTTTCTTCTTCTGCTTGCACTTCAAGCTTTTGTTCAATTTCTTGATGCCTCTTCTGCCTTTCTGTAGCTACAGTTGATTCCTGCTTAAATTTCTGAAGGGTACACATTAACAAGCCAAATATGTCGATTCCTTTGTTTTCCCTTTTCATCCATATTTTGATCCTGAATAAGGTCTCGACGTGCGCTCTTTGGAGGTAGCTATAACCGAAGACTGCAACACGCTGGCTTTTTGACATCACCATCCTCTGTGTCGCTTTCTTGGCGTGATTCTCTTCTTGTCCAACACTCTCCTCCCAGCCTACTGACTGCCCCTTCAAGATCTCTCTGTTTGGCTGGGGGTCCTCTTCCACTATCTGAGAATCCATACCTTAGCAATAAATTACCATGACCCCTAACTCTACCAGGGCCTGAGAGGGCCAGCAATCTAGCTTTGATGGGTCTCATGTCATTAGGATCCCAGCCTGTGAGTTCTCAGATATTCTCATCTACATTTTTTAAGCTCTCCTTGGCTTTTTTCTAGCTGCTCCTGCAAACTTCTCACTGCAACCACCATCTTCTCCACCCGTGGCTGGTGGAGAGGTAGCTCTCAAGCCAGATCATCCTGCATTGGGTGCCAAAATGTGGTGTTTTTCTTCTTTGAAATATAAAATAGTCCTCTATGGGAGCAGGTTTCTTGGGGAGGTTTTCTGGAGGCAGCTTTAGTTTAATCACCCAAATACAGCCAGCTGCTAAAAGTTCAGATCTTTTATTGTCTCCAATATAGCCCGGTTAGTTTTCTTGGAGGCCTGCCTCTCTCTCTCTCTCTCTCTCTCTCTCTCTCTCTCTCTCTCTCTCTCTCTCTCTTAATCCATGGTTCTAAGAGCTCTTGCAGCTTTGTCCTTTGCTTCTACCTCTGCTTTCTTCAGCCTCCAGCCAGCGCCAGGGTAAAAGTTGCAAATGAATCTTTCTTGCCTCCAAGAGAGGGCTTCTGAACTGTACTCACTTGACATTCCCCTCTCAATGTAATTCAACTGAACTCCCTGACTGGGCTCACTGAAGCTCTATTTAAAATCCTTCTTTGAGAGAGGGATTGTGGGATTTCTCCCAGAGTGCTCTCTGGCCCTTAGAGCTTCAGGAGAGGTGTGAATTCACAAAGTTACAAAGTTTACTTTGTGAAGCTCCCATACTTGTGAATTCCAATGAGTACTTAACTACTTTTTTGTTTATATGAGATCTCTAAAGGTGTGAACACAAGCATTGTTTCTATTAGTTCTACTTAGTACCTTGTTTTAGGTTCTGGCCCAAAACATCTCCTTGTAAGATCAGATCAATGATACTGAACCATGCTAAATTAGAAATTATTGTCTCTATCAACTCTAATGACTTAACAATTTGTAAAGATTCCAACACCTGTTTACTTCAGTTCCTCATCTACAAAATGAGTGGGAGAAAGAAATGACACACCATTTGAATATCTTTGGCAAGAAAAATCCCAAATAGAGTCATGAAGAGTTGAAGACAACTAACAAAAGCTGTCATATACTGAGGTTATATATAGAAAAACAAACAAAAATAAATGAAGAAAAATAGGACTGGTAAATATAAGATTACTGTTTTTTTTTTTTTACTATATAAGTTGTCAAGGAATCTATTGTGTCTATTACTTATAGGCCTGAGTTACAAGAGTAGAGCTGCTATTTGGGCATTGGAGAGCCAGTTTTTCTTGTGCATTTTCAAATGAAAATTCAGTCTCTGACACATTAAAAAGGTCTGGTCAGTTATCCAAAGAAGTGTTTTCACCATTTCTCTTTCCATGTTATTGAACACAAATTCTGAGCAATCATGAATCTGCCCTGGGGTCCTGTATCTCATGAGGTGTTATCTGTTTCTGACAATCTTATCAACTTGGGAATTTTCAGAGATGCGACTAGGAAGGTTTTAACCTTATTGAACCCAGGATACTGTAATTGTATGTGTATTGAGGTGTCAGTGCTGATTCTATATCATAATATATAACTCCCTCAAAAACTCCCAGAAAAAGGAGAAAGAGGCAAAACCTCATAAAATATTTTTCCAATTTGTTTCACAGAATAGTCTGTACTAGAGGGATCACATTACAGTTTCCAAAAAAATTACTTCAAGCATATAGACCAAAAGGAGTCATTTCTGATTGTTGCCCAGAGATTAGAGATGCACTAGATCAGAAGTCTCTGAAATTACTATTGGTGGGTAGTGGGACCTATCTCACTTTCAAAGATAATTGAAATCACAGCTCATTCAAGAATATTTGGGTTAAAAGCTTTCAAACATGATGTTTGTACAGCTGGAAAGAAGAGCTTTTTGTGGAGGACAGAGCAAAACAGGACATGGTTCCAACTATAGGAATACAAAAATCCTTTTGCATATAGTAGTATAGATAGGTAGATATGTAGGTAGAGGATAGTTAGATAGATAGATAGATATCTTTAGTATCACTATTAAATTTAATGTTGATATTAAAAAATGGAACCATTAACCCATTCACCAAATCATGCTATTGAAGTAAACAAAGTCAAAAATTCATATCATTTCCATATATGTCAATTTAAACAGACTGAAAACCAGCTGATATTACTATACTTAGGTGAATCATTTCCATCATTTCAGGGGACTTGGAGATTATATTAGCAAGGTTTTACTCTTAAACATCTATAAGGCCACCAAATACAACTTTTCTCCCTTAAGTAGCTGGAAAATGTTTTGAATGAAGCATTTTAGCAAGTTGAGAACTTACCAACAGAATGGACATTTATTGTGCCTAACTTTAAGCTTAAATGTTATCACTGCACAAAATTCTTCAATGTTTGGCTAAGACTTTGTCTAGCTCAAAATTAAAATTAAATATTTTAGTAAGTACTTGCAATGTGCCAAGTACTGTACTGAGTGCTAGAAACACAAATCTAAGTAAGTCAGACAATACTTGTTCTCAGAGAGATTTTCAAATATAGAAAGATAAGACAAAAAAGGGGTCCAGAAAAAGAGATGAAAGATGCTCCTGGAGAGGCAAGGTGTATGGCCAAAAAAGAAGAGGATGAGAAAGAGGAGGAAAGATGTTTGGCCAAAAAGAGGAGGATGAGAAAGAGGAAGAAACAATTCTAAAAGAGTCAAGTCATAAGTGGAGTGGAGTCATGCTAATACCTCTCTTGAAGTAGTATGCTCAATTGGGAAAATGGAGCCTCGGGGCAGAGGTTCTTCTATGATGGTAAAATTTTAGGTAAGGAGTAAGATAAGGAGGCTAAAGAAAAAGTACAGGAGGGATGGGAAAAGAAGGAGAAAAAAAAGAAGTCCAATGGAGTCATGAGTGAAATAAAACTGTGATTTCTGATCACTGATTCAGAAATACTTTTCAATAGTGTGATTTGTATCATATTCATGTCTGCCTAATTTATATAATTCTTTTCCTATTTTTCCATACATTTGCCATCATTGGTCTACCTACTATATTGGAGGCAATCCTTGCTCTGTCCTGACAACATGAGGGTGCCAATAGAACTTGCTGATTGTTCCTCTATTGTAATATTCTCTCTAAAATGCAATATTCTCTGCTGAGGTTTTCTTGGGGTCTCTGGGAGCAGCCTTCATTTCAGTTCAGTAATCACCCCAATGCAGCCAGGTATTAAAGTCCAAATCCTTTATTGTCTCCTTCAAAGTCTTATCTCCTTCACTTTGGGCCCACCTAGTTTTCTGGAGGCCTTCCACATCTTGGTTTCAGTGGAGTAGTGAAGGAGGGGAGCCTGCCACCACTTCTTTGTCTTCCCTAGTTCTGATTCTGGCTGAGTTTGTCTGAGCTTATATGGTCTCTTATCAAAGGTGTGAATCTTGTAGAACTATAGTAAGTATTAAGTACATGTACTGAACAGAGAAGTGTTAAGCACCATGCTAAATAACCATTGTCTCTATCAATTCCACTGACTTGGCATCTTCTTTCAAGTTCTGGCCATAACACTCTATCATCCCTTATCATGTTACCCCTCTTTCCTCTTCTGATCATATTTTCTTGATGTTATTTGTTACTTCTATTCTTTGAAGTTTCTTAATGGTAATATGTTGCATTATGCTAATATCTCCCGTGACCACTCCATTGTCTTCAGTGTGGTGTTAATTTTTTAACTCTTAAAAGATTCTTGCATTCTATGTTTCCATAACATACAGATTCAATGATAGAATATTGTTTAATAAAGCTGGACTATGAACTCATGAAATTAAAAAAACAAAGTAGAACTGAATTTTTTTTGTTTCAGTGTTTTTTTCAAGAAATAGCAAGTATATACACCTCTCAGATTGACTAAGATGACAAGAAAAGATAAAGACAAATGTTGGAGAGGATGTGGGAAAACTGGGACACATACATTGTTAGAGTTGTTAATTGATTCAACTATTCCAGGAGACCTGTTTGGAACTATGCCCAAAAGGACTATCAAATTGTGCATACCCTTTGATCCAGCTGTGTTTCTGCTGGGCTTGTATTCTGAAGAGATCATAAAGGAGGGAAAAGGACTCACATGAGCAAAATTGTTCGTGGCAGCCCTTTTTTGTAGTGGCAAAAAACTGGAAACTGAGTGGATGCCCATGAGTTGGAGAATGGCTAAATAAGTTATGGTATATGAATGTTATGGAATATTGTTGTTCTATAAGAAATGATCAGCAGGATAATTTCAGAGAGGCCTGGAGAGATTTACATGAATTGATGCTGAGTGAAATGAGCAGAACCAAGAGGTCATTACAATGTTAACAGCAAGATAATATGATGATCAGTTCTGATAGAATGGCTCTCTTCAACAATGAGGTGGTTCAGACTAGTTGTGTGGTCTTGTGATGAAGAAATCCATCTGCACCCAGAGAGAGAATAATGGGAACTGAATGTAGAATATTTTCACTCTTTGTTTTTGTTTGCTTGCATTTTGTTTCCTTTCTCTTTTTTTTTTCTTTTTGATCTGATTTTTTTGTGCAGCATGATATTTGTGGAAATCTGTATAGAAGAATCATATATGTTTAACATATATTGGATCACTTGCCATCTAGGAAAGGGGGTGGGGGAAAGGGAGAGAAAATTAAACTATAAGGTTTTGTAAGGGTGAGTTTTAAAAATTATCCATGTATATAAAAAGCTTTTAAAAAGCTTTTTTTTTTGCTTTGGAGCATAGTGGATCCTAGAAGATAAGCTCCCAAAGAAACCAGAAATACTCACATAACAGAGAAACAAATACCACCACCAAAAAGAAAGGAACAAATATCTGTGTGCAAATACACAAATACATATATATTTGTGTTTAGACATACATACAAAGACACATGGGTGTGTGGACACACACACACTCACATGTAATTAGATCTGACTTCTAATTAGGAAAAAAACTTTTAAAATAGTAAATATATACTCATAGTTCTAAATGTATAGTAATTTTTAAAGAGCTTGCTCTTAATTTGGTGGAAGAATTACAACTGGGGAAGAGAAAAATCTTCCCCATCATTAATATAAAGGTGAAATGAAAGATAATCTCATTTTCAGATGTGGCAAATAAAATTCAGAAATAAGTTATTTGCCAGCTCTTTCAAGGTTAAATCATTTATTTCCAACCCTTAGCTTTTAAATGATAAGATTTATAAGTGTGATGGGACTATAACTTTATAAAGTTGTCTGCATGTCCAATATTCACGCTATTTTTTTTGGTTTTGTTTTATCTTGTGCATTTCTGTCTTATTTAGGGACAGCTGTGGTATATTAGTTGTAACAGTATGCTCAATGGAGATAAGATCCAGTCATGGAAATGTTTAAATGAAATAGTATCTGCTTTTCCACTATTCTACTCAATATCCCAATTCCACAAAAAGGAATATTTATTAAAATAGCTAAATATTTATATTAAAATATAAATGCTAAATAATATGTAGGAAAATCAAATAATTAAACGGGATGTTACTTATTATTTATTTAAAAAGTTGTTATCCCAAAGAAGGCAAGGAAGATCACCTGTGGGCTAAGAAAGCAACTTATTGTCATTCTTAGAATACCAGCTTTATTTTTTATTTTCTATCTCTAAGGTTACCTATAGGACTCAAAATAAAATCAGTGAGGTGTATGATTCTGATCTGGTATATACACCAGCTAACTGTACTGTGATATTATAATATTTTGGAAGGAGAGCAAGGTAAGTCATCTATATGATAGGGAGAAGTCAGATCTAATTACATGTGAGTGTGTGTGTGTCCACACACCCATGTGTCTTTGTATGTATGTCTAAACACAAATATATATGTATTTGTGTATTTGCACACAGATATTTGTTCCTTTCTTTTTGGTGGTGGTATTTGTTTCTCTGTTATGTGAGTATTTCTGGTTTCTTTGGGAGCTTATCTTCTAGGATCCACTTTGCTCCAAAGCAAAAAAAAAAAAACCAAAAAACTCTTGATTAATTTCTTTAAATCTAAGTCCTGATGTCCTGCGGAGAAGACTCCTTTTCCTTTTCCCACAGGCAACACTAAACTGTGAAAATTTTGCCTCCACTTTGCTAAAGTCATAGATGATGTAATTCTTCTTCCAACAATAAAACACTTTTACATGACTTGCCTGACTCTTATGGAAAGTCTTGGTCACATTTTGAAAGGGAATCTAACACATTGAAGTTGCTTTATGCATGCCTTTATGAAATGTAGAGAGAAACAGTAACATGGTTCCCATTATTTCAGGTCAACATGACATCCTTTAGTATGTCTGATTTTGTGTAGAAAAGCCAAAGTCTCTATTATGAAGCCAGAAGTGCTTCTATAATTGAGGGGCTGTTTATCAATTAGGGATCAATGGCTGAACAAGCTGTGGTATATGATTGTAATAGAACACAATTGTGGGATAATGATGAGAAGGATGATTTCAGAAAAACCAGGGAAGATATATAAATTTCTGCAAAGGAAAGTGAGCTGAACTAAAAGAACTTGTCCACAGCGATAGCAATACTGTAACATTGAACAACTGTGAAAGATTTAGCTACTCTGATCAAGACAAAAATGCAAGACAATTCCAAAGAATTCATGATGAAAAATGTTATATATCTCTAGAGGAATAACTGATATCAGTGCAGATTGAAATATACATTTTTAAATCTCTCCATTTTTCTTTTTTTGCTATATGACTAATATAGAAATATATCTTGTATGATTTTGAATGTATAATTGATATCAATTATTTGCCTTCTCAATGGGTAAGAGTCAAGCTGGAGGGAGAAAATGTAGAACTAAAAAACTGAGTGTTAAAATAAATAATAAAATTTTAGAATTTTGTTTTGTTTTGGATTTGCATTGTAGAAGTGCTTTCATAATTCAGTATCATCAGGATAATTTGTCCAGATTAGTACTACCTGATTCTGTTTTAACAAGTTATTCTTCTACACAGAACACACTTCTTTTAAATCCAAACTAGAGGTTCTCCATCTCTCACAATACACAATACCATCCTAATATTCAGGCACTATTTGGAAATGACCAAAGCAGACATTCGGATTAATTTATAAGCTTCTCTGGCCAGGTTTAATTATACTACTGACCATCTCTGGACTCCTGGAAAATATTTGCATATCGGCAAGCAGGTCTGACCTTGAATCCAAAGCCTGTCTACCTACTGGCCTCTTTGAAAATGGTTTTCTTAAGAAGTTAGATAATTTGATAGCCTTATGTGCAATGATCTCTGGTGTTATGAGGATCCACTCACTAATACCTACTTCACAGGGTCTCTAGGAGAAAAAGTGTTTTGTAAACCTATAAATACCATTATTAGTTATATAGTTTTCCAACAATTGCTCCTCTGGAAGGCTCATGAATTCCTTATGTCCATAAAAAATATAATGATGTCATACAACACAAGCACATAAACAAAATACTTGACTCGTTGACAGGAGAAGACAGAATTGTTTTTTGTTTTTTTTTTTTTTTTTGTTTTTTTTTTGTTCTGGTTATTGTTTTTTATTTGTTTTTTTCTACCTAAGTGAATGCTTGGGAGAAGGCATGCAAGCTAAATGGAGCTACTCTAAGAGTCATTATAATTCAAGTGGACTATCTTTCTAGATATATAGATAGATATAGATATATAAATATGTGTGTAAATATATATGTATATATAGGCATGTATTTAAGTATATGGGTATGTATACACACATGTGTATCTATCTGGTTTTATAAGACCAGAACTTGGAGTTGGCAAATAAAATGCAAAAAAAAAAAAAAAAAAAAAAAAAAAACACAGAAAGGGAAGGGAGAGGAAAGAGGAGACAAAATAGAAAACATTTTATATTTTATTGAAGTCCTTTTATATTTGTAAAGATGAATTAGGCTGAAAACTGGGATGAATCTTGTGGTCCTAAAAACAGTTATATCTGAAGATATCTTGATAACTATTCTTTTAACAAAAAAACCCTACACGATTGCTTCTGATGAAGCATCTGTAAAATGAGGTGATCTCAATTTCTGAAAGCTATTCTAGAAAGTGCAAGACAAGACAAATTCTAGTATGCTGGAAAGGTCTCTAGTATCATCATAGATTTAGGGACCTCAGATGACATCTAGAAGATGCAGTCCAAAAGAAATTAAGTCATTTATCCAATGTTATAAATGTAGCAATTATCATAGAATTTGAACTCAGTTCCTCTGATTGCAGAGCCAGTGTTCTTTATATTGTACTTCTAGCTTCAAAGTCTCAATGAATGGTGGCATTTGCTACCTGGAGATCAGCCTACCTGGAGACTCACCAAGTGTTGATTAGTGGCTGGCTATTGACTTCTTTGACCATGGGCAAAAGTAAGAAAAATATACAATGTCCTTCAGTTTCATGTGACCCTTCTGTTCCTGCAATGACTATGACAGAGGGCTTCAAATGGTAGTGGGAGATTCTAAGAATCCAATAGTTCTTAAATAACCCATAAACTTTGACGTATCTTTAGTTATTCTAAAGATGAGAACCTTGGCAAAGAATAGGGGGTAGAAATGGTGCTGGAGCAATACTGATGTCAGAATGTTGTCTTTTTTCAAAACAGAAACAAAGAGGATTTCAGATGCCTATGATTAATATAACCATATTAGACTGAATATAATTTTGCTTCTTGAGTACAATTCTATAGCCATCTATCACTGATTAGGTCAAACTGTTATAATGTTATTTTGGAATTTACTGATAACCAGATCAGATGTCTCATATATATGCACCAAAAATGAATTTTAGACAGGAGAAACTCTTGTAGTAAGGTGCTAGGTAACAAGATTTTCTACCTTTGTACTTATTCAATTATGCTTTAATCTATCAGGTCATAATTTCCTTGATTTTTCTCTGGAGTTTATCAGCAGAGAACAGTCACTACAGATCTATCTTTGAAGTATAATAGTAAAAGTGCTATGTTTGATGTCAACAGACTACAGTGTGAATATTGGCTCTTCCACTGCCTATCAGTATGACCTTAGACAAGTCAAACTTCCTCTGGACCTCAGTTGCCTTATCTCTAAAGTGAGGATAATAGGCTAATTAATCTCTGAGGTTCCCCCCAATTCTAAATTTAAAAGTTTGATTTGTTCTACTCTATGATCTCCTTCTAACTCACTCTATGTACTAGCTCCTAGTTCTATTTATTAATTTCAAATGAATGCATATTCTACTATATTCTCATTTTAATCAAAAATTATTTTTCATTCTATCACACTCACAACTCCTAGGCTGGGTTGTGTAGAGTACAGGCAGGGCTCATAAATTACCAATAGATAAACAACAGTCTTAAGTTTTTGTGTTGAAGTTGAAACAAATTTCTCCCTAATACCAACACAAATTACCACAAGCAAAGGAGATGGGAAAGATATTTTCTGCTAAGGCAGAGAAAGGAAATCTCTTCTTCTTACTCCCACAGAAGCTCCTATTGTTTGTTATGCCATATAATTATTTAAAAGTTAGTTACAAACATTGCATAGTGATGCATCTTAGTGTAGGTATCATATTTGCACTCCTAGATTGTAAATCCCATGAGAGAATGGAAAGAGACTACATCTTATTTATTCATTTTGTCATTTAGCTCAGTGTTTTGAACATGTGAAAAGAATCATTAAATCAGTGAAAACCTATCACCAAATTTAAGATACAACAATAACAGAAACATTTATATGCTTGTGCCAAACATTGTGGTAAATGCTATACTAATATATTTTATCTTCTATGTACAAATACATTTTTTCATTTTATTGCCAATAACTCTGAGAGGCAGGTGCTATTATTATCATTTCCATTTTCCATTTGTGGAAACTGAGGCTTTAAAAGAGCTTTAGTAACTTGGGGAAGATCACTCAGCTATTAAGTGTCCAAGACTGAATTCAAATTCATGTTTTCCTGAGTAGTATTTTTTATCAATTTGAGAGGCAATAAAATTGAAAACCCATTTAGACAGTTCACAGAACTGTCAATTCACTCATTTTAGTCAAAATGAAAGAATTTGGAATCAACTAGAATGGCCTTTGAAAATTCAAGAACACCTCACCACAATAAATTAATGAATTACTGTTAAGAGGAAAGGGTATAGTTACAAATAGATCTTCAGATGCCACTTTCATTCAATGCATGTTGAGTAAATACTAATTAACTGACTGGGTTTCTTTATTATACTACTTCCCTCCTCCCATCAGGCAAAGAAACAAACAGTACCACTTTTCCTTTCTCCCCATTTACAAAGAGGATATAACAACTTAATAAAAATTCGTCAATTGTTGTCAATATTGACTAAAAGTCCCAAGTTACATTATTTATAATGAATTTTATAAGAAACAAGGTGAAGAAGTTTAGCTGTGAAAAATGTTTTAGAGATCCTTAGACTATCACTTTCATATATGTCATATTTGATAAAGTTCAAATTAATATGAGAGCATAATCAGTGGGCTGTAGGACAAACATGTTTCAGGAAACATACTACCTAATCTTTCAATATTGATGACTTTCTTTGTTTAGTAAGCATTGCCACAAGAAAAAAAGAGTTGATAGGAAAGTGGAATTTTAAAATATATTTTCCCTGGATATAAGCAGTCTATATATATATATTTATTGTTTTCCCAAAAACTCCTTTCACATCCTTCATCTTACACCACTATCAAAAAAGGGAAGAGAACAATCAATTCAGGAGTCAGATCAATTGCCTATTTTAATCTTCATCACAATGAATGCAGGATTCTCCAGTTCAGTTCTGAAAGTGAATGACAGTCTATTTTGCTGAAATTGATTTCATAGATCTAAGGATTAGAGGAACAGAAATATTCTGAAAACATTACAAAAACTAGAAGGATGTTTCCTTTGTCTTAAACAACAATATTTATTCCCATATTTTTGTTCAATAAAGAACTTAAAATTTTTTATCAATCTTGAAAAAAAATCCTATTAACAAGTATTAGGTATCTCACTCTGCCATATCCTAATGGCTTATCTGTTTGTTGTTTTTCACAAAATGAAACTGGGAACAGTCAAAGCTTTCATGATTGATGTGAAAGACCATTTAATTTTGTTTCATACTTTCATACTGCTAGTACTATTGTTAGGCATTTTTTTTTCTTTTCTATCTAAACTTTTTTAAGTTTAAATTTTTCTTAATGCATTTTTCTATTTCTTCCTCTATCTCTCTCTTTATCTCTCTTTCTGTCTCTTTCCATAGTTTTAATTACTTCCCTAAATAAATAATTGAGTGGCCTAAAATGTGGTTACTAGGAAGCAAGAAATGTATAAAAAATTTTTAAAAATCGAAGAAATATCATCTCATTCAAATCTCAGTTTCCAAGAGGAGTTTAAGTTACATGGAATTGTAGGATTTTTTGAGATGGAAGACAATTAGAATGTTACCTCTTTTACAAAGAATTAAGTTGAGGCTCAACATGTTTCAACAATTTTCCCAGAGCCAAGGATGCAAGGATGCATAACTAGTTTACGATAGTTCCATCTGTCTATATAGATATATTCCAAACATGGATGAAAATCAGTGCAATGGTGTTCAGACAGGAGCTAGAGAATTTTCTGCAAGTAATGGCAAGAAAGCCAATTTGGGTTCATACATAGAATGTAGAAGGAAGAGTTTGAAAAGTGAGTTGGAATGAGATGTAAAAAGTATTTACACTTTTATTACTCTATTATTCAACAAGGTATAATGCTATTTTCCCTTTACAATTATAAAATAAAAATTAATTACAACTGCTGAGCTCAGTATATACCATATAAATATGCATGCACATACATATTTCCATCTCTATTTATGTATCTATTTGTCTGTTTATTTGTCTATCCATATCTTCAGAGAACATAAATTATTTGAACATTAATAAGAGCACAAGAGCCAGTCTGACTACCTTGGCCAGTTTATTTTCATTAGTCAATTATTTTCAGTGCTTTAAGGATCAAAATGTATTAATCAGACAATGACTCATTTGTCTGATTGTCCAATTCTTAATTGTCCAAATGACAATAGTCAATATGACAAATGACTCTATTATGCTGGTCTTTTAATACTATATGAGGAAACATAGAATGGAATGGAAGTTTTTCATAATAAAAATTAGGGTAAAATTAGTTTTACAAAAAGGAATAATTTAATAGAACAACAAGAATCTTTGACAGATTGGGCAATATATTATTTCACTGGGAAAGACCAACAGTAATATCTCTGTGAGAAAGATATCAATTCTAATAATTTCCAACCTGAATAATTATCAATGGGATACCATTAAGTAGCAGTGGGCATTGAACAGGAGTCAGTGTGAAGAGGGGAGTCTCAGACTATAAATAATGATGATGATTGCAAAGAGAAATTTAATTGTAGGGCACATTGACAAAATGTGCTCATAGACCAAATTACAGAGGAATGTAGAAGATTCTCAGCATTTACACCATTAGGCTTTAGTCAATTGAATGAGATTTAATTTAGATAAATGCCAGATAACAAACCTAAGAAAACAAGAACAAAGCAGCATTCCAAAAATTTCAAAAACAGGAATATGCAGAAAAAAACTGTAGAGATGCTATGATAATAGGAAATTAGATGTAAGCATATCTTCTGAAGATGTAGTAATAAATTCTCTATTCTTATAGACTTAGTCATATGTAGGTACATTAAAACAAACATGCTAAAGCAAAGACATAACCCTCCTTTCGAGCCTATTATTAGGTGAATACAATGTAAGCTTAACTTCTTTATCCTCAATCTATCAATGAAAAAACATTTATTAAGTGTTTTGGTAGATAATGTGTATGCATAGATTTGTACAGAGAATAAATACACATTATTTTTTAAAAGGAAGGCCTTAACAGATGAAGTTACAAAAGGATTAATTTAGAAAGGGTACTTAGGCTGTGTTTGGAAGGAAGTACAATTATAGGAAATGACCATGGATAAGGAATGAAATCCACAAATGGGTGTTGGAAAGTACAACACTATTGAGATAGGAGGTGGAGAATAACCTGTGAGTGATGGCCAAAACAAGAAAAAAAAACTACTCCATAGAACACAGAAGCTAGGAAAATGAGTTAGGATAAGGTCAATAAAGTATTTCAATGTCAGAAGTTATTTATGTTTTGCTGGAGAAACAACAGGGAGGCACTGGGATTCCTTGAGTAGAGGAGTAGCATGGTGTTTGACAATTATGGATGATGGATCTTGGAGAATCAATTTGAAGCAGAGAAGACAGTTGGAAGGCCAAATGATGAGAGCCTGACCTATTTTTAGGTCAGCTATGCAAATAGTGATAAGTTGGATATGATATATATTGCAGAAATATAATAACGTACTCAGTACATTATTAATAAGTCCAAGAGATAAAAGGATTCTGAAGTATGCCTTGGAAGAAGGGATTAATGGATTCCATGTGATTACTTAAAAAACAAAGTTCATGATCATAAGCTATAAATATGTGAAAAGTAAGAATAACAATGCGCAAGAATTGGAGAATACTTGAGATTCTTTAGAATGGTATGATATTCAAAGATGGGCAGAAGCAGCTACACCCAAAGAAAGAATACTGGGAGATGAATATAAACTGCTTGCATTTTTGTTTTTCTTCCCGGATTATTTATACCTTTTGAATTCAATTCTCCCTGTGCAACAAGAAAACTGTTTGGTTCTGCACACGTATATTATATCCAGGATATACTGTAATCTATTTAACATGTAAAGGATTGCTTGCCATCTGGGGGAGGGGGTGGGGGAAGGGAGGGGAAAAATCGGAACAGAAGTGAATGCAAGGGATAATATTGTAAAAAAATTACCCTGACATGAGTTCTATCAATAAAAATTTATTTTAAAAAAATAGAATGGTATGATATTATCGTTACTCAGAATTATATACAAATGTTGTATTGCACACTTTTTCTATTATCAAAGAATAAACAATGATATTTTAGAAGGTGAAATGAAATTAAATTGGGAAATAAGAACTTTTGACATTAAGAATAAAATATTGTGACTAAATCAATTAGATGCAAAAGTGACATTAAGTAAGTAGTGAAAACATTTTAATGGGAGAGGCTCTTTAGGAAGAATATTGGAATAGAAAACAAAGTTCTAGACTTCAGTGTCTGCTGTTCCACTTCTTGGCTATATCTGACTTTTGGGTAAGTTTGTTAACTTCTGTCTCTGTTTTATTTATTTACAAAATAAGTATCAGATGTCTACCTCACAGGGGAAGGATTTGATTAATGATATCATAATATATCATTTAGATGGGACTTTAAGTTTTACAAAGCATTATGTATATATAATTTCATTTGGCCTTGAGAACAATCATAGATTTTCTTCTTTTTATAAATGAGGAAACTGAGTCTCATGTTACAAAATATATATGTGTTTATACATCTAATAAAATGTCAGTGTAGAATCTAAACTTTTCTAAATTCTAAGTCTGCCACTCTTTTGCCTATCCAATGAGATAATAGACAAGTGATTGAGATAATTATGAATCACTATGAAAACATAAAATATTATTATTTTGGTATTCAGTAGCATGCTTTGCCACAGCATAAGTTAATAACAAATAATTGTCAATTACTGCATTAAAGCTGTTTTGAGGGAGATATGATAAAACATTAATTTGTGAGTAAATATTCCATGATTAAATCAGGGGATTGGATTATGCAATTTAATATTGAATGACCAATGAATTCAACGAAAAGTAAACAACATTGTATAAGTAGTAAATAAATTACTATCCATTTAAATATCTGATTACTTCATTTATATCGTATCTCCATGGGTCAATTTAGATAGGATCTTTTAAAGTAAGATGGTATTTGCCCGTTCTAGTTTTTAATGTGATTTTCTTCAGTTAGCTTTTGTATCGCTTTTTCCATTTCTATTTGAAGGTGTTGTTTTTTAAATTATAGCTTTTTTTCAAAATATATACATGGAAAATTTTTTATATTCACCCCCACAAAACCCTGTGTTCTAATTTTTTCCCTCTCTTCCCCTTCCTCTCCCAGATGGCAAGTGAGGCAATATAAGTTAAGCATGTGCAGTTCCTCTCTATATGTATTTCTGCAAATATCATGCTGCACAAGAAAAATCAGATCCAAAATGGAAAAAAAAAATGAGAAAGAAAACAAAATAAAGAAAGCAACAACAAAAAGAGTAAAAATACCATGTTGTGGGCCATATTCAGCTCCCACTGTCCTCTCTCTGAATACAGATGGCTTTCTTCTTCACAAGACCAGACAGCTGGTCAGAATCATCTCATTGTTGAAGAGATCCACGCCCATCACAATTGATCATTTTATAATATAATACTGTTGCTGTGTATAATGATCTCTTGGTTCTGCTCATTTCACTTGGCATCAGTTCGTAGATCTCTCCAGTCCTGTCTGAAATCATCTTGTTGATCATTTCTTAAAGAACAATAATATTCCATACCATTCATATACCATAACTTTTGCACCCATTCTCCAATGGATGGGCATCCACTCAGTTTCCAGTTTCTTACCACTACAAATAGGGCTGCCACAAACATTTTTTGCACATGTGGCTCCCTTTCCCTTCTTTATGATCTTCTTTGGATATAAGCCCAGTAAACATTGCTGCACCAAAGGGTATGCACAGTTTGATAGCCCTTTGAGCATAGTTCCAAATTGCTCTCTAGGATGGTTGAATAAGTTCACAACTCCACTAACATTGTATTAGTATCCCAGTTTTCCCACATGCCCTCCAACATTTGTCATTATCTTTTCCTGTCATTTTAACTAATCTGAGAAGTATGTAGTGGTCCTTCAGAATTGTCTTAATTTTCATTTCTCTGATCAATGATTTAGAGCACCTTTTTCATATGACTTGAAATGATTTTAATTTCTTTATCTGAAAATTGCCTGTTCATATCCTTTGAGCATTTATCAATTGGAGAATGCCTTGAATTTTTATAAATTTGAGTCAATTCTCTCTATATATTTTAGAAATGAGGCCTTTATCAAAACCCTTGAATGTAAACATTTTCCCCGGTTTATTGCTTTCCTTCTAATTCTTTCTGCATTGGTTTTGCTTGTACAAAAACTTTTTACCTTAACATAATCAAAATTATCCATTTTTCATTCATAAAGTACTCTTCCTTGGCCACAAAGTCCTTCCTTTTCCACAGATCAGAGAGGTAAACTATCCTTTGTTCTTCTAATGAGTTTATAACCTGACTTTCTATGTCTAAATTATAAACCCATTTCAATCTTATCTTGGTATAGGGTATTGTTTGGGTCAATGCCTAATTTCTGCCATACTAATTTCAATTTCTCAGCAGTTTTTGTCAAACAGTGAGTTCTAATACCAAAAGCTGGGGTCTTTGGGTTTGTCAAACACTAGATTACTATAGTCATTGACTGTTCTGTGTTCTGTGAACCCAACCTATTCCACTGATTGACTACTCTATTTCTTAGCCAGTATCAAATGGTTTTTATGACTGCTACTTTGTAATATAGTTTAAGCTCTGGTACAGCTAGGCCAGAAGGTGTTGTTTTCTTCAGTGGATTTTTATGGATTTGGCCGATTGTATTCTTAATGAATTGTTTTCTTCAGTCATTCCCCCTCCCCTTCCTTTTCTAAGCTGTTGACTCTCTCTTTCTAAGCTGCTGACTTTCTCTTATTTCTTTTCTCATTTTTTTTACCTCTCTTATTTGCCTTTTAAAGTCTTTTATGAGCACTTCCAAAAAGCCTCTTTGGGCTTGAGACAAATTCATTTCTTTGATATCTCCTCTGTGGACATTCTGTCTTATTCTGAATTTGTGATTTGGTCTGTGATAGTAGTTTTCTATGGTCAAGGTTCTTTTCTATTTCTTGCTTATTTACTTTCCTCTTCTTTTACTATTTCCTCTCTCTCTCTCTTTTTGTTTTTAACTTTTGTATTTGGGCTCTGTTTCTAAGGTAAAGAAGGCACTGTTCCAAGCTTTCTGTACATCTTTGAGCCTCTGCTTTGAGCACAGAGGCCCTTCATGTTTGCAGGGAGTAGCTTTGCCTCCTCTGTTACGGAAACATCCTAGTTTCCCAGAGTTTACCTTCTAAACTGAGAGTGGAAGCTCCCCTTGATTTGCTCCTCTACTGAGCCAGGACTGAAGGTTTCAGTTGCTGATTTGATCTGAGTAAGATCTGGCTTTCTTAAATTCTGTCTGAGCTGGAATGAACACCCTTTTCACTCCAGTGAGAATGACCTTTCTTGAAGTTTTTCCAGTCTATCTTGACCTGGAGAGTGCCTTTATTCCATCAGACTCTGTTCAGAAATTTCATGTGGGTTTTTGAGAGAAACTGGAAGAGCTCAAGTAGATTCCTAACTTTTCTCCACCATCGTGGCTCCACCCCCAGAAGTGTAATATGATATTTGTCAAGGTATCATTTCATGTCCTAGAATCCTAAATAAAAATTCCCATTATTTCAGTAGAACATTTCATTCAATCCACAAATATTTATTAATGAGGAAAAGCACTGTACTAGGCACTAATTATATAAATGGATATTGTAATGGGGGTTGTAAATATATATAAACAACTACATGCTAGTTTGGCAGGGAGAGAATTAGAAAGTGATCAGGAATAGATGTCTATGTGGTGTAATACTCTGATGTGTCTTAAACAAAGAGAATGATTTTGAGAGATTAGGATAAGGAAAGAGTGCATTTCTGGCAGAGGGGATAGTGCGTGCAAGAACATAGAGATGGGACATAGGATATAGTATAAGAAGAAAAGAGAGAAGACCAGTTTGTCACAATCAGAGTTCAATTGAATCTAATGTTAAATGAGATTTATAGATTGTAAGCCCCCTTAGAATAGGGACTCTCTTTTGACTCTTTTTGTATCTCTAACACTCATTACACTTCCTGGAACATAGTGAATTCTTAATTCATGTTTATTGAATGAATGAATCCTAGAGACAATGAGAAGTCATTGGAATTGATTGTCACTGGAAGGATCAGGCTCATTAAATGATGCAATATTTTCTTTGCCCTTGAAGATATTCTTAAGTTACTGATGTAGGAAACTACTATCTACTCAGTTAAGGAAACATATTTTGGCAGCAGTTTAGGATGACTAGAATTTATAGAGACAAAGTAAATGAAGAGGCTGATGCAATAATCTAAATGAGAGATGATGTAGGTGTAAATTAAAGTGGTAGCTGTATATGTGTATGTATGTAGTAGAGAGAAATAATATGGTGTGAGAGATTTTGAAGGCAGAAACAGCAAGATCTGTTGATTGATTCATTATGTGGAATGAGAGTGAGGTATCCAGAATAATGCTATTATTACAAATTTGAGATTCTGGAGGAACGGTGGTACCTGAGGCCTAAATAAAGAAATTTGGAAGAGAAGAGGATTTAGGGTAAAAGTTAATGAGTTTAGTTTTAGACTATTGAATTTAATTTAATATGTCTCTAGATCATCTAATTTGTAATATTCAATAGGCAGTTGGTGATGTAGGAATAAAGCTTACAAGACAGACTTAGGCAGTATATATAGATTTATGAATCATTGGTATAGTTGAAATGATAATTGCTCCCATGTACCCATGGTAGCTATTAAGGTTGCACAGAGAAGAGGGAGCCAGTAAAGGAAGGAAGAGAAGACAGATAAGGAAAGTGCAACACACAGTATCAAAATAAGGACAAGAAGGATGAACAATTACAAAAGATATGATGGTAGTTTTGGAGAGAACACTTTGATTTGAGGTTGGAAGCTGTACTATAAAAGATTGAAAAATGAGTGAGAAGAGGAGATATTGGGTATAGCAGATTTGTTAAAGTATTTGGTTGAGAAAAAGGAAGGAATAAGTTACTAGAGAAAAATAGAAGATATGAGAATTGGGAATAGATGATTGAGGCTGCAACATGCTGAAGAAGACAAATGGGATCAAGAAGCATTTAAGAAGAGTTAATTGAGCAAAGGAAAAAAAAAACTTATGTCAGAAACTGCAGCAAAGGAGTAGACAGTGAGATGATGTCAAGTATGAGATGATGATTTAGTATGAAGAAAATGGGAGAACAGGGAGCTCATATGAAAGGATCTTTTTTTTTTAAGAGATGAGATCCTTGTAAGAGATAGAAAAAGGTGAAGCTCAAAAAGGAAAAAAATGGTTTACAAGAGTCTGTGAAAAGTAATAAGGAATCAATTAGGGAGGAATAAAAAGATCAGTTTGCTGAAGTGAGGTAAGTGTATAATGACTCTGAAAACAAGAATTTTTAAGTACATATTCTGCAAGGTCCTATAACTGAAAGAAGATGGTGAGAATGATCCATGACTTAAGTTAGACAAGGGCATATTCAGATTTGAGGATATTGAATAGTGAAGAGATGGACTGACTGACATTTCAATAAATCTTATAAACATTGTTTTATAGATGTTTCCCTTAATTACAAAAGAATGCCTGCCAATGACAAAATGTATGTAATATTTGATATTCTGTAAGTAGTACCTTTCAAATGTTCATAATGTGAATTTTTATTTGCTTTCCATTAATACTCAATAATTTAGTAAAGGGCATTACGAAAGTGAGATACCATGGTAAAGTTATATGGTAACTTTTATGATAAATATATGGTAATATGTTGTAGTAAATAATAGTGAAACACCATTGGAATATTTAAAACATTACTGTTATGTTATAAAAAAATCTGAGAATTGAAATTTTGGCCATTTCTTCTCTATATACTGTTTTATTGGAGGCTCTATGAAAAATACCAAGTCTTAAGGTACTTCCTGTATGAACACAATATCATTAACTTCTTAAGTGACAGCAAATTTCTGGTGTGATTATTTGAAACATAGTCTTGTGGGGTTTTTGTTTGTTTGTTTGTTTTGGTTGGTTGGTTATTTATTTATTTTATTTATTTTTAACAAAAGAGACTCTATGTAAAATATTTTCTTCTTTTCTTTTCTTGTTTGTAATGTGTTGATTTTCTTTACATCTCGAATTGCTAATTTTAAAAAATGAATCAAGTATTGGTTCTCTCAGTAAAATATCATTTCTCTCTTTCTTCCCAACAGTATGCTATCTGGCTAGTCCTCTGGGTTACATGGAATGTGTTTGTTATCTGCTTCTACTTGGAGGCTGGGGACCTCTCAAAGGTAATTTACTATCTAACTTGTTTCAGCCATCAGTCCTGGGTTAGGAGCCAATTCTTAAAATTAAGTTGTCTTTTTATGAACCCTCCTATCTTTAGATAGATGAGTCTAACTCAGTGTTCACTTGTAGTATTCTGTACTTTGGACCAAGGTAGTTCTTTACCTAAAAATATACCAAGATTTGTAGATATATCACTGATTATACTTGTGAAGGAAAATGAGAGTGACATATTTTTTATCATCTTTATTCAATTTAGATTTAAACAAATATTCTAAGTAAGGACTTTGACAATGGTGTTGAATTTTTTTTTTTTTTGGCAATTCATATCTTAAAGGAAGAATAGAACTTTGTTAGAAATCATTTACCTTTTCTTGGGCTTTCCTGTTCATTTCCCTTCGTACATATTGCCTATATGAAAATGAAACAATTATATAGAAAGTTGTTATAATTAAATTATTTGGCTTTTTTAGCAGCTCTTTTCTGGTGACAAAGAATTGGGTATTGAAAGTATGCCTATCAGTTGGGGAATGACTGAACTAACTGTGGAATGTGATTGTGATGGAGTGTTATTGTGCTTTAAGAAATGATGAGCAGGATGCTCTCAGAAAAACCTGGAAAGACTTACATAAGCTGGTGCAAAATGAAATGTACTATATACACAGTAAGAGCAATATTTTAAGCTGATCAGTTGTGAACAATTCAGCTATGCTCAGCAATAGAGTGATCTCTGAATAGAGTGATATTCTGAAAGATAAGATGAAAAATGTTATCAGTACTCAGAAAAAGAGCTTATTTTCCTTATTTGCTTATTTCCTTACTTTTCTTCAGGTTTTTTTTTGTTTGTTTGTTTGTTTTAGTCTTTTTTTTTTAGTCTATGTTTTCTTTCACTACATGACTTATATGGGAATGTTAAAAATGAATTGTTGCCTGGGTAATATTATTTACAGTAGAAATAAAACACAAATAAAATCTAGTTCAAAATTACTCTTTGAAAGACATTTTTATTGTATACTTTCTCATGCTTAAAAAAGTGATTTTCCCTTTTGGGGTATATGATATGAAAAAATCTCAGCTTTCATTATGGATATAATTTTGTTCCATATAGACTTCATAATTGTGGGGGGGGGTTCTACTTTTAAGAGTATTTATACCTGGCAACATATTATTCTACTATTAAGTGAAAATGAATTATGAGCTTTTATGTGCATTTATAGTATTCAAATTTCTGTCACACAATACTGTGAACAGACAGCATCTATATCTATCTATCTAATATTCTATACATATAATGCTTTGCGCATATGCTTTGTGCCACGCTTGTCAAAATGAATGCCATTGGTCTAGGTTTTTTCACTCTTCCTATTAGTATTTTGAGAGTAGAGGGGAAAGAATGCTTAAATTAGATGTTACACTTGTTTTAAGTCTTAATCCTGAATCTGCTATTAACTTGTCTTATCTTGAATAAGATGCATCGCTGTTCTATGCCTCAGTTTCTTCACCTGAAAAATATGATTATAAGAGCATGTGTCTTCTAAGGTACTTTTTAGTTGTAAAATCTATCAAACTGTCTAGGTTTTACAAATCTATTTTGAATTCAGATTTATGTGATTTTAAATGTGTAGTGCAATAAAGAACAACACTGGAGAATATTTTTAAACCCGCTGACTATACTTCTATTTACTGTTTGTCTCAGATATAAAGTTGATGTTAATATAGTAAGGCATAGATGCATGAAATATCAGAAGAAACTTTACAGATCATCTAGTCCACTGGTGTCAAACTAAAAAAAAAATTCCTGTGGGCCACAAATTGATTTAGAAAACTACAAATTAACACTTTATATTTTTATTAAATATTTTTCAATTAGATTTTAAACAGATTTTGGGCCCCATAAAGAGTTTTCCAGGCACAAGTTGTTGACTTTGTCCACTCAAAATTCTATTCCACAACTTTCACTTTACATATTAGGAAACGGAGACTCAGAGAACTGATATTTAAGGCTAATATATTAGTTTTTCTACCTTACCAGGTGAAAAAAAATTTTTTCAAATTTAGATGATATTTTGACACTTTATACTAATAAACCTAATTGAGATAATGCCTTTTTTAAACAATTGCATTGATGATTAACTTTTTAAATAGAAGTAGAAAAAGAAACAGTGAATGGTTTTATTAATTTTTTTTCTTTACTGGTCACAATGAAGAGAAATGAAATATGGACATCTATAATACTCCACTAGTACCTAATGATATCAAAAGAGAAGAATGCCTCAAAACATTGTGTAGGGTTGCAATGTGTTAAGTTTTAAAAAGCCATCACAAGCAAGCATGGATACATTATGATCAACATGACTGGAAGAATTTCTGTATCTTTGAGAAGAATCCATTTGAAAGGTCATTTGCAATTTCTGAATATACTTCAGATTCTACTGAGATTATGAATTAATTCAAAGAGGAAAGGACATAGAGACAGATAGTAACTTCAGTACTAATAATCTGCCCTCTACTCTGAAAATTACTCTAGGAAGAAGTCTATCTAACCAACTGAAAAATTATTTCTAACAGGAGCAGGGATCATTTAGTATAACTGAAAATATGTTACATCAAATTATTTCTATTGTATTACATCAATGAGCTAGAAATGGTCAGAATTTAAGGCAGGTTAGCCCATTTATAACTTTGACATATGTATGTATGTATGTATGTATGTATGTATATGTATATATGTATATAGATATATATATATATATGAATAAAGATTAAAATGATCATTTTAATTGTTTTCAGTCATCTCTGGCTCTTCATGACTGCATTTGGCATTTTCTTGGCAAACATATTAGAGCTGTTTATTATTTCCTTCTCCAACTCATTTTACAAATAAAGAAACTGAGGCAAACATTTTAAGTGACTTGCCCGTGAGTCTCAGAGTTAGTGTCTGAGGCTACATTTGATGCCCTCTTTCTAATTCCAAGACCATAGCTTTATCCACTCCATCACCCAGTTCTCCCTTTTCAAAGAGTAGAAGATATGTTTCAAAATAGTAGTTATATCTTACTAAAACATAGTCTTAGTCTAGCAAGAAAAAAAGTTGATATCTAATAAATTAGGAGTGTCTTTAATCTAAATTGGCTTTGTCTTAATTTGCCATTAAAATAAAAGCATTCAGAACACTTTTTTTTTTATAATGGCTCCATTAAAATAATTTGAGAGTGATACCGCATACAGATTCCAGCTAATACAAATTGGGATGGATGTACCATTAGAAGATAATCTGAAATATCTTCTAGATTACAAAGAGAATAATTCCATTTATCATTCTTATACAAAATTTGCTCCAATCCAAAACTAGTTTAATAAATATTGAATACCTCTAAACAGACTTAATTTATGTATTCACTTCAGTGACATAGATCATATCTTCTTCATACCATAAATTCCTTCACTACATCTATCTTTGGATACTTAATAACCAGTGTGGCACAATTCAGTGGAAAGAAAATTGAACTTGGATGAAGAGGCCTTGGTTTCAAATTCTATCTCTACCAACTGTATAACTTTGGATAAATCACTTATCTATAAATTGATGCAATGAGTAGATATCTCAAATAGGTTCTGATATCTCAAGATCATTCCAGTGATGAGTCAATGATTTTATGATTCCATTATAGATAGGGTTCTGCCAACAAGGCAGCACTCCTTTATGATTTAGTAAAAATCAGATTAGAAGGTTTCTGTGGCAGAAAAAAAAATGTGTTATCTTGTCATTAGACTTTTCCAACATAGCTCTAGACTACAATTTATATAATAAGCTTATGGTTCAGGACTGTAATTTTTTGAATGCAGGAAAGTCCTAACATGAAAATTCCATCTACCAATCAGGACTGGCATTTGGTCTATAACTTCTCATCTCAGAAAGTTGCTGGTTCACTGAGGAGCTAACTGAATTTACCACCTTCACAAAGCTGGTAGGTGTCAAAAACAGTCAAAGTTATACATACTTACAAGGCTAACTTTCTCTACAATACACAGTAATCTCCCTTATATTTATTTACATCTTATTGTGATTTTAACAAAATAATCCACATGTACTTCGAGTCATATAGGAATGGGAAAAATGGAGCGTGTAATCTAAAATCACAATATTTATTTCATATCCATATGTACATGCTAATGGGTGTGTACACACACATATACATGCACATACAGACATAACATTTTATTTTTTTCCATGTTTACTTTAAGAAAAAAAGACAGAAAATATATTACCAGATCTGTGATTATTCTCCTGGGTATTTATTCCTATTAAGCAAAATATGTCAGGGACTAGACATATACTGCACCAGATAGACTTGAAATAGAAAATACCTAATATCTTTTGGGGATGTAGAATATTAGCCTTTATTTTCCACTAGGGATTTCCTAGGATCCCATGATCCTCAAGGGACATGTTGACACAGCATTTTCTTAGAACCATTTAATAAAATTCCATCTTAATAATAAAGGCTTCCTTCCTTCCCTGTTTTTCCTCTTGTCTTTGTGTGTCTCTTTCTCTGTCTTTCTCTTTGTCTCTCTGTCTATCTGTCTTTGTCTTTCTCTGTCTCTCAATAGAAAATAGAGTTACTGAAATAAAGAATTATTTCATTTCTTAATAGAGTAGAGTAACATAGCTTGGGAATTTAAAAAAAAAAGAAAACACCATCGTTTTTTAATGGAAATCCATCCATTTTTATCAAATAAGTCAACTTATTTACTTTACAAGTAAATCTTTCCTAAAGTCTTTTGCTTCTTGAAATTGACTATAAGGAACAGAGGCCATGGGATGAGTTTACTCCTTATTAGAGTCAAAGAAACCTGTAAAGAAGTCTACGTTTTTAGTACCATGAGATTATCACTTGCTTAAAGGAGTGGAGGAACTAAGGGATTTCCACTAAGTATCACTGCAGAGCTGATTGGGGTCTTTACCAGTGATCAGGGGAGGTAAGGATGCATAATGGAGATCAGGCTGATTCTTTTTTTGCAGCAATCACTGAATGTCTTTTGCTGAAATCTGGCTCTATATGCATCTAAAATCAGAAGGGTTTGTTTTACTTCAATGCCAACAATGAAAAAGGGGACAAAAATGCCTCAGGGTGGGGGGTGATAATGTTGGGAACAACTAAAGCTCCCATGGACATATGGTTTTATGATTGGGATCATATACGGGCACAGCACGCCCTGCTACAGAGTTGTCTTCCTTTATGGCATTTCTCTGATCCTTTGCCTCACTGTAACCCCCCCTACACCCCTAGCTGTCAGGCAAGCCTTTCAGCAAGGTACCATGACCAATGAAAGGAAATTGTTCAGGCGGCTCAAAAAGAACAGACAGGAATGCTTCTTAAAGCTCACATTTTGCTTTCACACAGGAAAACCCCATACAGCCTACCAAAGATGAATTCCTGACCTAATTTATACATCTCTGCTTTCCCCCATAATCCATTTTGTTCAAAGAAATTCCACAGTAGAATGAGTTTTAATGGCATTTTCCTTTTTTTTTTTTTTTGAATAATCACCTGAAAAAATTGTGGAGCAGATATTTACCCATATTGGCTCAGTGAGGTGGGCTAGGGAGCCCTGGGGGGGCCAGGTTAGTTTAAGAAAAGGGAAAATGGCTGTATGAAAATTTTATATGAATACTACACTCTCTGCACTCCAAGTTGTGGCAGAAATATAATGATTAAGTGCCCATATGCTCAAACAGAGAAAGTCAAGGTAGGGACTTGCTGCTGAAAGCAGCCTCTAAGTCTTGAAGATTTGAAATCGTATAGCTGCAAGAGCATAAAGAGTTTTATAACACATCCTGGTTGGTAATGGCCCTTTGGCAATGAAGCAGTTAATAGCATCTGCTCTGTCTTTCATTTTACAACCCAAAGCTGGTCTTAGCAGAGTCCATGAAAATTTAATCATTTTCTTTTAACAAACAATCTAAAGGATAACTCTAAAGGGCAAAGTTATATGTGTTTTTCCTTTTCCCACTCTAAGGGTTTGAGAAAGGTAAGATTATAACATTTAATTTTTTAGTTGCTCTGTCTGCCTCATATCCCTTAAAGTAATATAATGCCAGAAGTGATCAAGCAATCAATGGTGAATGGAAAGTACATAGATATATGAAAGCATGAAATGAGAATACAGAAATTGTATCTATTGCTGATACATAGGATGTCAAATGAAAAAAAGAAACATATTATTTTCTCCCATTACTCCCAAACTACTGGTTTTTATACAACTTCTTTTGATTTAATTAGTGTAGATAGGGTTTGTATATGTGAATTTCCAATTTGTTTGCAAACAATAATGTGTATTTTAGAAACTGCTATCTAATGAATGGGGAAAGAAAGGATTAAAACAAGTGTTTTTGGAGTTTTCACATTGATTATCCATATTTCACCAGTTCTGCTTCTCATATCATGGGTTTCCAAAATATGTCCACTAAATAGGGGAATAACTCAAAGGAGTATGTGATTAACCAATTGAAATGCTCTAAGAAGATGTATTGAACACTACTGTCCCCATGATATCCAATATATGAGTTTGTCTGCCACAGAATCCTATTTCATGATTATGCATTTTCCTTCATCTGTGTAGTCTCCCAATTTCTCCAGTTCAGCCTCACTTGGAGCCCTAAGAGCACGTATGATATACTCTTGATTTTGGCACCTTCAATACCACAGGTGCTTTTGGAATCATATTTCATATCATCATTTTATGTCTATAGCAGGTGTCCATTTCATAACTGTAGTCTGGGAGCAGTGTTTGGTCAATCTAAGAATTTCATCCTGCCTGTGACCCAATTTCTTTTTTGTTTGATCAGAATGAATGATCTAGCATGAGTAGGTACAGTTTGAATTTCAGATCTCTTTACTTTTTGTTTTCTTCAAATCTTATCCCTCTTCCAACTTTGCTATTACTATGTACTCATCCAGGTTGACAATTAGTGTCATTTTCCACTCTTTGTCCTCATTTTCTCCATCCATATGCAACTGGTTAGCATATCTTGTCATTAGTCATGACTAAGTCCATAATCAACAAGCCTACTACATAACAGACACTATGTTAGCCACTAGTTATACAAATTTAAAGATAAATATAAATATAAAGGTATATACTCAAAGTATTTATGTATTACATTTCTTAGACTACATTTCTTCACATCAATCACCTTTGCACCAACTGATCTTACATCTTGTTCAGATCTTCAACATTTTTTGCCTCAAAAACTAATCTCCTGATTGGTCTGCCTGCTCAGTCTTATTCCCTTTCAATTCATTCACCATATGAGTACTAAAGTGATTTCCCTAAAATGTGGATCTGACAGCTTTACTCTCCTATATTATAAATATAAGAGGTTCTCTATTAAGTTTTAGATCAAATATAATTTCATCTTAATCTCATCCTTTTAAATTTGCTTTTATATGTGAGTTTTATACTAGGCAAGATTTGGTTCACTAGTACATTATGTAATTTATAAATAACTAAATATGTAATTATTTACCAATGGTATTACATGATCAGTTAAGTCCAGACACCACTCCATAAGACAGTCCACAGATTAAAAAATAATATTTAAAGCATCAACCAACTTGGTATAGAAATCTATTAAGAGATTGTTTCAAGAATATATGTTTTTAGCAAAGCCTGACTTCACCATTCTATAAAATAGATGATATTCTGACAATTCCATGAAGTTATTGAGTTCCCTAAGTTACAAAATAAAATGAAGGTCAGTGAAGGGTTAAAAAGAATATTGAGTTTAGAGTTATCAGAATTTTCTGATTTTCAGTTTTCTCATCTGTAAGATGAAGACTATAATATTTATATGAGAAGAATCACAGAATAGTGGGTATATATCAACTCCTAAAGTCAGGAAAAATTTTAAGACATTTAACTTCTGTCTTTGACCTATACTAGCTCTGTGACCATGTATAAGTTTTTTTAATCTCTGATCATCCATTGGCAAATTTCTCAGTCCACAGATTTCCTATGAGCTTCCTATGATGCAAATCAGCATTAGTGTGGAGAGTTTCGACACAGAATTCTCAGTATCAATAAAATCACAGATTTGGGATCAAAGAAAATTATCTAACACATCCACATCACAGAACTGCCATTAAAAACAACTTTGCATGTTATAAAATGAAAAAAACTATCACACGAAAGGTAGCTGAAACTTAGACACGAATCATTTTTCATGAACCCATTTTAGAGTTTTCTTGACAATGCCCATCATTTGGAGGATGGCTGAATCAATTATAGGATATGAATATTATGAAATATTATTGTTCTGTAAGAAACCTTCAGCAGGATGATTTTAGAGAGACCTGGAGAGACTTACATGAACTGATGCTAAGTGAAATGATCAGAACCAGGAGATCATTATACATGGCAACAACAAGACTGTACAATGATCGATTCTGATGGACTTGGCTCACTTCAAAAATGAGATGATTCAAACTCGTTCCAATTATTCAGTGATAAAGAGACCCATATACATCCAGAGAGAGGACTATGGGAACTCAATGTAGACCACAACATAGCATTTTCACTCTTTCTGTTGATGTTTGCTTGCATTTTGTTTTCTTTCTCAGGTTTTCTTTTTCCTTTCTTGATCCCATTTTTCTTATGCAGCAAGATAACTGTATAAATAGGTATACATATATTGGATTTAGCTTATTTTAACATATTTAAAATGTACCTGCCATCTAGAGGAGGGAGTAGGGGAAAGGAGGGAAAAATTTGGAACAAAAAGTTTTGCAAGGGTCAGTTTTAAAAATTACCCATGTATATGTTTTGTAAATAAAAAAGCTTTAATAATTAAAAAGAAAGTTTCATGATGAAAATAGTAGAATATCATAGAAGAGAAGAGGTTGTATTCTATACATGTTTCAAAAGTATCATCAAAAGGTTTTGGAAATAAATTTGGCATGGGGGGAAGGGTGAAAAGTAGTGGGAAACTAAGGGTGGCACTTAGTTTGCAAGCCTTAGCAATTAAAACTGTATTTGTGCTTTTGATGGTAAGAATAAAATTTATAGGAAAGAGGATAAACATAATAAATGTGGTCTTGATATATTGAACTTAAAAGGTATATGGGATAGCCACTTTGAGATATCCAATAGACAGCTGGTGGTATGAGACAGGAGGTCAGCAAAGAAGATTAGTTTATGAGACAGAAGGTCATACACTAATCAGCTTTGAGTAAGTAGATTTCACAATCAGTGTGGAGATGATAAGTGAATTTGTGGGGGCTGATAAGATCGCCAAGCAAAACAGAGAAAGAAGACCAGGGATTCCCAATATAGGATAGTGGGACACCCATGGTCAGCAGGTATGACTTGGATGAAGATCTAACAAAGCCTGAGAAGAAGCAGTTAAATAGTATAGAGGAGAATCAAGATGGAGGAGTATCTCAAAGCACTAAAGAAAACAAAAAAAATATCAGAGAGAAGAGATGTCATGTGTCTCAATTTTGAGTGAAAATTTTATTAATCAAATCATAAAATCTTCATTAATCTTAATATTATCTCAAATTGAAGTAGCATTATTTATTGATTGAAAATCAAATTAATTAGCAAAGAAACAATTATGCAAAAGTCTACAATAACATATTGTAAACAATACATCATGATGAGCAGCAGTTAAGATTGCTTAGTTGGAGTTTCCACACTGGGTTAGTTAATGGTTTAAATGTCAGAGTTCCATATAAAAATCACAAGGCAACCTGCAGGTTGTTTAATTTTGAGCATATTACCTTCCTGGGATGATGTTTTAACAGATGTCCTGTTAAGATAACAGAGGAACAAAATTCACTTGCAATTCAAAGCATCTGCTTAACTTTGTAGGTAAATGCCTTTGAACATTAAATCTGACTAGGGTTGTTGGATTAATAGCTGTGAGAATGTTTCCAATAAATGACCTTTTTTTGGCTTTCTTACTCAGGGCAAATTTGACATGCTTGATCATATATCTAATAGATGGAAATCGAAAACAATATTGGCAGCCAGCAGAGATGACTTATGTTGAAAGTACATTCACAGGGTAGATACAATTCAATGTATTCATAACTATCTTGACTTGAAGCAATTCTTTAACTGTAAGTTAACTAACAATTAGAAGAGAACAAAGTACAAAAGAAGCAGTTACACAATTTTAACTGTGTCTTTGTAGACAAATATATTTCTCCTTGCTTTCTGTTCCATAATGAGGCATGAGCAGAGAAGTTTTCGTAAACCTGTATTTCATGAAACTAAGCAACTCCCCACTCATTAGAGACTGTCAGCATCCAATAATTAGGTGCTTTCTTGAGTTGAATGAGTCTGAGTCTACAGAACTTGGAATTTTTCTGATATTTACATTATTTTATGAGAAATCCCAACTCCTGGAAGGAGCACTTATCTTTGTGCCTGATATATGTAAGACTTTGATAAATGATTGTTGACTAGTCATGCTCCTTTGCTTAAAGATAAGGAGTAAGCTGGACAGAGGAAAGAGATGGGACTACATTGTGTTAATTTACTAGAAAAATTAAGTATAATGCAGGTTAGAGATGATATGGCCATTGCTTTAATATCAAAGAAATCAGCTTTGAGCATTTTTATTTTAGTGGTTGCACAAAGAAATGTTGACAGATATTCTACTCACTTCCTTTGAAATCATGTTTGTAGAAACATACATAGTCAAAGAATGATATTCATCATTATACTCATCAATATATGACACTCCAGTGGATTTGTGATCCCATCAATTCAGGTGTTGCCTTCACTGAAACATAACCACAATCATTCCATGCCTACCTATTCTCTTGAAATAGTATCAACACCATCCCCCAAATTTGTCACAAAATGTCCTCCCAAATGATGAGTTTTTTCTCATTGTCTCCAGACAACATGATGCACTCTGACATTCTCTGTGTCATCCTTTGGTTCTTGCCACATAAGCAACATATTCTCTATTTCTGTCATACATTTCACTGATGATATGCTTTATTCCTTTTATTAAAGTTTTATTTATTTAATTTTAATTTATGGAATAAAACAAGCATGTCCATGTCATAGTATTATTAAAAAAAGATGATTGCACACAAAATTGCAGATTTATTATGTATAACTGCTACCTCTTTTAAATTTTTAATAAAAATATCATGTAATTTTTTCCCCTTATTTTCTTCATCTATCCTAGAGATGGCCAAAATTAGACATACACACACATACATTCATACATAGATATATTTCATACACACACACAAACACACACCCATATGATCATTCCAAACCTATTTCTTTTCATCAGTTCTTTCACTGAATACAAATAGCATCTTCCTTCATATGTCCATTTTTTAAAAATAATTGTTAGAATTACTTATTCATTCAAAGTTGTTCTTAAAACAATATACTTTGGTATTCCTTACTAGTAATATGACATGGCCTATATACAAATATGAATATATCTACATACTTAAATAAAAAAATATACATGTAAATCTGTATGTGGGTATTATATACATACACATACACACACACACATGCACAAACATGCAAAAATATTCTAGTAAAGGTTTATTAAACTTCTTTCCAGAGAGAGAATGTATATACAATACTTTCAGCCTTAATCTGAAAAATTAACATTTTTTCCATCACTCTCTTAAGTCTATATAATCAACAAAACTATTAATCAAGCCTTGATTGGTAGTATTTTTCAATTTCTGAGGTCTAAATTTTCACACTGAAAATTAACAATCACTTCTCGGTAGTTAGTTTGAACTGGCTCCAGCAGACTCTGTTAATGGATGCTGCCAAGACACACACACACACGTACAGACACACACATATACAGAGAGAGAGAGACACACAGCAAGGGAGACAGAGACAGAGAGAGAGAAAAAGAGAGAGGTATCTATATATATTTGTCATCAATGGAAGAAGTCCTTATAGCTTGTTAGGGCTTAGTCGCCAGAACAGAACATGTGCTCTTTTACCATATAGCCTTTTAGTTCCAATAATCACTTTTGTGCCATGATGAGACAGGAGAATATTACTTTAATAAAGCAGATCATTAATTCAGCCAATAGTTATTTCAATACAGTTATTTTATATGGTGTAGTAGCCTAGTCACAGCATTTGAATTCAAATCCTAAATTAGCTATTTCTTACCAGTATGGCCATGACCAGATGACTTACTCTGCCTATGCTTCAATTTTCTTACCTATAGAATAAAGGGATTTGACTAGATTATCTTTTGACTCTCAAATTATATTCTTAAAGTCTTTTCATTTAAAAGACTAGAGAATGGCAGTTAGACCATGGATAGAATAACAGCCCTGAAATCAGGAGAATCTGAGTCCAAATCTGGCCTCAGTCACTTAACAGGTCCTAGCTGTGTGACCTTGGGCAAGTCCCTTAACTGCAATTGCCTCAGGGGAAAAAAATTGTAGAGATTTTACTTGGACTCACTACAGATGTTGCATAACTCCTATACCTTCTCTTTTTGATAGTGCCCTATAGCAGTAGAATGCCTCTGATATGCTACTTCAAGATTTCTGACTTTCTTTTGTGTGTCATGGATCTCAAGTCATCTGGTGAAAGCCTATGGAGTCCTACTTAGAATAATGTTTTTAAATCCATAAAATGAAATATGTAGAATATCAAAGGAAACCAAATGTGTTGGAATATAATTATAGAAATACTTTTTTTTTTTTTTAAAGTTCAGTCCTAGGTTAAGAAAACTCCCCATATCAAATGATTAAAGATATTAATTATTTTTAAATATTCCGGAAGTTTCAGGCATTTGAGATGGACTAGGAATTCCAAGAAATAAGTACTAAGGTGGTAAATTTCAATCTGGGGTTGAGGTGCAGTTAGGAATGGAGAATAGAATGTCAGATTGTTAAATAATGAAAGATATAGTGTTAAGATGTTAAGATTCTACTTTGTCTTTTTTGCCCTCTGATTATAAAAAGCAGTTCGACTAACTTATCAAAATGTTCCCTCAAAGTGTGCCCCTAAGCAAGGCGTCTCCCAATGCATATGTTAAAATCATGTAAAATTCCATGACAGATGTTACCAGGGAGATTACTTTGTTCAAAGATCTGCTAATACTAGCATCAAGAAGGACATCAAAGAAATAGCTATATACTCATCAGCAGTGTCATGGGTAATTTCATCCTCAAAGTCCTAATCTTTCTTCTCTGTCAGTGTGAGAGTTCTATAGATGATTCTGTGCTTTGGAAGCATTGTGTTGGTAAAAATCAAGCTCCAGAAAAAATAGAGTGTAGTCCATTGTTCCTCAAAAAAAGAATATCCCAGAAATTCATTTAGAAAAAATAAAATGAAAGAAGAGTATGGCTCATATTCTAACACACAGGTGGATGTTATTGAATCCATCAATAGTTATATTTTGTTCAAATCTTAGTATGAAATGGTGATCTGTGCCCTGATTTGAATATGAAGAAGGTAAAAGATTTGGGAAATTTAACAATATTTCCCTAATACCAAGTTTCTCCCTTTCATAAAGATATCTATGAATGCTCAAAAGATCATGAAAAAGACTATAGAGACCAAGTTTGCGTGTACCTAGATAAAGGTAGAATGTCATATATTTGGTGACTTAGATATTTCCACTCTAATGAGTGTGAAAAGGACTTAGCCCCGCCCCCCCCACTTCTTAAGAGAGTATGAGGGGAGAGTGATGTCTTCATGAGAAGTAATGCCATCAGATTTAAAAGAAAACAGGAAATGCTATAAGAAGAAATAAAGGAATGAAGCCAACCCATTACATGTTAACCTATCTTCACCATTACCATTGTATCCAATTATGTTTGCACCACTGATTCAACTAGTCATGCATCATGCTACAGTCACCAAAAGTGAAGCCCTGCATCAGAAGTGAAAGTGGTATTACAGACCTAGCAAGAGGCTCACTATAGGCCAAAAAGAAGAGTACAAAACTGAGAAGAGCAAAGCTGAAATAATCAGCAAACACTGGACTCTGGAGCCCAGAATCTGATTTTGCTTAATTTACCCAAAGGGGCAGAGATGATGATATAATATTCTTTTTCTCTTTTCCCTTCCTAGGAGAAATATATTCTTTTCAAATTTTATCTTTGATTCCTTAAAGCTCATTTTACATTTCAGTTCATCAGGTCTCTGAAATCTGAACCAAGATAAATCTTTGGATAACCATTGTGTTGCTGATTTGCACATGTTTCATTTGCTTAAGGGCAACAATCAAAAGAAGAAATTTAATAACACTATATATACATATGTATACAATAAAAGTGTGTATTACTATCAGAAATAAAAAAGGAAAAGGATAAAAAAGGAAGAAAAAAAAGCAGGAGGGAGGAGAGAGAAGGAAAGAGAGAGAGAGAGACAGACAGACATATACATACAGAGAGACAGAAGAGAGAGAGAGACAGAGAGACAGAGACAAAGACACACAGGGAGAGAGAGAGAGAGAGAGAGAGAGAGAGAGAGAGAGAGAGAGAGAGAGACATATACATACAAAGAGACAGAAGAGACAGAGAGACAGAGACAAAGACACACAGGGAGAGAAAGAGAGAGAGAGAGAGACAGAGAGACAGATACACACACACACACACACACGGAGAGAGAGAGAAAGAAAGAAAGAAAGAGAGAGAGAGAGAGAGAGAGAGAGAGAGAGAGAGAGTTTTTTTCCTTCTAATCATTGTGACTTTCTCAGCTGGTGATTCAGAAAGAACCAAAAAGATTTTATTGATTATTTTTTTTAAATAGCTTCCCAGAAGCAGAGATCAAGTGAATCTGAATTTTGACTATCCTGGACATAGAATAAGCCCAACAATTTTTTTTTTGGTGGAGACTGCAGTCTAGTGTTTAAGATTATGCTTCAGGGTATTTACTTATTTCCACAGTTTCTCCCCAAATCAGATTTGAAAATGAGCCCATGCCCCTGGTAAGGTGGAATAAAAGATATTGACTAAAGGGAATGGCATAGTCCTAAGGGAGGAACTAGACACAGTTGATCCTGCCCACATGTGCCTTTGAGGGCCAGACAAGAAAGAGTAACTAGTTTTCCTGCTCCCTGATTTTTTCCTTCTATTCCACATATTACTAAAAGTATAGGGCTCTGGTGTAGGGCTCTGGTGTGTATCAAACTGGTTTCTTTTACTTTTGCAGCCTATGCCAAGGCCTTTATTATACCTTTGGATATAATTGTTTTCACATTTTCCCTCTACTGTCTACTTTTAATTGATTTTTTTCTTTTCCTAGATTCTCACCCCCTTATTATTATCTGTTTTCACCATTAGCAACCAATCAATCTGTAGCATTTTTTCTAATCCTTTCTAATTTATTGTTTTTAATACTTGTAGAACTTACTTTTTAAGTCTGTTATAAGGTTGAAATAAGATAATAGAAGTTTTTGCTTTATTAAATGTCATGTAAAGAGTAAAATGTTAGAGCAAGGATTTGAGTTCAGGTTCTAAGATTATATAAGCTATACCAATATAAAACCTTATTGTAAATAATAATTTTCAAAAGTTTCCAATAGGAGTATTTAATATACTTGAGAGAAGAAATTCTTTGTAAGCATTTTTGAATCAATAATTCAACAATCACCACAAATATATTAAAACAACTTTTGTACAGTATTTCTACTCTTTTTTTTCCTTTTGGCTACTCCCATCCTATCTTTATCTTCAGAGTTCAGAGCCATCGAAGACTTATAATGTTTTTGTAATAGAAATCTGGCAACAATATGCTTGATATATTAGAAAGTGGGAGGACTGAACATTTATTAAGGAATATTTGTTGCTTCATTGGACTGGGAGAAAAAAGGTTTATTCAAGGTAACTATTCAAAAAAAATTTACCCAGACAGAGGCAAAAATAAAGTAAAATAAAAATTCTAAATTTTAAATGAGTTTCTTCTTTTTGAGTAGCCAAAGATGTAGTTCATATTTAGTTCATAGTTCAACAAATACTATATCATTAAATGCAAAACAATACAAAAATTGGGGCAAATTCCCTATTTATATCTCTTTTCTGATTCACAGTTGCTAAAAGATATAATAATCATTTAATTTACATTGTCTTTTAAGTGTGCTAATTAAAATTGAAGATGGTACTCTGCCTTTTAGAAAGCCTACATAAGATATTGAATAAAGCAAAATAGTAGTACCTTTTGATATAACTTGTAAACTTATTAGCAAGGAGGTAAAAAGGTGAAAATGACTCACAGGCTTGGACAAGATATAATTTGGCTTTTCTTCATTACTACATGTAATCTGCTGGAGGAATGAGGGCATAATGATCATTGCAAGACTCCCGAGTTTGGGGGAGAATTCATAAATCCTATGGTAGATAAAATTATGGAAATTAGATTTTTCATAAACTGACATCTGATTCTGTGCTGAGAGTAGTTGCAATGGAGTAGATTGTGTGGTTGCTGCAGGAACACTTTTTTCATTCTGCATTTGTGTGAGAAAATTTCCAATGACAGCTTCTCAAACCTTTGATTTGAATCACAAGTGAGAATTAGTTTGGTGGTCTCAATTAGTCCCCAGAAAGGAAGCAATATCACACAATTTGGTACACATTGCAATTGTGACTGACGAGATCCCTAGATTGGAATACTGAATCTAATTAGTATTGAGGTGTGCTAGTGCAGGGAGACCTTATGGAGTTTCAAAGCCACAGCCAGTACATAGAAGGACTCCATCTCCTGCACTGTGATTTTATGAGTACTAAAATTAATCCATTAAACACTTTTTATAACCATCCCCCCACTACTTCCTTTTTTACTCATTTATATAGTATGTTAACTGCGACATCATAGTGTGCTGTATAATGAGACCAATTCTTCTTGTCTTTTCCCTCCTTCTTTCCTCTTCCCAAGCAAGAAAGCATAGCTGAGTTTAATTTTGTCAAATAGCTATTGCTGCTAAACACTTTTTCTCTCTAAATTTTCCCCTTCCTCAAATTGCCTGTAGGCAAAACTTTACAAAGATAGCAATACTATCTAATTGAGATAATGGATATGCCAGCCAGACTTACAAAATGTAAACTGCTCTATCTGGGTAAGTAATTAATTGCTTGTGAAAATAATGAGAAGGAGCCTTTGCACTAATATACTTCTAATTCCAGAAAAGACCACTTCTTTTTCCTCTGACTGACTTAGGGGTTCACTAACTTAGTCTGATCACACATCTGATTATTTATTCTGATATTCAGGAACCTATGTTGCCTACAGTGATCAAAGGCAAAACCCTTTATTATTAAAAGACTTCTTTATCTGAAACATTGACATCTGTGACTCATTCTGCTCCCCACTTTTAGGGAAATGTCTTCCTAGTGTTCCTTCATACTCAGGCTAACATCTTTAAATTCTTTTTCAAGTGGTATAAATCTAGAAACCTTCTCTGATACCCAACGAATATCTTATATAACATGATTTTTGTTTTTATTATGTACTTTGTATTCTGATTTTATTACATTTCTGTATTTTAACACTGTTGTTCAGTCCTTCCAACTCTTCATGATCCCATGGCGTTTTCTTGCAAAGATACTGGACTGGTTTACCATTTTCTTCTCTAAGTGAATTGTGACACACAGAGAAATGACTTGCCTAGAGTTACATAGCTAGGAAAGGTCTGAAGCTGCATTTGAACTCATGTCCTCCATCTATAGACTGAATATTTTATCCACTGAATCACCTCGCTTCCTTCCCAGGTCCTGTCATGTAGTCTGGTCACTACTACCGGGTAATCTCTCAAGAACAGAAAAAGCAGCAAGAACAATAGAAGCAAAAGCAATAATAACCACCACGCATCCTTTAGGATTTATCTCCCCCCAACACCTGACGTCACGCTAATCCCATTTCTTTCTTTTGAGAGTATTAGAGTGGGGCATTCTGTTTGGAAAGTTCCAGAACTAATTCAAATCTGCAACTCATCTTTAAGTTACATTATCTTCATTCAACTGCTTTACCTCTATTACTTATTTCCTATTTATCCTGAATATAATTTATTTTATATATATTTGCTTGAATGTTATCTTCTCCATTAGATTATACATTCCTTGAGTCTCTTTCCCCTTTGTGTATTGCCAGCTCTTAATACAGTATCTGGTACATGTTGTTCATTCATTTCAGTTGTGTCCAACTCTTCATGATTACATTTGAGGTTTTCTTGGCAAAGATACTAAAATGATTTGAGCTCTCATTTTTCCAGTTCATTTTATAAATGAAAAAAACTGAGGTAAACAAGTTTAAGTGCCTTGCCCAGGATCACACAGTTATAAATGTGCGAGAGTGTGTGTGTGTGTGTGTGTGTGTGTGTGTGTGTCTGTGTGTGTGTGTGTCTGTGTGTAGGGAGGGGAAGAGAGAAAGAGGGAAGGATATGGAGTTATATTAGTATATAGCAGAGGCAGAAGGGAAGTGAAATGGTCATGTGGTCAGAGTGTTAGCTCTGGAGTTAGCAAGACCAAAGTTCAAATCTATTTTACATACTTTCTATCTGTGTGACTGTGGACAAGTCACTTAACCTTGTTTGCTTCAGTTTCCTCATTTGTTCAGTGACTTGGAGAAGAAAACAATGAACCATTCTATTATCTGCAAGAAAATCCCAATTGGAGTCACAGAGAGTTCAATACAAATGAAACAATTCAACAACAACAAAGCAAAGTCTGAACTTGAACACAAGTCTTCTGCATTCCAAGATTATTCCACCATGTGAATTTATTACACATCATAGAAACTTAACAAATTACAGGTCACAGAAAATTAACAAATGAATGGGTAAGAAAAATGTTCCAGCTCATATGTTTTCTCTAGTAAACACTGCAAATGTTGAAACTGATTTACAAAGGTCCTAAAATGTTTAAAGATTTAGATCACTTTCCTTCTTACTACAAGCATTTAATTTTGGAATAATCCTGTTCTATTGAGTATCAAATAAAATTGAAATCACTCTGGCAAGCAGCAATGGAACCCTATTTGGAAAACATTATGATATAGCCATGCTAAAAAGCAAATGACTCACAAGCCCCTAACATTTTCACTGACAACTGTGGAATTATGGAATCTCTAGAAATATGAAGCCTAAAGAGAGAGATGAATACAATAAATGCAGATTCAGAAACAAGGAAGAAAATGAAATAGTTGTGACAATAAATTTATCGGTACTATAAAAAGCTCTCATAATAAGATATATGCAAATGACTAGAGAATTCATTACAAAATAAGGGGGTGGGGGGGGAAACCTGGCCTCTGAATGTCATATTTTCAGCAGGGAGCTTGCAATATGGATTATTATACCATGTTTGTAACCAACACATTTTGTGACTATTATCCTATTTAAGGCAACTCATAGAAAAAGAATATAATTATAGTGTGTATGTGGTTATGTGCTGGGGTGACAAGGCACAAGCTAACATTTCAAAAAAAAAATTTTCCCATAAGTGGTTTAAGTCTCCATTTTAAAGTGTATGTGTTCAATGTAAAGTTGGATTGGCAATTTTTTTAAGTTTGATTTTTTTTCTTTGATGTGTTGAATAAAAAATACCTTTTAAATTGTCTAAATTTAAATTTAAATATGGCTACCTTGAGATCAAAATTTCTTGAATGCAAGATCCTTCCTAATTAATTGTGTTGCTCATATCTGTGAGTGCAATAATTTTTATATCAAGACTCCTTTGACTATATCCAGTAAGTGCATTTACATGGTTTCAAAGAGTTACTACATTTTCATTACTTAAACATAACTTTCTTATTTGAAACATCTGTAATAAAAACACTTTTCAGATACTTTTGAAGTACAATTTGCACAAGTGTTAAATAATAATAAATATATACCAAAACCATCTAATTTCAAATTATAAGAGGACAGAATATATTTAATATTCAGATCATGTCTTAGGATACTGAAATAAGTAGATATTTAACCAATCACTTTAGAGAATATATGGTACTAGAAAAGTGAAGATAAGAATTTTTTTTTTAAATTTAGAAATAGTACTTCCAGGGAAGAAGCCAAGATGGCAGAGTGAAGGCAATGAAGCTGCTTGAGCTCTCCTAGTTTATCTGAAAAACCACATGAAGCCAATCCTCTAAACAGAATCTGGCCACTCTCCAGTTCAAACCACTCTCCAGCTCAAGATAGATTGGAAGGACTTCAATAAAAGTCAGTCAGTAAAAAGGGTGTTAAGCATAGCTCAGAAAAAGTCTGGGAAAGCCAGTGAAAGGCTCTTAATCACAGCAAATCAGCAATCAAGACCTTCTGTCCTGGCTCAGTACTGGAACAGATCGGTGGGACAGCCCCCAGTACCAGCTAAGGCAAATTCTGGGAAATCAGATTATTTCAGGAAAGAGCACATAAAATTACAAGCAAAATACAAAACACAAGAGGCCTGGTGCTCAATCAAGGCTAAGAGCTGCATAGGAAGCGTGTGTGAGTGCCCCCTTTAGGCCAGGAGCAGAGTAACCATAAAAGTTAAAAAAAAAAGAAAAGAAAAGAAAATGAGCAAGAAACAGAAAAGAACCTTGACCATAGAAAGACCAAATCACCAACTCAGATAAGAATAAAGTCCACAGAGGAAATCCCAAAGAGTGATATAAATTAGTGTCAAGCCTAAAGAGTCTTAGAAGTTCTCAAAAAAAAAACTTTAAAAGATAAATGAGAGGTAGAAGGAAAAAAAGAAAGATATGCAAGAGAAAATCAATAACTTGGGAAAGGAAGGCAATTCCTTAAAAAATATAATTGGCCAAATGCAAAAACAAAACAAACAAACAAAAAACAAATCCACTGAAGAAAAACCTCTTCAAAAGTAGAATTAACCAAACAGGGAAAAAAAAAAAAAAGATACAAAAGCTAATATAAAATCACACATAAAACTAGAATGGGACAAAGGGAAGCTAATGACTCTATGAGACATAAAAAATCAGTCAAACAAGAAAGAATGAAAAAAATGGAAGACAATATAAAACATTTTGTTAGAAAAATAACCTGGAATGACCTGAAAAATAGATTGAGAAGAGACACTTTTAAAATTACTGATCTACCTAAAAGACAAAACAAGAACCTGGATAGCATTCTTCAAGAGATTATCAAGAAAAATGACATGATATTCTCGAAAGAGAGGGGAAAATAGTCATTGAAAGAATTGATTGATCACCTTCAGAAAGAGACCCCAGAAGCAAAACCCAAAGAAACATTTTTGCAAAACTCCAGAACTATAATCTCAAGGAAAAAAATACTACAAACTGCCATACAAAAGCAATTTACGCATCAAGAAGAAACAGTCAGGATTACCCAGGGTCTGGCAGCATCTATAGTAAAGGTGTGGAGGACCTCAAACATCATACTACAGAAACCAGAGGACCTGAGATTACAACCAAGAATTAACTATCCAATGAGACTGAGTAAGAAGATCTATCAGGATCAACTCTATAGACATGACTCTCTTCAACAATGAAATGATTCAAACCAGATCCAATTGTTCAGTGATAAAGAGAGCCATCTACAGCCAGAGAGGGAACTGTGGGAATTGAATGTGGTTCACAACGTAGCATTTTCACTCTTATTGTTGTTGCTTGCTTGCATTTTATTTTGTTCTTTTTTTTTTAAACTGGTTTGATTTGATTTTTCTTGTGCAGCACAATAATTGTATAAATATGTATGTACATATTAAATTTAAGATATATTTCTACCATGTTTAACATATATTGGACTACTTGCCATCTAGGGGAGGGCTTGGGGGAAGGACTTCAACATTAGAAAGGGCTAATGTTGAAGAACTGTCCATATATATGTTTCAAAAAATTAAAAACTTTAATAAAATGTGTGTGTGTGTGTGTGTGTGTGTGTATGTATGTAAGATCCATTAGGGGAGGAGATGAATCTTCAATGAAGTAAGAGACTTTCAATTACTTCTATTGCAAAAAACTAGAATTAAACAAAATTTAAACTACAAGCACAGGATTTAAGCGAAGCATAGAAAGATAAACAGGGAGAAATATATATATTACTTAAAGGTTAAATTGTTTATAACCCTAGATGGGAAAGTTATATCTTTAACTCTTAAAAAAATGTATCTGTTATTGGGGCAGTTAGAAGAAGCATCATATGGACAGCGGGTGTGGTTGTGGATGGACTCTGTCTGATGTGATGATATCAAAGAAAGACATTAAGGGGTGAGAAAAGGACTATACTGGGAGAAGGGGAAAGAGGAAGTATTGTGGGACAAATTAGATCATATGAAGAGGCACAAATATAATAGAGGGAAAGAATGGAAGTGAATGAGAATTATCTGAAGTTTAATCTCATCAGTTTTGATTCAAAAAGGAAATAATTTAATCATTAAGTTGGGTATAGAAATTTATTTCACCCTATAAAAAAGTAGGAGGAGAAAAGGAAAAGAAAAGAGAAGAGCTGGCTAGAAGGGAGGGCAAAACTACTGGGAAAAGAGGATAAGAGAAGGAGGAGGGAAAGATAGGGCAGGTAGAGGATGGAGTAGATTAAAAGCAAAACCCTAATAAGGAGGGACAAGTTGGAAAGAGAGAACAAAAGTGCATATAGAGCTAGTAATTCTGTCAATGTGAATGTGATGAACTCTTCCATAAAATGAAAGTGAATAGCAAAGTGCATTAAAAAATCGAATCCTACAATATTCTGTTTACAAGATACATTTGAGATACATATTGAAAAAAAGTAAAAGACTGGAGCAGAATTTATTATTTTTCAGCTAATAAAAAAAAAGTATGGGTAGCAATTCTGACCTCAAAGTAAAAATAGATCTAATTTTAAAAAATAAATAAATTAAGAAAGAAGGAAAGTCCATCTTGTTAAAAGATACTATAAATAATGAAGTAGCAACGATATTAAATGTATATGCACCAAGCAGTAGATCATCCAAATTTTTAAAAAAGATATTAAACCACTTACAGGAAGAAATAGACAGCAAAATAAATTAGTGGAGGACCTCAAATTTCTCCACTCAGAAATCAGACAAATCAAACCAAAAAAGAAACAAAAAAGAAACAAGGGAGGTTAATAGGATCCTAGAAAACCTAGATATGACAGATCTCTGGATAAAAATGAATAGGGACAGAAAAAAATATACCTTTTTCTTAGAAGTATAAGGCACTTACACAAAAAATGATCATATATTAAGGCAAAAAAAACCTCACTATAAAACACAGAAGGCTGGAAATAATAAATGGTTCTATTTCAGATCATGATGCAATAAAAATTATATTTGATAAATGCCCAGGGAAAGATAGACAAAAAACCAATTGGAAATTAAACAATCTAAATCTAAATAATGAGTGGGTCAAACAACTAATCACAGAAACAATTGACAATTTCATCCAAGAGAATTGCAATAATGAGACAACATACCAAAACTATGGCATGTAGTCAAACCAGTTCTTTGGGGAAATTATATATCTCTGAATAGTTATATGAATAAAATAGAGAAAGAAGAGATCAATGAATTGGGCATGTAATTAAAAAGCTAAAAAAAAAGAATAAAATAAAAACTCTCAATTAAAAACCAAATTAGAAATTCTGAAACTCAAAGGAGAGATTAATAAAATTGAAACTAAGAAAACTATTGACCTAATTATTAAAACTGAGTTGTTTTTATGAAAAAAATCAACAAAATATATAAATCTTTGGTTAATTTGATTAGAAAAAGTAAAGAAAGAAAAAAAATACTAAATTACCAGCGTCAAAATTGAAAACAGTGAACTTACCAGCCATGAAAAAGAAATTAGGACAATGATTAAAAGTTATTTTGCCAACTGTATGGCCTAAATCTGGTATTCTAACTGAAATAATGGAAATTTACAAAAATATTATTGCCCAGACTAAAGAAGAGAAAATAAATTACTTAAATTGTATCAATAACAAGACCAAGAGATATCATGTAATAATCTTAATAGATGAAGAAAAAAACTTTTGACAAAATGCAGAATCCATTAAAAATACTAAAGAACATAAGGGTTAAGGGGGTTTTGATTGAAATAATAAGCAGTATTTACCTAAAAGCTAAAGCAAACATTATTTGCAATGGAGAGAAGTTGGCTGCCTTCCCAATAAGATCAGGGTAAAACAAAGATGCCCATTTTCACCACTATTCTTTAACATTATACTTGAAATGTTGACTTTAACAATAAGAAAAGAAAAAGAAATTAAATGAATTAGAATAGGCAATGAGGAGATAAAACTATCACACTTTGCAGATGATATGATGATATATTTAGAGAATCTTAGAAAATCATCCAAAAACCTATCAGAAACAATTAACAGTTCCAGCAGTTGCAGGATATAAAATAAACTCACACAAATCATCAGATTGTCTATATTTAATGACAAAGCCCATCAGCAAAATTTTAAGAGATATTTCATTTAAAATAACAGTAGACAAAATAAAATATTTGGGTATCTACCTGGCAAGACCAATCCTGGGACTATATATATCAAAAAGTTAGCATAGATCTACATTTTATACCCAATTCCAAAACAAGATCAAAATGGATACATGATTTGGGCTTGTGATACCATAAACAAATTATGAGAAGAAGGGATAATTTACCTGTCAGATTTTTGGCAAAGGGAGTAATTTATAACCAAAGAAGAAATAGAACACATTATGAAATGCAAACTGGACAACTTTGATTACATTAAATTAAAAAAAGATTTTGCACAAACAAAACCAACAGAAACAAGACTAAAAGGGAATTACAAAGCTGGGAGAAAGCTTTATAGCCAGTATTTCTAATAAAATTCTCATTTCTAAAATATATAAAGAACTGTGTTAAATTTATAAGAATAGACATCATTCTCCAATTCATAAGAGGTCATAATATATGAACAGACAATTTTCAGGTGATGAAATTAAAGCCATCTAAGGTCATATGGAAAAATGCTCTAAATCAGTATTGATTAAAGAATTGAAAATTAAAACAACTGAGGAGCCACTTCACACCTCTCAGATTGGTGAATATGAAAGTAAAAGGTCATGGTAAATGTTGGAGGTGATATAAGAAAACTGGTACACTAATGCATTGTTGATGGAGTTGTGAAATTATTTGACCATTCTGGAGGACAATTTAGAACTATGCCTAACAGGCTATATAAGACAATGCTATCCTTTAACCCAGCAGTGCTACTATTGGGTCTGTCTCCCAAGGAAATCTTAGAGGGAAAAGGACCCACATGTGCAAAAATGTTTGTAGCAACTCTTTTTGTGGTAGCAAAGAAATGCAGAATGAGAAGATGTTCATCAGTTGGGGAATGGCTGAATAAGTTATGGTATATGAAGATAATGGCATATTGTTCTATAAAAGATGATGAACAAGCTGATTTTAGAAAGGTACAAAAAGATTTATATGAACTGATGCTGAATGAAACAAGTAGAACCACAAATATACTGTATACAAAACAGCAAGACTGTGTGATAATCAGCTATAAAAGACTTGGTTCTTCTCAGTGGTTCAGTGATCCAAGGTATTCCCAGTATATTCTGGAAAGAAGACATCATCTGCATCCAGAAAAAAATCTAAGGAGATTGAATAAACAATATATGCTATATTCACATCTTTTTTCTCCTTTTTTTCTCTTGGTTTTTTCTTTTTGTTCTAAATTTTCTCTCTCAATCTGATTCATAAAGAAATGTATTATTTATATATAAATGTATTTAAAATGTTAATATGCATTTACAAGAAAAAATAAAATAACCAAACAATAAAAAAGTCATTTGAGATAAAAAAAAATTTTTTTTGACTGATTCTACCAACTGGAATATCAAGGCAGATCAAGATAATATTATAAATTTGATACATGCACATTAGAGAAAATCATTTTCTAAAGTTTCTGGAGATATCCTTGTGGACTTTATAGATAACTTCAGCCTGGAAGATAGTATGATTAGGTGTATTTGGAATTATTAAATTTCTGGACCCACAAAGTAAATGATGTGTTCTTTTCCTGTTCAATGTTTTTTTTTTTTTTTAATCACTGACATTTATATTAAAGCATAGATATCATGCCTATCATACTTGAAGACAACATAAACATGAGAGATGGATAACATTAGATGATAATATGGATTAAAATTAATAATATATTTTAATAATGATAAATATAAACTGTATTTAAAAACTATGAATATAGAATAAAATGTGAAATAGCAGCCAAAATTCATTTGATAAAGACTTGCAATTTTATTGTACTTTCAGCTCAATATGAGTTAATAATAACCCCCAAAAAGTGTAATTTTAGGATTCATTAATTGAATCAGAGTGTCAGTTTTAGGGAAGAGATTGGGCTATTATTCTCTAGCAAACTCATAGACAGAACAGTCTCCTTAGAGCATTAGGCCAGGAGTCAAGAAAACCTAAGTACAAATCCACTTACTCATAGACTTACTAGCTTGGTTACTCTGGGTCAGTCACTTAGTCTATATCTGTTGTAATCTCTTCATTTATAAAATGGAGATATTAATAGACCCATGTCTTCCCAGGACCATTGGGAGCAAAAAAGTGAGATTATCTTTATAAAATATTTGCAAATCAGCATCTTCATCTTCATCATCATCACATTTTTATCATCCTCATACAATATCTGAAGTGTTGCACTTTTCTAAGAAACATATTTTAGGAAACATTCTGAAAATTATAATATATCTATAGAAATCAGGATGATGAAAGAAATTAAAACCAGTCCATATGATGACCAGTCGAAAGAAATGGAAATTGATAAGAGAAGATTTGGTGTTGGATTGGGAATGATGGATTGCTTAAATGACTATCATTTGAAAGATAGATTAGATTTGTCTGCGGTAAGCCTAAAAAGAGCACTAGAAACAATGGATGAGACCTTTAGAAATCCAGCATAAAGCTCTATCTAAAAAAAAACAAAAAAAAACTTTCTAACTCTTATAGTTGAGAATTATCCAAAGGTGGAATGTGATATCTGAGAAGCAACAGCAACAGAGTATGGATAACCTAGCATTTCTGCAGTGATATAATGGGGGAGAGATGTGTGAATGCCAGATCAAATTGATTTGACTTGGGGTGTCAGCTTGAGTTCCTATATCTCAGAAATTAGCATATGAAATAATTAAGGGCTTGGTTTGTTGATTGTCTAGAATTAAGAGAGAAAATACATTTAAAACTTCACAAACTTCCAGTGGACAAAGCATACTGCAGGTTCTAATCAGACGATTTTTCACAAATACACATTTATTTGATGGGGAAAAAATATATTTTAAACCTCTCATCTCAAGTTAATGGTATGTGTTATATAGTTCCAAAGAAAGTAGATAGGTATTTGATGAAAACACTTTAGGTATCAAGTAGGGATATGCTTGATAAAAAGCTCATTTGTTCTCCTTTATCTTTATTAATTATAATAACTTGGTTATTAGATAAATGAAGAATAATAGATACAGTGTTTGTATTATAGGTAACAACATTGTAGAGAGTCATGGATTTGAATCAGATCTGAGTTTGTCACCTTACAGGCAAGTAATTTAACTTCTCTGGCTTCCAATTCCCTTTTAAAAGCAAAAACACTGGACTAAATAATTCTAAATCTATTATAGTTTTAGTCCATGATTCTCTTTTCCAAACAAAAAATACAAGACTTCTGAGGTGAGGAAAAAATATGCCTTTAGTAAAATTTCCACCAAAGAACTGATTCTATTCTTCAAATTGGGGCTATTCAGGAAAATAGGGGCTTTATCTTCTCATTTCCAACTCCCAGCTTTTCAGTTGAGTTTCATGGGTCATTAAAAAAAATGAGCTAGATGTGAATGAAACCTAGAATTTCCCAAGGTAAAATTTGTTGTCTTTGTTCAGTCATTTCAATCATGTATCACTCTTTGTGACTCTATTTAAGGTTTTCTTGGTAAAGATGCTGGTGTGATTTGCCATTTTCTTCTTCAGCTCATTTGGCAGATGATAACTTGCCTAAAATCACACAACTAATAAGTGTCTGAGAACAGATTTGAACTCAGGACTGTTTCTGACTCCAGGATTAGGGCTCTATCTACTGTGCCACCTCGTAGTATTTTTATTGATAATTACTCAGTTCTTAGCATTAAGTCTGACACATCAAGTTAGTTGATGTAGATAATTACTCCTGAAAAGAGTATCACTTTTGGCAATGGTGCCCAAATTAGGAAAAAAAAAGTAGGATTTAAGAACATGGTGTGAGGGATGGGGGAGAGTAGGAGAGTATTGTGTACTTGGTTGGAAAGCAGAAAAAGATTAGGAAAGGGGTTGGGAAATTATGGAGGCTGGGAAAACTGAAACTAATAAACTTTTCCTAACTTATGACTCTTCTTAATGTTGGTTTTGCTAAATTGAATATCCAATCAGCTTCTATTTAGTCATATATACATATCCGGGTAAAATAAGTAAAACAATTTTATTTTATACCAATATGATTAAATTTTATTTGAAAAGTGACTACTTGTTAAGATTAACCTAACACCCTTGATTTTACATTTTCAAAGTAAGTAGGGAAGCTTTGGGGTTTTTTCCAATCTATTCCTTCTATTATTTAGTTTTATTAATTCAAAATACCTTTAATGTTCAGGATGGACAAATGTTAGGCAGAGCTCCATAGAATGAAATACATTAATGCATTAAAGAGTAGCACTAAAATTACTTATAATCAAAGGGTATTATTCCTGAATTAATGCATCGTACATTTTCACAAAAATCATGTTTTCTGCTCTAGAAGTTTCTCCATTTTTATTTTTATTTTTTAAAAGACAGTGCCATATGGAATCATATAAGATTCATATCATGGGACAAGATTTTATCTTTTTGAATCTGGAAGTACTAGTAGTAGTCATTATCGTCATAGTAATATTACTAATAGCATTAAGAGACATTTAATGACATTGATCTTTGCCATTTTAGTTCTTTAGAAGATTAAGTTCCATAAAACTTAAGAAAATAAAGCAGCGATCTCTATTTGTAAAGACATGCTTCAGTTAGTCTAGACTTGTTGTTTACATATTTATTATTTACTGTTAATTCTTTTTAATATCTAATTTGATTTTGTCCAATCAATTCAATTTATTGAACATTTATTGACCACTTAATACATGTAATAAATCACGTTAGTCACTGTTTAAAAAAAGATACACGCGCACACACACATACACACACACACACACACACACACACACACACACATATATATATATTGGGCTTATAATTTATAGTTTGGTATAATTTAAAATAGGGGAAAAACTGGAGGAAAAAACTCCTCCTATCAAAGCAAATCAGTTACTTCTCTGTAACTTGGAACCTTCTATTATTTCTCAGAGCACTGAGATACTAAGTTCATGGTTCAGGCACAAATAGATGGCATGTATCAGGGACCACCTTGTGCTTCTATCTTCATGCTTCCAAGGATGACTATCCATTTTGTCATTCTGGGGAGAAAAAGACAAATGTGAAAGATAGTCCCTCTCCTCAAGAATTCTATATTATGATAGAAGACTATCTTGGTATCCTCCTTCCCCTTAGAGATATCTGATAATTGAATTTGCCATGTTGCTGGGTGCTTAATAAAGCCATACTTTGCAAAAGCTGCCACTTTTTAATGATGATTATAGATGAATTTTCTTACTCCATTAGTTATATTTTCCCATTACCCTTCTCACCCTAAAAGGTACATTTGCCACCATTCCAAGCAGACTTTTAATTCCAGAAGATCCCGATGTGAATGTCCCCTGTGGCATTCTCAGCCTTGAAAAATCTCCCCATCCTTTTGTCAGTTTCCACTCCTGACTTTATTGATTTCTTTCTTTACCTGCTTCTTCCTTCCTCTGCCAACCTCTTCCCACTTTTTAGGTTCTTTTTTTTTGTTTTGTTTTGTTTTTTTGGTGGATCTTACCTGCTTAGAATACAGGGTCCTTGAAGACAGGGATTTGTTTGCTTCTATTTGTATTCTCAGCCAGCCCTTAGCATAGCTCCTGGCACATGGTAAATATTTAATAAATGATTTTTCACTTGATTTGATTTGCTATGTTTTTATCTTCTTCTATGTGTTTCTTAAACTGTTTAAGTATAATTTGTTGATAAATTTGCTGTCGTTAATAGGTTAAAAGAACTGTCATTCTCATTCCAGTCTTCAGGATTGTACATATCCCTGATATTCCAAATTACCTCCAAGTCCTAACACAATGAGATGGTCAATGAGGTACCACACTTTAGACCTTGTATTCATGATGCCTTTTTTTAAATTATTATTTAATAAGTAGAAAATAGAGTCAGTGCTTATAGATTGGTCTTTTGGGGACATGGTTATTAATATCATATATCCAATTAATATCATACCCTGTGTACTCCAATTACTTTGCTCTGTATTTGGATATCACCATGAGCAATATAAGTTGAGATCATCCATGACAATCTTCTCACTACTGTCATAATTGGTATATATATATATATATATATATTCTTGAATAATTGTTCTTTCTCCTCAAGTTTATTTCTTATAGTGGGTTCATAGATGCTAAAGCTGGTGGCAGAACACTTAAGGTAATCCCTAAAGGCAGACCTAGGAGTGGTAAGACTTGGAGCTGTCTAATAATAAAGCCGACACATGATAGTCATCTCTCATGGGGAAGATATATACAGAAGAAAGTGTACTTGACACCAATTTTCTTAGCTGTCCTTTATCAGGAAGACTGATGTTCATACAGCAATGTCAGTTTCTTATCAAGTTGCTTTGAAAACAACTAGTGCTTGCTATCTTTCTGGGAGAAAGAGCTATTTTCATCGGCTCATAGCAGTGTGGTGTTACTTGACACATTGATTATATTGTTAATATGTGAGTTTTAATTTTAGCATCCTATAGATAAGATGCACCAGATGTGTCATATTCTGGAAAAAGATCTGTGGGTATGCATGCAATGTTTTAGGGCACATTTTTAGTTTCTTTCCTATTTGGAATGTATAGAGATCAGAAACTTAAGGTACTACTGAGTAATAGGTTAACCTCTTCAACCAGTAAATAAACTGAGATGCCTATTAGTGGAAGGATTTTTGTATTGAACCATCTCACCAACAGGATATATTTGAGCAGTTCACTGAATAGTGGACATCGATGTATGTTGAGGCATCCCTATATATGAAGCATACCTTTCAATATAGGTCCTTGAGGGGGAGGACCAAGTTTTTACCAATACTTAGCAAAGTATTTGACACATAGTAAACTTTAATAAATATTTTTTTGTATCAACTAGTTACAGAAGAAAGACTCTGTGTGGCAGCATCTCTTGTATCCTTGTTTACTGTCAAATTAAGCATTCATATCTAGTAGATTATAAAGTCTATGAGGACAGGAATTATTTTCCTTTCTATCTTTGTGTCTCCAGTACTAACAATTTCTAGAAGATAATAGTTGTTTCACAACTACTTGTTATATCCTTGATGCAAATTCTTGAAGTTTTTTACATAAAATGGCTATTGAGAATGGTAAATAGTCTTCATAATTAATTTCAATTAATGTGGATTTAGAGAAAGACAGTGATAATGATAGATGACAGAGGTGGCTCAAGTGTGCAGATCAGCCACTTATTATAGATATGAAAAAGTATAGAAAAATTGATTCTGATTTCCATTTAGGGAGAAAAGCATTTATAATGCTTAGCACAGTACCAGGTACATTCTAAGTACTATATATGCCTGCTATTCTTACTGTTATTATTATCATAGCCATATATTTGCAATGTAAAATTACTTCATACATTTTAAACTTTTCCATTCTCTTATTGAGTTACTCTTAAGATCACATCTGCTATTAAAAATTAATTTATTTCTAATACACATTGCTTTATGAATCATGTTGGGAGAAAAATTTCAGAACAAAAGGGGAAATCTTGGGAGAAAGAAAAAAGAAGTGAATATAGCATGTGTTGATTTACATTCAATTTCCAAAGTTCTTTTTCTGGATGTAGATGGTGTTTTCTATCCAAAGTCTGTTGGGATTACATTAGATTACTGAACCACTGAAAAAACCAGGTCTTTTATAGTTGATCATCACACTTTCTTGCAATTATTATATACAATATGTTCCTAGTTTTGCTGGTTTTACTCAGTATCAGTTCATGTAAATCTTTCCAGGCCTTTCTAAAATCAGTCTGTTGGACATTTTTTATAGAACAATAACAATAATTACTTTCATATATCACAATTTATTCAGCCATCTCCTAACTGATGGTCATCTACTTATTTTCCAATTCTTTGCTATCACAAACAGAGCTGCTACAAACATTTTGCACATGTAGGTCCTTTTTTTTTTTACATCTGCTTTTAATATAAAAGTAAACAGTTTGTGTTTATCATCTAACGTTAAGGCAATAGCAGTTTTTGGTTTTCTTTGTCACAGTCATAGAATGTTAATTCTAAAAAAAAAAAAAAAGATTTTAGAGATCACTACAATATTTTATTTATAAATGAGGAAAAAGTTACCCAGAGGTATTAAGTAATTGGAATAACATTATAGTATGGTTAATTTCCTTATAATACTTGGACTCTTTATGTAAAATAGTAAACATAATGTAATCAAAATGTAATGCTGGAATTTTGAGGGCTGCAGTATTGAATATGAATGGCTATTTATCAGAAGGATGCTTCCTCCATCTTTGAAGGATTTATGATTGAGGCAATACTGTTATCTACTCTTTTTGCAATCCATATAAGAATTGAAGCAAGTGCTTTACTGTAACTCTGTATCCAATCAATACATGATTTAAAGAGCTATTGAATATGGAAAGAGAAGAGGAACATAGTAATTGCTCCTCTCTTGGATGCATGAGCCAAAAAGTTTGTGAAAAATTAATTGATGGGCAGTTTCTATTTTGTTAATTTTTCACTTCTTTCCCTTTCATCAGCTTGGAGTGAGACCTTCAGCAATCAGGCAGCTTACCAAAAAACAACAAATATCAATAGAAAAGAACTTGCACATGACTCTACCCATTCCTGTTTGTGATAGAGCTCTACAATTTGTGTGCATGGCTTGAAAGATTTATCTTTATGATTCTGCCCCCCAACCCACTCTTTATCAAGGCTGCTCAAGCTACTCAGTATCTAGGATTGTGTGCTTCATCTGCTACCGTGACAGAATTCACCATGTGATAACCCAGAATGTAGCAGGGTTTAAGTGGGGGAGAGATGTGTTTGCTTGGTGGAGCATGAACTGCATTTTTTCCCCCTCATTTACTTTAGTCAGCTTGCTTAACCTCGCTGCTTTGCTTTCTTGATTACTATATACACAGAGAGTTAGATGGATAGATAGATAGACAGACAAACAGACAGGCAGATAGACAAATTGATATAGATATGGATATAGAAGTAAGTGTTCAATTAGAACTTTGCCTATTCTCATATGGGGTATCTGGTTAAGGAAATATGCATGTTGCAGTGAGATAAAATCCCAAGCTAGACAATGGATGGAGTACTATTGCAGCGATGGTTAAAAATCCACCCTGATTCAAGGACAGCTTGGATGAGCTAGCACATTTACAAATACAGTGCTTTATACATGAAAATAAATTTCTAATGCCACATCTATCATGAAAAAAATATCGTATTTAGAATTTAATTAATTACACAAATCTTTTGTTTTTTCCTAAAGGGGAAAGTCATCTCTAGTTTCTGACAAGTAGTAAATACTCCAGGCTGCATGTTTGGGAAAAGGTATGACAGACTGCAGAGAAAAAGTCTACCAGCCCCAAGCAGTAAAAATATATTATAAAACTATGGAAAGATACAGATCCAGAAGATCTAAGATGCGTACATTTCATGTTATATCATCAAGTAAATACCCCCTTTTCCATCTTTTTTGAAAATGTTTCTCCCAGTATTTTTAGGTTTTATTGATTAAGATCATTTTTTTGAGCAGATATAACCTATTTAAAAATTTTAATTCAGGAGACAGACTGTGTCCTACTGTATAAGTAGGATTAAGGTCCCATCTATGGAGGTTTTGCCCTAATCATGGAAGTCAGCAGGGGGAAAAAAGTTTCATGCAGTTAATAATCTGTTGCAATATAAGCTAACTGGTTTCTTACTATACATTTAAACTGAATTCTTTTTCATCCATAAATTGGAAATTTAGAAGAAAGTAGCAGTGGCAAAGGAAAGTTGCAACAAAACTAGTAGCCCTTTCCTGTTGATAGAAAAAAAAATACCTTTCCAGATGGCACTTTGACAAAAGATATGGGTTATGCTATTGATCTCAGAATTATTGATTGAAATCTATTGAATTAAACCAAATATGAAGGAGTATTTTCATGATAATGCTCTTGGTTTCCAGTCTGTTAAATACAATTAATTGCTGTAAGATCATAAAACAGCTGATTTAGTTTGATGAATTTATGTGGATTGTGTTATATTTCTTGTTATGATTGTCAGATTAAATGATATAATGGATTTTGTTTTTGTTCACTTGTTTTTTCAGTTGTGTCTGCCTTTCCGTGACCTTATTTGGGGTTTTCTTAATGAAGATATTGAAGTAGTCTGCCATTTTTCTTTTCCAGTTCATTTTATAGATGAGAAGATTGAGACAAACAAGGTTAAGTGACTTGTCCAGAGTCTCACAGATAATAGATGTCTGACATGAAATTTGATGAGTCTTCCTGAGTTCAGATCAGCATTCTATCCACTGTATCACCTCGTTCTCAAAGGATTTTGTTTGCTTATTGCCAAAGGCTCCCTTAGGTAGGTCCTGTCAGTTTCATAGATGGAAGATAGGTTTCAAAAGATTGGGAAATACCTTTCCAACCAGGTTTAATGTTCACAAGAAATAATTTCATATGTATTTTCTTATAAGAAACCAGTAAGACTTCATCTACCAAAATTAACAAGTTTTTTAAAAATAAATTTATGATTTCATCAATATAGAAACATCTTTCATCAATATAAGTAGATAACTAGTCTGCTACTAACCTTTGTATACTTCTATGGACTGATACCAAGACTGACTTTGATAACTATATTTTTTTATATTCATGCTCTTTCAAATGTGGCACTCCTCAGATTCACATAAATATCACAGGGAAATATAAAAATTCATCATTAACATAATGGTCTAGAGGTATGTGAAATGCAGATCTAATTTTTTTTTAATTAAAGCATTTTTACTTTCAAAGCATATGCATAATTTCCAACATTAACCCTTGTACAGCCTTGTGTTCCAATTTTTCCCCTCCTTCCTTCTACTTCCTCCTCCAGATAGCAAGTAGTCCATTATATGTTAAACATATGGTATCCTTCCAAATACATTTCTACAACTGTCATGCTGCACAGGAAAATCAGTAGATCTAACCTTCTTTTGGAACTGAATATTCTTCATTTCTTATTTTATGCCTGCTCAAGGAGACGGGAAATATTGAAATCCTGAGATAGTTAATAGATTATTATTGTTGCAGTGTATCATTGTACTCTCTTTCTCACATTTTAAAATATAATTCACAAGTTTTTACTGAAGATAAATCTACTAGTTAACTGTAGATTCCTTGGAAAGGACTCTAAAGTTTTCTCTTTATACCCTCTGCCAAGAACAATGCCTAGTATATAGTAACCCTTTAGTAGATGTTTCTTAAATGCTTAAATGTGTATTAGAAACACACATATGCTTGGCAACAATTCAACAAGCATTTTCTAAATGCTTAGTGAGTATATACCCATATGTAGTGATAGAAATAAAATATTCTTTAAGGCTCTACCTCCAAAAAGAGAATATTTAAAAGTGAAAAAGTTATATCAGCATGATATCAAACAAATATTTTGATTGACATATTGACTAGATCCCCTGGATTTCTCTTACATCTTATTTTCATGGAGTTAAAGATGTTTTGCATTATAGAGAATATTTTTTACAGTATTTTGAGAAATAACTTGGTTATTTAAAGTGCCATTGATCCCATTATGTGCTTCTCTTTTCCTCTCCTACTCTAAAGACCAGCTATATTCATTCTAGGGAATAAGGTAGAATTAGGCTTTGGAAATCTAAAGCAGGAGTTTTAGAAACCAGCAAAGAATGATTTGACATCTCTGGACCTAGGAGGATCCTATGAGATACTTTTGGTTGAGAACAGAGAAGAAAATATGTCCACCCACTCTCCCTCCCTTCCCTAACTGTGTTAGGAGATGTATTTGACAATAACAGTCACCCCAGGGATAGCTGTCAAAGCAGATTCATTACCCTTGGTTATGCCATAGTTTTGTTCCATCTTAGATGGCAAAGAACACACTGATGATGGAAAAAAGGAATGCAATTCCTTAGTCTATTGATTCAGGGGAAGGGGCAGAGAAGGTGGATTATCATTTATAAGATGCTATATTTTAAAGTAAAGCCATATTTTAGCAAATTTCTGTAAATTAACTTATGAAAGTTAAAGTTTTGTCTCATTCAAGCAGTCTTGACTGTGTATAAATTAAAATGTCTGTGGAAGAGGTTCTTGAACACATAATAAATGCTTAATGAATATTCTCTCTAGTTAACTAGCTAGCTACTATAGAATCACCATTGTAGCATAGTTTGGTAGCTTTTAAATTTTCTATTTACTTGATCTCTTTAATGAATTATTATTTTTCAAATAAACAATTGTCTTTAAACATCTACTACACATAAAGGTAAAAAAAATTAACAATCCCTATTTTTAAGCTCACATTCTACTTCAGGGGGATGCAACTACACACACATACACACACACACACACACACACAAAGACATAAATATATACATACATATCCTGTATATCCAGATCTATATGTTTGCATATCTATATCTATACCTATATCCACATACATATATATGCATAGACACAGTTAATTAAATATAAATATATGAAGTGAATATAAATTAATCTTACAAAAATAATAGGTAGTTTGCTTATCAAATCTGAGGCAATAAAAAATTAAGAGGAATTAGGTTACATACCATATAACTGTTTGTCAAAGTCCAAAGAGGTATTAACAAGCTAAATAGTAGGAAGTACTACATTTAAGCAGATTCTAAAAATTATTTCTAACAGTGAGAGATTAACAAGTAATTAGAATATAATTTATCCAAAGTGAATCCATTATCTTTGCCTTCTAAATAAGATCAAAAGTAGAACTGCCAACTTCAAAGGCAAAAGATCATTAGACATATTCAAGTACTAGTTATAGGACTGCCTATGAGACATTATTTTAGGGACTGTTTTTTTGGGTAAAAAAATGGACAAAATGGCCATCAAAATGCTTACCACTGGAATTCTTTGTTTTGGTAATTGTGTGTGTGTGTGTGTGTGTGTGTGTGTGTGTGTGTGTGTGTGTGTGTATTGGGGTTAGAGATTAACTGAAGTAGTTAGGATATAATTTATCCAAAGTGAATCCATTGTCTTTGCCTTCTAAATAGGATCATATACAACCTATTTCTGTTGAGGATACTACAATCCTTTCTACCACTTTTCCAAAATTTTGGAATTATTTGTGACTTTCCCTCCTCTTGCTCTTTCCATATCTAGTTAATTCTACCAGCACAAATCACTTTAGTCCATCCCCTTATTTTTTTTAAGCATGACATTTGGGGCAAGTGACTTGCCCAGGGTTACACAGCTAGTAAGTGTTAAGTGTCTGAGGCTGGATTTGAACTCATGTCCTCTTGACTTTAATGGTAGTGCTTTGACCATCACACCATATAGCTGCCCCATTTCCTTTTTCTATTCTAAAAATCACTACTCTATTTCAAAGTTTTATCTATATATCCCAAACTAATATAATTATTCTCCCTTTTCCTACCTCTCCAATCCATCCTTTAAAATTTAATATCATAACCATATTAATATGGTTATAAACAAATAAATAACAAATACATATTTGTCCCTCCTACCTCACCCCAGCTCAAAAACATTCAGTTATTCCTGCCTATTTAAATTCCAGTTCCCAGATAATATAACTAAGTTTAACCTAAGCTTCACACTCCCATCTTTAGGTCTGGGATCAAATCATCCTTTCCATTTAGAAGGTACTTCCTCTTCAATTTCACTTCTTAAAATTCCTGTCAACTTTACACTTAGCTCAGGTGCTACCTCCTTTACTCTTCATCCCTCATTGTTAACATTTCCTTGCTCCTCAATTTTATTTTTTACTGTTTATATGGTCTATCCTTCTAGTAGAACCTAAGCTCTTTGAGGGCATCTTTAAACCTATAATGTGACCTTGGATATAATAGGTGATTAAAAGTCACCTAACCTCTGAATTTGGCAGTCATCTTTGATTCCTCTTTCTGTCAGTCTCCTATTTTGAATTCATAATCAGGATATAACAATTCTTCCTTCAAGATCTCTCACATTTGTCCATTTCTTGCCATGCTCGCTGTTATTAGACTTTTATCATTTTATACCTAGACTACTGGAATAGTTTTTGGTTCTTCTTCCCTCTAATCAATCATAAACATTTGCAGTCAAACTAATTTTCTGGAAATATTGCTCTCATTATGTAAATTTCCTATTGAAAAACTGTACACCGTATCATTTTTGCTTTTGCATTTTTTCTCACATTATCTTTTTCTCTCTGGAACTCCTTTTCTCTTTTCTTTCCAGACTACTCATTCTTTATAACCAAGCTTAGATTCCTTTTTCACTGAGAAGGTCAAGTGAGCTTATCCAAAATTATAAAGTTATTTAACATTAGACATGAGCATAAAAACTAGATTTCTATCCCAGTGGGTTTTGGTCACTATCAGTCACTCTGTTTTATGATATTTTTGTATTGTTAGATTGGACTTTTTTTTCATTTTTAATGCTTTGAGTTGCAATATTTTAAAATTGCATACTACAAAATGAATGAAAACTGACAATGTTAACATCATTGATGGATACCTCTCATTAAATGTTCCTTTAGATTACATGATAAAGATAGCTAAAAATACAAATTTTAATTGAAAGAGATAATTAACTAGTATAAATATCATTTCCCCTCCATGATTATTTTGGGAGACCAGTCTTATTACTTTTTAGCCATACCTTGTATATTAATTCATTAATATGCACATACTTGATTTGATTTATCAGAAGTCCTAGTAAAGAATTTCTATTTAAAGAAGGCACCCAGGCCAATCATTTCTTCTTCCCCATGTGGTTACACTTCTTTACTCTTCTAGACTTAACCATAATGCCCTAAGGGCAAATACCCATTGGTATCCATATCCCAGCCCAAATACCCCATTAAATTTCAATTTAATTAACTTGAAGGTAGGGCTATTTTTCTATTTCTTGTTTGTTTTCATAGTGCCTGGCACATTATGAGCACTTAATAAATGCTTACTGAATTATATTATTGATTTGAATCATAGAGACAGGACTTTAGAATTCAATATCAACGAGATACAATAATTTATTATGGTAGCAAAATCCAAGACATGGTCTGTAGGGACAGGGGTCCTCAAACTACAGCCCGCAGGCTAGATGCAGCAGCTGAGCACGTTTATCCCCCTCACCCAGGACTACGAAGTTTCTTTATTTAAAGGCCCACAAAACAAAGTTTTTGTTTTTACTATAGTCCTGTCCTCCAACAGTCTGAGGGACAGTGAACTGGCCCCCTATTTAAAAAGTTTGAGGACCCCTGGATAAACGAAGTAAGATTGAACTGAAGATGGAAAGTGAAGAGATTGATGAAACTAGAAGCCAAAATTTTCCAAATATTATCTAAATTTTTTGAAGTCACTAAAGAGGAGAGCCAGTATTGGGGTAAAAGACTACAAAGCAGATAGTAAAGTTATTGAGAACCTTTTACAAGTGAGGTATTCTATATATGTTCTTCTGAGTAAATTAGAATGGGGCATAGAAGTGTTGATAGCATAATGTGTTCTTCTTAGGACTTAGTAAGTCCATCTCTTACAGTTTACAAGAAATGCTTCCAGGTTTGATGTATACACTTTATCCATGTACTTGCAGTTCAGAAGTTCATCAGGGTCTGTCCTTGAGGGACTACTACTTTGCATTTGTACATATTCAATATGTATAAAAATACACACAGTTTATACACATATGTACACATATGTGTGTATATATTTATAGATATATGTGTGTGTGCCTATGTATATACAAAAATACTTCTTTGAGTTAAACCCCTTTCCCCTCCATATTACCTACAGAAATGCAGGACCTTACTTTCCTACTTTATTAAGGAAGCAATAAAAATTTGATTAGGATGATAGATTATGAATGATAAAACAGTTGTGATCCAATGAATGGAACATACTATGCTTCCCTCCCCTACAACTAAGGCAGTAAGGAATGAAAGAAAGAGATAGAATCACCCAGAAAAAAAATTAGCAAAAATTTTTGGTAAAACCTAGAAAATTTTTAAGAGGAAGAATTTGAGAAATAAAATGCAGAAATGAGGAAAAGATTAAGAATTTGTAATAGACTCAAAGTCATGGGTTGCTCCTAGAGAGTTCTGAAGAACATAGTTTTAATGAAATATAATGGTAGATAAGAAACATGATTTTAATCATGTCATTTTATACTAATTAGAAGGTAAAGAATATGAAAACAGTGATGATGGTAAAGAATGAATTCAGTGTTCAATGAAAAGATTATTAGGGAATTGTATAGTTGAAAAGGAAGATACAATGCACAAAAATGTTATAGTTAGAATAAGCAGGATTAGGCAAGTTTGAAAGCAGAATAGTAGAGAGTGAGCAATCAAAGATGACAAAGAAGTCTCTTGCCTTGAGAATGGATTAGATTGTGGTATCCTTTACAGTCATAGAAATATTGTACAGGAAAAAGATGAATTCACGTTTTTTTTTGCTCTTTTTAGCTTGGTGAGGAGCTAGAAACCATTTTACATTTCTTATGGAAAAGATGTAGTTCTTATTACAACTTCATTGTTCAGTCTAAACTGAAGAGAAGTTACTGAAATGCATATTAGGATCACTTTCCTCACCATTGTGGATTATAGACTAGGATCAATAATTAAATGATAAACCATATTAATGAACCTCAGTAGTTTCAATAAAAACAGTATAGGTACATTTTTTGGTCACAACTCTGAATTTATTATACTTCAATTAATATTGAAATAGCTGACATATTGTTGAAGGACATCTAGAATACTTTTATTCATTTCTAAGATATGGGTATGTTGAACTATTGTTCTGTCTTTAGTTATCTAGCTCAAGGAAGCTAGCTCAGGAATTAGTAGGAGGAAGGCTTTGAAATTTTATTATGTAATATTTGTCTTATCAATTAAAAATGCTTGTTGATTTTATGTTTGATTTAAGTTACAAAGATAAAAATGAAATTGTACTTCACCATCTACTGGGAGTATGGAACATATATCTAAGTGATTAGGTCTGAAAGCGGGGCAGGGAAAGAGAGACAGGTGGGATAAAGCAAATGGATAGGAAGAAAAAATAGGGGGAGACAATCTGTAGGACGTGGCATCTGAGAAGCTGAGTTGTATTTTAAAGATAGTTAAATATTCTTTTAATTTGAAGATAGAAAGGACTTCATTTCAGACATAATGAAATATTTGTGCAAAAAAAAAAAACAAGTATGGGAAATAGAATACAACATATTCAGAATAGTTTAATAAAGAAATATGAAGGATGAATTATATGAAATACAACTTGGAAGAACTTCAAGTGTCAACCTGAGAATTTTTATGTTTTGTCTTTGTGCTAGTTTATGGTTAGATTCTATACACATAAGGAATAAACAAGTCAGAGGAGTAGCTACAATTTTGAAAAGGAAGTTTCCAGACTATAATGTAGCAGAATTTCTAAGTGGAAATCACTATGTAAAATATGTAGGATTACAAGTCACTGAGGATTAAAAGAAATTGATGAATAGGAATCTGTGGCCATGTGGGCACCTAAAACCAAAAAGTCTTTGTTTTATTCATAACAGCAGTATTGGGGGGGAGGAGGAAGAAGGGATAAGGAGATTTCATTACTAACTAGAGCCAAGACCAGAATCAGAACCAGCATAAATCCTATTAACACATAGTCTTTTTTTTTAATTGAATAATATCATCCTGATAAGTAAAGTAAGCCATTCTCCTTTAATCCTTGTTTGTATAAAGTCAGAATGAATACTGGATGTCCTCTCACATCCTTAACTTAGACACTATTAGGAAGTCAAAGAATATTTTTGAAAGAGAGGTGATTAGGTTAGATCTGTGTTTTCTCTGACCCAAAGACCCTGTGCCCCGATTAAACTGAATGATCCTGGGCCCAGACAGGCTATGGCAACCATCCATTTGGGAAAAATCAAATAGATGAACACTATCTACTACACAGATTGAGATGAAGTTGGCCAGACAAATTATTGAATTTGTCCATCACTATATATGAATAAAACAATATCCATATTGATAAGGAATTGGGGTCAGAAGTGGTTATTGTTGTTCTTCTTTTTTACGTTTTGTTGTTTTATAATAATAGCTTTTTATTTTTTAAAATATATGCAAACTAGTTTTGAACATTCTTCTTTGCAAAACCTTAGTTCCAAATTTTTCTCCCTCCCTACCCTACACTTTCCTTCCCTAGAGAGGAGGTAATTCAATATAGGATGAACATGCATAATTCATCTAAACATATTTTTGTATTCATCATGCTGTGTAGGAAAAATCAGGTCAAACAGAAGAAAAATGAGAAAGAAAAAACCAAACAAACAAACAAGTTGCTGTTGTTGTTATTGTTTGTTCTTCCGGAGCACCATGAGATCAGGGAGGTGATTCCATGAAATGCAAGTAAATTGAATTTAAGTGAGAGGAGGGCTGTGTAAAGTCATTTTCCTTACTTTCTCCTCTGAAACCAATTGGGTTCAATGACAAGATATATATCAGAATGACTGGAGATGGCTATGGATGCATTAAGAGCAGAAGTAAATAGGATGAAAACAAGCTAGATTGTCTTCAGGAAATTACAAAACTCCTAGGCTTTCCCCAAAAACAAAACTCCACTTTTGCAATCTCAACTTCTACTGGTAGTATCTATTGTACAGTAGAAAAACATAAAACACAATAGTTTCCAGATATGAAAATGAGTGTTGCATACAGGAAAATGGAGAAGATAATGACAAGTGTTGAACAGAGTATAATATGAAACTGATGAAGAAATCCAAAGAACAGAAACAAAAGATGTCAGCATGGAAATATATACTAGGAAAGGAATATAAGCTTGTCCCATGGTGAGGCATGGAGAATGATAACTAGATAAATTGGGGTTTCATTATTATCCTTGCAATGTCTGAAGTAAGTGAATGAGGTCTGTAAACTGTAAAGTAAACCCATGAGAGTGAACTTCTGGGAGGGACAAAAATTATATCAGATGATCAGACAAATTATTTTCTGAATTGGAGAGGACTTCAGATTAGTGAAAGCAACAGAGACATTTGCATCATAAGTGTTTGAGATATTAGCTTCAATGAAAATTTGACATTTAAGGAGGGGATTTGTTATATAAATAATTTCAAAATTAAATTTGAAATCCGATGTTTTGGTTAAGTAATCTGAGTTTATAGTCAGAAGACTGGGTCTATATCTTATCTCTACCATTAGCTACCTAAAAATGCTCTTTAGTCATTCAGCCAATCAAAAATATTTTTTAAACATGTACTATATGCCAGAGGCATAGCGGTAGGTATTCAAATGAGGTTTAAGAAAAGACAAATTCTCCTCACTCTCAAAAAGCTCATAATATAATGGAGGAGACAAGCAAACAATTATGACCAAACTTGCATTTACTTGTATAGTAAAAGGTAGGGGGAAAGAACAGCAGATAAACTAATTCATTTCTTGGATTTGTTTATGTGAAATTATGCTTTAAATGTTAAAGTACCATACAGTTGGAATGTGATATTATAAAGGATATACAACAAAAGCATCCACTTTTATTTTTTAAAAATGAGTCAAAGCACTAAATGACAGCAATTGATTCATAGCAAAAAAAATTAGGAAGCCCAATTCAAATTTTAATTAATTTTCTGTAGAATTTTGAGCAATTCAATCTCTTTGGTTAAGCCTCATTTTCCAAAAAGTGTACTATGCTAAACTACTGCTTTAAAATATCTTATGCTCTTTGGGCCAGGGAATTACAAGTTGAGATGAAATGATCTAACAATAAATTACCCTGGATATGGACAGTTGTTCAATAGAAAATATATAGTGATATAGAACTGCCTCCTCATGTTTAGTAATCACAATCAATTTGAAAGTGTTAAAATCATAAAATGAAGTGAGGTTAGATCTTTTTCTCACACATACACTGTTAATAAATATTTTTAGAATGCTCACTGTTTGGGAAAAACTGGCATTATGTTGTCTAGGAGATGTGGAGAATACAAACAAATATAATACACTGTCTTTGTCTTCAGACAGAATCATATAGTCTAGACATAAAATGATCAATCCATGAAAGTTAAAGATGTGGATTTAATGATTTTATAGGTATCATAGCAACACTGTGAATTGTTAATTATCAAAACAGAATTATCTAAATAATTGCTATTATGTTATATATAAATGCTATAATGTTAGATGAAGGTGAGCTCATTGTGGGTCAAAGTGATCCAAGGAGGCCTCACGGAAGAAGAGACTCTCAATTTGGATCTCTAAATATAAATAAGGTTTGGAAATAGTGCTAAAGGAATGAACCAACTCAGAGAAACAGTTAGATATGAGAAATGTTCAGAGGATGGTAAATAAAATGGGTTGTTAGAATAGTTTATGAAGAACTCTTGGAGAAAAGAGTTTACTCTTCCATGAACTTAGATTTAAAAAGTAGCATGGGGCCGGATTATCTAGGGCCTGGAATGCAAAGCTAAGGAATTTGGACTATTTGATGGTCAATCAGAAACTAATAAAAGTTTATGAGCAGGAAAGAAACTTAATGAAGACAATATTTTAAGGTAATCTATAGAGCATGAATATATAACATGCTTTAGAGAACTGAGAGACTATAGGCAGGAAGCAATATTAAGAGACTATCCTATTGATCTATCTGTAAATCGACATGATCTGAATTAGGATTACCTATGATGAAAGAAGTTTTATTTCTTTTTTATTTACTGTTTTTCTTTACCCTAGTTATATGTAAAATTAATTTTTAACATTTGTTTTAATTTTTTTTTAAGTTCCAGATTGTCTCCCTTCATCTCCACCTTCCCCCAATTAAGAAGGCACATCTGAAGTTATGCAAAACATTTCCATAAAAGTCATGTTATTAAAGAAAACATAGATTCCCCCCCCAAAAAAAGAAAAGAAAACCCTTCAAGAAAAATGAAGGGCAAAAATTACACTTAATTCTGTATTCAGATGTAAACAATTCTCTGGATATAGATAGCTCTTTGTTTTTAAATCAAAAGTCCTTCAGACTAGATGTGGATCATTGTATTGCTAAGAATGGCAAACTCATTCATAGCTGATCATCCCACAACTTCGCTGTTACTTTGTATGCATTACATTTCATTATGATTGAATTTATGAAGGACTTTCTAGGTTTTTCTGAGAGCATCCAGCTCATCATTTCTCATAGAAAAATAATATCCCATCATAATTACATGCCACAGTTTATTTAACCTTTCTCCAACTGACAAGCATCTCCTCAATTTCCAATTCTTTGCCCTGAAAAAAAAAACTGCTAAAATATTTTGGTACATATAGGTCCTTTTCCTTTTTTAAAAATCTTTTTTGGGATTCATGTCTGGCAGTGATATTGTTAAGTCAAATGATAGGCATGATTTTACAGTCTTTGGAGCATTGTTCAGATTTTTTGATCATTTGTCAATTGGGAAATGACTTTTATTTTTATGAATTTGACTCAGTTCCCCAAAATTTAAGAAATGAGATGCTCATTAGAAAAGCATGCCTCAAAATTCAGTTCACAATTGTTATTTCTAACTGTATTTCCCCATGTTTATGCTATTTTCTCTCTCCTTTAACCCTGTCCCTCCTCAAAAGTGTTTTGCTTCTGACCACTGACTTTCTGATGAAAGTAAAGTTCACTCACTCACCTTCCTTTCCACTATAAAAGTTTTTTCTTGACTCTTTTATGATAGATAATTTATGCCATTCTACCTCTACCTTCCCCTTTCTCCCAGAACATTCCTCTCTCATCCCTTAATTTTATATTTATAGATATTATTCCTTCATAATTAACCTATACTTGTCCTCTCTATCTATATATACTCCTTCTAACTGCCCTAATAATGAGAAAATTCTTCTGAATTGCAAGGATCATCCTCCTATGCAGAGATGTAAACCTTATTATGTCCCTTATGATTTCCCTTTCCTGATTACCTTCGTATGATTCTCCTGAATCCTGTATTTGAAAAGCAAATTTTCTTTCAGCTCTGGTATTTTCTTTATGAATGCTTGAAAGACCTTTATTTCATTGAATATCCACATTCTTGACTGATGGATTTTTACCCATTTTTCCCCTGGGTATGTGATTCTAACTCTATTGCTCTCTGGAATATCATATTTCAAGCCCTCTGATTTTTTAACATGTAAGTTACTGAATCTTATGTTATTCTGACTGTGGCTTCACTATTCTTGAATTGTTCCTTTCTGGATGTTTGTGATATTTTCTTTTTGATCTGGGAGTTCTAGATTTGACTAAAATATCCTTGGGAATTTTCATCTTGGGATCTTTTTCAAGAGGTGATTGGTGTATTTTTTCAATTTTTATCTTACCGTCTGATTCCAGAATACCAAGAAAGTTTTCTCTGATAATTTCTTGAAAGGTAATTTCTAGGATTTTTTTTTTCTGATCATGGCTTTCAGATAGACCAATGAGTTTTAAATTATCTCTCTAGAAACTATTTTCTAGATCAATTGTTTTTCTATTTCACATTATTTTCAATATTTCATTCTTTTGCTTTTGTTTTATTGTTTCTTGATTTTTCATAAAATGATTATTTCCATTCGCTCAATTCTGATTTTTAAGAAATTATTTTCTCAGTGATCTTTTATACCTTTTTTTTTCCATTTGGCCAATTTTACTTTTTAAGAAATTTTCCTTCTCATTAGTTTTTTGCATTTCTTTTTGCATACTCTCATTTCTCTTTCCAATTGTTCCTCTATCTCTCTTACTTGATTTTCAAAATCCCTTTTGAAACTTTTCATGGCTTAAAAACAATTCTTATTTTTCTTGGAGGCTTTGGATGTGTAGGATTTTTACTTTGTTATCTTCTTCTAAGTTTGTATTTTGATCTTCCTTGTCACCCTAGTATATTTCTTCAGAATATTATTTTTGATTGCTTGCTCGTTTTCCCATCCTATTACTCAGCTTTTAAGCTATTTGTTAAAGTAATATCTTCTAGAGTGAAGGGTACAATGTCCCAAGCTTTAGGGGTTTTGTACAACTGTTTCCAGAAGTCCTTTTATGGACCTGTAAATTTTCACTTTTTCCAAGGTCTTGTGATCCAAGGGAAAATGTGTTTGAGTGACTATAAGCTCTTTTGTCTGCCTTGGAACTGTGAGAAGTGTCTCCACCCCATTGTGGGTGTAAGTCTAGTTTACTAAAGCAACAGAATTCTTCAAAGCTATTAAAGAGACCTTCTTCTGACTAGTTCAAATTCCTCATTATCTATGGCCTGAGATCTCCAAATGCTACCATCACTTCTGCCATTGCCATCCTGATTCAATGACTCTCAAGGCCTTCTGATTTGCTGGTTTCCCAAGGACTTCTCACCCTTGAGAGATGAATCTCTCTTGACAATCTTCCAAGGCATGTTTAATGTCTCTGGGTTGAAAGTTTTGGAAACTGCTAGTGCTGCCACTGATTCAGAGGCCTCAAAGCCTCTTCCAGGTTTGATGGGATGAAGGTTGTACTGGCACAGCCTGTGTCAGAACTGTGCTGGATTCCCACCCTCATATAACTGACCCTCTAAGTTGTCTTCAGTTGGAAAAGTGTTCCATTCTAATTTTTGTATGTATTCAGATGCTCAAAAATTTGATTTCATACTTTTTTTAAATCAAAACTTTTGATTTTCAAAACATATGCATGGATAATTGACCCCTGCAAAACTTTGTGTTCCATTTTTTTTTCCTTCCCTTCCTCCCATTCCCTCCACTAGTTGGCAAGTAATCCAATATATGTTACACATACAATTATTTTGTACATATTTCTGCAATTATCATGCTGCTCAAGAAAAAGCAGATCAAAAAGGGAAAAAATGAGAAAAAAATGTAAGCAAACAACAACAAAAAGAGAAAATATTATGTTGTGATCCACCTTCTATACCTATTTTCCTCTCTCTGGTTGCAGATGGCTCTCTTCAGCATAAGCCCATTGGGACTGGCCTGAACCATCTCATTGTTGAGAAGAGCCATGTCCATCAGAATTGATCATCATATAATCTTGCTGCTGTCATGTACAATGATCTCCTAGTTCTGCTTACTTCACTTAGCATCAATTCATGTAAATCTCTCCAGGTCTCTATGAAATCATTCTGCTGATCATTTCTTACAGAACAATAATATTCTATAACATTCATATACCTTAACTTATTCATCCATTCTCCAACTGATGAATATCCATTTGGTTTCCAGTTTCTTGCCACTATAAAAAGGGCTGCCACAAACATTTTTGTACATGTGGGTCCCTTTCCCTCCTTTATGATCTCTTTAGTATATTCACCCAGTAGAAACACTGCTGGGTCAAAAGGTATTTTTTTTCTTTCATCTGAGGGTTCTGGCATTTGGCCACTATATTCCTTGGTGTTTTGATTTTAGGATCCCTTTCAGTGGGTGATCGATGAATCCTTTCAATGTTTATTTTTTCCTCTGTTCCTATGACTTCTGGGCAGTTCTCTTTGATAATTTCCTGGAAGACAGTGTCCAGGCTCTTTTTTTCATCATGTTTTTCTGGGAGTCCAATGATTCTCAGATTGTCTCTCCTGGATCTGTTTTCCAGGTCTGTTGTCTTCCCCAGAAGGTATTTCACATTTTTCTCCATTGTTTGATTTTTTTGGATTTGCTTGACTGATTCTTCTTGTCTCCTCGAGTCATTCAATTCCACTTGTTCAATTCTGATTTTCAGTGAAGTATTCTCTTCACTCACTTTTTTAAAATCTTTCTCTAATTGTCCAATTGAGTTCTTTTGTTCTGTGGAATTTTTTTCCATTTCGCCAATTTTGTTTTTTAGAGAGCTGTTTTCTGTTTCCAGTTCACTAATCCTATTTTTCAAGGATTTTACTTCTTTATCCACTCTCTCTTTAACTGACTTCTCCAGGCTCTTTTGCCAAGCCTCCCTCTCCTTTTCCCATTTTTCTTCTAGCTCCCTTGTGAGAGCCTTTTTAATCACTTCTATGAGGTTCATCTGTGCTGAGGAACAGACGATCTCCTCCTTTGGGGAATCACCTGGGGACTGCCTGTTTTTAGTCTCCTCAGGATTTAGAGTCTGCTCTCTATCTGTGTAGAAGCTGTCAAGGGTTAAAGTCCTCTTCAGCTTCTTGCTCATTCTGTCTATTAATCAGAGACAAACTACCAAAGAAAAACAGAAAAAACTGGAGTCTTTCTTTGGGGGGGGCTGGGTGTGTTATCGAGCTTCCTCTACAGACTGCAGGGGGCAGCAGTGAGGCACTAGCAGGACTGTGCTGCGCCTGCGCTCTGAGATCCCAAAGCATGCTGAGTCACTGTGGGGGGGAAAGTAGGGGGGCGGCCAGGTCCCGAGAGACTCCAGCTGTTTGGGATTGTATTCTTCAGCCCCGGTGTTTTTAGCTTCTCTGCTGGGCTGCTGATTTGCTGCAGGTTCCAAACCTGTAGCGAAGCTCTCCCCGCAGAGACAGCTGCGATCACTCCCCACCCCCTCTCCAGTCTGCTCCCGTGCTCTCACTGCCGCTGCCCTCAGCCTGCGCCCGATCTAAAACCGCCCCAGCCCTCCAGTAAAGACAGACCTTTCGTGGCGGATCTCAAGGATGGCTTCTCTTGGTAACTATTTGTGGGGTTTTTTTTCAGTCAAGCATTGATTCAGAGGCTTGTAATGAAATGGATAGTGAGAGAAAGCGTGGAGCTTATGCAGCTGTGAGCCTCCTCTCCGCCATCTTAACCGGAAGTCTAAAAGGTATTTTTTTGATAGCCCTTTGGGCATGGTTCCAAATTGCTCTCCAGAATGGCTGAATCAGTTCACAACTCCACCAACAATGCATTAGTGTCCCAGTTTTAGTATGTCCCCTCCAACATTCATCATTACATTTTCCTTTCATTTTAGCCAATCTGAAAGATATATAATGGTATGTTGAGATGTTATTTAACAAAATTTGGAGGGGTTTGGGGGGAGTTCAAGTAGGTCCCTACCTTTACTCTGCTTCTATGTCTTTGAAAGAAATTTTAAAGACCAATAAGAGAGGCTTGTTGACTATTTGGATGTGGGAGACAAAGAGGAAAGAGATTCAAGAATAAGCTTTTAAGGATAACAGAATAATGCTAAAGTTATAATTTTTCAGTTATTAAAAAAGTATCACCCCCATACTAAAATAAGGTCTAAATGGATATATGATTTAGGTGTAAAGAATGACACTATAAGCAAATTAGGGGAGCAAGAGGACATTTTTGGCCAAATAAGAGCTAGAGAACATTATGAAATGCAAAACGGATGACTTTAATTCTGTTAAATTTAAAAGGGTTTGCATAAACAAAACCAACACAACTAAAATTAGAAGGGAAGCACAAAGCTGGGAGGAAAATATTTTACAGATAGTGTTTCTGATAAAGGTCTCATTTCTAAAATGTATAAAGAACTGTGTCAAATTTATAAGACTACAAGTCATTCACCACTTGATAAATGGTATCATGAGAAAAGTTATGAACAAGCAATTTTCAGATAAAGATATTAAAGCCATCTATAGTAATATTTAAAAATGTTCTAAATCACTATTGATCAGAGAAATGCAAAATAAAGCAACTCTGAGGTACCACCTGACATCTCTCAGATTGGCTAAAATGACAGGAAAAGATGAGAAATAATGGAGGTTCATTGTTGGTGAAGGTGGGAAGTGATTCTAAAAAGCAATTTATAATTATGCCTAAAAGGCTATAAAACTGCATAGCCTTTAATCTGGCAGTGCCACTATTGGATCTGTAACCCAAAGAAATCATAAAGGAGGGAAAAGGACCCACATGTGCAAAAATGGAGCAACTCTTTTTTGTAGCAGGAAAGAATTGGAAAATGAGTGTATGACCATTGGGGAATAACTGAATAAGGTACGGTATATGAAAGCAATGGAATATTATCGTTCTTTTAAAAAATGATGAATAAGCTGATTTTAGAAAAGCCTGGAAAAATTTATATGAACTGATACCTAAATGAAATAATTAGAAACAAGAATACATTATACATAGAAAAAGCAAGATAACATGAGGAGCAATTATGATAGATTCATGTTTGTTCTTCTCATCGGTTCAGTGATCCAAGACAATCCCAATAAACTTTGGATGAAAACTGACATCCACATCCAAAGAAAGAACTATGGAGACTGAATGTAAATCAGTACATGCCATGTTCACTCTTTTTTTCTTCTTCTGTTTTATTTTTCTCTTGTGGTTATTCTCTTTTATTTGGATTTTTCTCTACAATATAGTTCATAAGGAAATATGTAAAAAAAAAAAAGGAATATACATGTATAAGTAAAAATGTCATTTTTACATTAACTGAGGAAAATAAAAATAAATAAATGAAAAATTGTCCAATGTGTATAGGTTTCTTAATATATATAAATAATTCTTTTGTTTCACTATAACTGAAGTGCTGACAAATCTCAGCAATGCTTATTTTTTGCTTATCCAAACATTATCATAGCCAAGTCTCTTGTAGATGACAATAAATCCAGAGAAAAAGTTTGGAAAATCAGTAACTTAACCTTTGCTTTCTCTTTTTGTCACTTTCTAAATTGGCATTGCCAAAATCAGTTGGGAACAGTTAGTGCCACCTTTATTACTTAGAACTAAAAGATAAGTGAAATCACTTACATGTGAAAATTCTTGATGAAAACATCCAAAACATTTCAAAATATGAATTTTTAAGTAGTATGAATTCTATTACATTATGAATTATAAATTATTTTATTACTATAATTTGCTAAAACTATGCATGATTAATTAAATTAGTTGCATACTATATAAGTAAATGTTTTGTGTATATATATATATATATATATATATATATATATATATATATATATATTTCCTTGAAAATATAACTTAGAAAATTAGATATTGAAGAATGAAAACCTTGGCATTCCAAATTGCATTCATCTATTTTTAGTATTAATTCATTAGCCTTTTTTAAAAAAAATATTTAATAAATATGTTGTAGTTCTTACAAAAAAAAAAAAAAACCTTCTGAACTGATACTGAAAGGACAGGGAAAAGATAAGGGCAGAGGTTTAGGAATGTACTAGTATGATTCTAAAAGATTTACTTCATCTAGAACTAGTTGTTCAAGTATCAAGCAGTTTTGAAAGGATAGAGATGGAATATTTTCTTGAAAGCAGGAAGATTTTACTATGCTCCAACATTCTCAGATGGTAATATTTAGGAGACAATGATATAAAGAAACCCTGGGATCATGATGATTAAAAAAGTTACAGAGAAAGGATACTTTTGCCCTACTCACATTGATTGTTCTCCAATTATCTAGGAAGCAGTGAAATAAATAACTGATGAATTCTAGAATGATTATTATGAGTTATATCCAGTTTGAAACTATCTGAAGAAACTGAGAAAGCACCTTAAATAACTGAGAAGCCCTTTGACTTAGGGTTGCATTTATTCCTTTGTCTTTCTAATTGACTACAGCTAGTCTAAGTTGGACACCACTTTCTTAATTATGTGAGCCTGATAAGGTGAATGTCAGCATTTGAATGTAAGCTGGAACAGATAGTTCTTTCTGGGAAGATTTCTACTTCATTAAGGCATCTGCAAAGAGTAGTCTAAGGGCTGAAAAGAGGCAAACTGTCTTCATTATTAACAATTCCATAACAGTGTGTAATGTTCATATTGCATAACTGCAACATGCAAATTAGCATTGCTAAATTAACTAGTGAGCTAGAAACACCAAATAGGTCCTCTAGAAACAAACCACAACCTTATATTCTTGGTGATCTGTTAATTGATTTGTATCAATATCCTCTACAAGATTCCCTCACTGCCCACTAAGTAGTTTAGTCTTTCCCTCTTAGGTAGTTTTCTAGAGAACCTTCATCAAACATAACTCTTCTTCTTCTTTTTTTTTTTTTTCACTGTAGTAAGTTTATTTGTTTTTAATACACATTGCTTTATGAATCATATTTGGAGAGAAAAATTAGAGCAAAAGGGAAAAGAAAAACATGAGAGAAATTTTAAAAATAGTTTAAAAAAGTGAACAAAGCTTGTGTTGATTTACATTCAATCTCCTTAGATCTTTTCCTGGATGCAGATGGCATTTTCTGTCCAGAGTCTATTGGGATTGTTTCAGATCACTGATCCACTGAAAAGAACTAAGTTTTCCACAGTTGATTATCATGCATTCTTGCCATTATTCTGTAAAATATATCCCTGGTTCTGCATGTTTCACTCAGCATCAGTTCACATGGTACTTCAGTGTTGTTTTAATTTGCATTTCTCTAAGAGCATTTTTTTCATATAACTATAAATGCCTTTAATTTTGTCATTTGAAGATTGTCTGTTCATAACCTTTAACCATTTATCAATTGGGAAATGTCTTGTATCCTTATATATTTGACGCAGTTCTTTATATATTTTAGAAATGATCTTTATCATTTTTCAGAAAAGACTATCTGTAAAGATTTTTTCCCAGCTTTATACTTCCCTTTTGATCTTGTTTGTGTTGGTTTTGTTTGTGCAAAAACATTTTAATTTAATGTAATCAGAGTTGTCCATTTTGTATTTCATAGTGTTCTCTAGTTCTTCCTTAGTCAGAAATTCCTCCCTCTACAAAGATCTGATAGGTGAATTATCACCTATTCTCCTAATTTGTTTATGGTAACATATGGTAACAAATCATGTTTCCATTTTGGCCTTATTTTGGTATGGGGTGTGAGAAGTAGGTCTATGCTGAGTTTCTGACATATTATTTTCCAGTTTTCTAAGTAATTTTTGGTAAGTAGTATGTTCTTATTCCAGAAGCTGGAGTTTGGGGATTTATCAAATACTAGATTGCTATGTTTTTATTATTGTGTTGTATGTATCTAATTTATTCCACCTGATCTACCATTCAATTTCTTAGTACCAAAAAAGATTTTGATGACTGCTACTTTATAATATAGTTTTAGGTTTGGTACTGCTAAGCCACCATCCTTTGTATTTATTATTATTATTATTATTAAACCCTTTGATGTTCTGGACTTTTTATTCTTCCAGATAAATTTTGTTATAATTTTTCTAGTTCTATAAAATAATGCTTTGGCAGTTTAATTGGTATGTCACTGAACAAAAAGACCAATTTAGGCAGAATTGTCATTTTTATTATATTAGCTCAGCTTAACCATGAAAAATTGTATTTTCCCAATTGTTTAGATCTGATTTTATTTGTGTGAGAAGAGTTTTGTATTTACATTCATAAAGTTCTTGGATTTATCTTGGTAGGTAAATCTTTAAGTAGTTTATTTTCCATATAAAATTACATTGAATTTCTCTTCCTATCTCTTGCTGATAGACTTTGTCAGTGATCTATAGAAATACTGATGATTTGTGAGGGTTTGTTTTATATCCTGCAACTTTGCTAAAGCTGTGAATTGTTTCTAGTAGGTTTTTGGATATTTTCTAGGATTCTCTACATATATCAATGTATCATCTGCAAAGAATAATAGTTTTATTTTCTCATTGCCTATTCAAACTCCTTTGATTTCTTTTTCTTTTCTTATTTCTAAAGTCAGCATTTCTAGTATGATGCTGAATAATAGTAGTGAAAATTGGCATCCTTATTTCACCCCTGATTTTACTGGGAATGTATTCAATTTCTCTCCATTACAAATAATGCTTGCTGTAGGTTTTAGATGATACTGCTTATTATTTTAAGGAAAACTTTTTATCCCTATGCTTTTTAGTATTTTAATAGGAATGAGTGCTGTATTTTGTCAAAAGCTTTTTCTGATCTATTAAGATTATCATATGATTTCTATTGGTTTTGTTATTGATATAGTTGATTTTGGTAATAGTTTTCCTGAATTGAACCATCCCTGCATTCCTGGTATAAATCACATACTGCTGATAAATTATAATATCTTTGCTGATATTTTATTTTAAATTTTTACATTAATATTCATCAGGGTGATTGGTCTGTAATTTTCTTTCTCTGTTTTGGCTTTTCCTTGTTTAAGTATCAGTGCCGTATTTGTGTCATAAAAGGAATTTGGTAGGAGTCCTTCTTTACGCATTTTTGCAAATAATTTACAATTCCATAGAATTGAAATTAATTGTTCTTTAAATGTTTGGTAGAATTCACTTGTGAATCCATCTAGCCCTGGAAATTTTTTCCTTAGGGAATTCATTAATGACTTTTTACATTTCTTTTTTAAAATGGGACTACTTAAGTATTTTTCTATATATAAGTAATATTCTATTGACTTAGGAAATTTATGTTTTTGTAAATATTCATCCATTTGGTTAGATTGTCAGTCTTGCTGCCATAGAGTTGTGCAAAATAGCTCCTGATTATTGGCTTAATTTCTTTTTCATTGATGGCGAGTTCACCCCTTTTTATTTTTGATGCTGATGATTTTTTTTCTTTCCTTTTTCTGATCAAATTAACCAAAGGTTTATCTATCTTATTAGTTTTTAAATATAAAACAGCTCTTAGTTTTGTATATTAGTTCAATAGTTTTCTTAGCCTATATTTTATTAATCTCTCCTTTGAGTTTCAAAATTTATAATTTGGTATTTAATTGAGGGTTTTAATTTTTTCCTAGCTTTTTTAGCTGCATGCCTAATTCATTGATCTCCTCTTTCTCCATTTTATTTCTGTAGTTATTTAAAGATATAAAATTTCCCTAAGGATTGCTTTGGCTACATCCCATAGGATTTGGTATGTTGTCTCATTATTGTCATTTTTTAAAACCATATTCTTCTTAAGCAAATACAAGGAGGATGATTGAAATCTCATGTGCTGGGAGTTCAGGAATCTACCTTTATGATAACCCAAGAGAAGAATGATAGTTAACTGTCTCTAGTGGGCTTGCATAACTATATTTCTCAATGTTTACTAGTTATGATTAAATTCCTATTTGTGCTTATTTTCATAATTTGTTTACTATATAACTTGGTTGATGTGTTATTATGTAAGATAATGCAGTTGTTTAAATTATTTTTCATATTGGAGGTCTCTTTATTAGAAACCTTCACTTTATTCTTTCTTGGCTCCAGTTACCATTTTACCTCCATAAGTCAGATGATTTTAAGGAAATTGATTATCAGTATAATTTTTTTTTAATGTGGAAGCAAGGAGAAACAGATAAGGATAAAGAGTGTTGTAATCCTTTGTTCCCAATATGACATTGGGAACACTAAAACTCAGAATAAGTGAAGCTATAAATATATATGTTAAAGACTATATAAATGTTGCCACTTATGTTGAAACTTAAAGGATGATCAAATAATTTAGGTTGATGAGATGACAGAAATAAATAATTGTGAGAAGACTAAGTGATACAATCCTTGTTATATATATATGCATATATATATATATATATATATATATATATATATATATATATATATATATATTCTCTCTTTGAGAATATGATCGTTAGACTAAAAAGTATAGAACAAAATAATTAGCATGGCATAGAAACCCTATATAAATGAAGAAACAGACAGTGTAAAGTTTCTTTCAATTAAATCTTATTCATCAGGATTACACAAGCAATATACATACTAAAGAAACTTGTATATATACTTTATTTTCCTCATTTATAAACTAGAGATAATAATAGTGCCTACATTTAGAGTTTCAAATAAAATAATATGTAAAGCATTTTGGGATCTTTAAATGCTATAAAAATGCTAGCTGTAATAAATAACATTGTTGACATTGTTATTATCATTATGTACTTCCTAAGCTGTTTTACTCTTAGAAAATATATAGATAACTATATCTATTCAGTTCTGGAACTGAAGATGAGTATATGTTGTCTCAGTTTATTTTTTTTTAATGTGGAAGCAAGGAGAAACAGATAAGGATAAAGAGTGTTGTAATCCTTTGTTCCCAATATGACATTGGGAACACTAAAACTCAGAATAAGTGAAGCTATAAATATATATGTTAAAGACTATATAAATGTTGCCACTTATGTTGAAACTTAAAGGATGATCAAATAATTTAGGTTGATGAGATGACAGAAATAAATAATTGTGAGAAGACTAAGTGATACAATCCTTGTTATATATATATGCATATATATATATATATATATATATATATATATATATATATATATATATATATTCTCTCTTTGAGAATATGATCGTTAGACTAAAAAGTATAGAACAAAATAATTAGCATGGCATAGAAACCCTATATAAATGAAGAAACAGACAGTGTAAAGTTTCTTTCAATTAAATCTTATTCATCAGGATTACACAAGCAATAGTACATACTAAAGAAACTTGTATATATACTTTATTTTCCTCATTTATAAACTAGAGATAATAATAGTGCCTACATTTAGAGTTTCAAATAAAATAATATGTAAAGCATTTTGGGATCTTTAAATGCTATAAAAATGCTAGCTGTAATAAATAACATTGTTGACATTGTTATTATCATTATGTACTTCCTAAGCTGTTTTACTCTTAGAAAATATATAGATAACTATATCTATTCAGTTCTGGAACTGAAGATGAGTATATGTTGTCTCAGTTTATTTTTTTTTAATGTACATGCAAGAATCTTCAAGTTATAGGCCAGTAAGTTTCTTTTGCTAAAGGATATGAACAGACAATTTTCAAATGAAGAAATGGAAACTATTTCTAGCCATATAAAAAGATGTTCCAAATCATTATTGTTCAGAGAAATGTAAATTAACACAACTGTGAGATAGCACTACACATCTCTCAGATTGGCTAGGATGGCAGAAAATGATAATGATGAATGTTGGAGAGGATGTGGGGAAACTGGGACACTGATACATTGTTGGAGAAATTGTAAATGCATCCAACCATTCTGGAGAGCAACTTGGAACTATACTCAAAAAGTTACCAAACTGTGCATACCCTTTGATCCAGCAGTGTTTTTACTAGGCTTATATCTCAAAGAAATCTTAAAGGAGGGAAAGTGACCCATATGTGCAAAAATGTTTGTGGCAGCCCTTTTTGTAGTGGCTAGAAATTGGAAATTGAATGGATGCCCATCAATTGGAGAATGGCTGGATAAGTTGTGGTTTATGAATGTTATGGAATATTATTGTTTGTAAGAAATGACCAGCAGGAGGATTTTAGAAAGGCCTGGAGAGACTTACCTGAACTGATGCTGAATGAAATGAGCAGAATCAGGAAATCATTATACACTTCAACAACAATACTATATGATGATCAGTTCTGATGGATGTGGTTCTCTTCAACAATGAGATAACCAAATCAGTTCCAATTGTTCAATAATGAAGAGAACCAGTTACACCCACCAAAAGAACTATGGGAGATGAGTGTGGACCACGACATAGCATTCCCCTCCTTCTGTTTTTGTCCACTTGGATTTTTGTTTTCCTTCTCAAGTTATTTTTACCTTATTTCTAAATCTGATTTTCCTTGTACAGCAAGATAACTGTATAAATATGTATACATATATTATATTTAACATATACTTTAACATATTTAACATGTATTGGTATATCTGCCATCTAGGGGAGGGGATGGAAAGGAGGAGGGGAAAAGTTGAAACAGAAGATTTTTCCAAGGGTGAAAAATTACCTATTCATATGTCTTGTAAATAAAAAGCTATAATACCCTTTGATCCAGCAATGCTACTACTGGGTTTATACCCCAATGAGATACTAAAAAAGGGAAATGGACCTGTATGTGCCAAAATGCTTGTGGCAGCCCTGTTTGTAGTGGCTAGAAACTGAAAATGAATGGATGCCCATCAATTGGAAAATGGTTGGATAAATTGTGATATATAAATGTTATGGAATATTATTGTTCTGTAAGAAATGACCAGCAAGATGAATACAGAGAGGCTTGTAGAGACTTACATGAACTGATGCTAAGTGAAATGAGCAGAACCAGGAGATCATTATATACTTCAACAACTATATTGTATGAAGATGTATTCTAATGGAAGTGGATTTCTTCAACAAAGAGAAGATCTAATTCAGTTCCAGTTGATCAATGATGGACAGTAGCAGCTACACTCAAAGAAAGAACACTGGGAAATGAATGCAAACTGTTTGCATTTTTGTTTTTCTTCCCAGGTTATTTTTACCTTCTGAATCCAATTCTTTCTGTGCAACAAGAGAACTATTCAGTTCTGCACAAATATATTGTATCTATGATATACTGTGACATATTTAACACGTATAGGACTGCTTGCCATCTGGGGAAGGGGGTGGATGGAGGGAGGGGAAAAGTCAGAACAGAAGTGAGTGCAAGGGATAATGTTGTAAAAAATTACCCAGGCATGGGTTCTGTCAATAAAAAGTTATAATTATTAAAAAAAATAAAAAGCTACAATAAAAAAAGTTTGCCTTTGATACCTGGAAAATATTGAAAATATATTATATCATACATATTATTTTCTGGTTTTCCCAGCAATTTTTATCAAATAATGAATTCTTATCCTAGAAGCTGGGGTCTTTGGCTTTATCAAACACTAGATTACTATAGTCATTGATTATTGTGTCTTCTGAATCTAACCTATTGTACTAATTGACTACTCTATTTCTTTTTTTTTTAATTATTAAAGCTTTTTATTTACAAGATATATGCACAGGTAATTTTTCAGCATTGACAATCACAAATCCTTTTGTTCCAACTTTTTCCCTCCTTCCCCCAGACAGCAGGTTGACCAATACATATTAAATATGTTAAAGTATAAGTTAAATACTATATATGTATACATGTCCAAACAGTTATTTTGCTGTATAAAAAGAGTCAGACTTTTAAATAGTGTATAATTAGCCTGTAAAGGAAATAAAACATGCAGGCGGACAAAAATAGAGGGATTGGAAATTCTACGTAGTGATTCATAGTCATCTCCCAGAGTTCTTTCCCTGGATGTAGCTGGTTCAGTTCATTACTGCTCTATTGGAACTGATTTGGTCCATCTCATTGCTGAAGATGGCCACATCCATCAGAGTTGATCCTCATATAGTTTTTGAAATATATAAATATATAATGATCTTCTGGCCCTGCTCATTTCACTCAGCATTAGTTCATATAAGTCTTTTTGAGCATAGTTCCAAATTTCTCTCCAGAATGCTAGATGTATTCACAATTCCACCAATAATGTATCAGTGTCCCAGTTTTCCCACATCCCCTCCAACATTCTGCATTATCTTTCCCTGTCATTCTAGCCAATCTGACAGGAATGGACTACTCTATTTCTTAGCCACTACCAAATAGTTTTGAAGACTGCTGCTTTATAATATAGTTTTACATCTGGTACAGTTAGGCTACCTTCATTTGCATTTTTTTCATTAATTCCCTTGAAGTTCTTGACCTTTTGTTCTTTCAGAAGAACTTTGTTATTTTTTCTAGTGGTGTAAAGTAATTTCTTGGTGCTTTGATTTGTATGACATTGACTAAGTATATTAATTTATATAGAATTGTTATTTTTATTATATTAGCTCAGCCTATGCATGAACATCGTTTTGTAATTGTGTTCATATAGTTCCTGGCTTTGTCTTGGCAAGTAGACTCCCAAATATTTTATATTATTTAGTTATTTTAAATGAATTTCTCTTTGTATCCCTCAATGCTGGTAATATATAGAAATGTTGAAAATTAATGTGGATTTCTTTTTTATCATGCAACTCTGCTAAAGTTGTGATGAGAACTAATTTTTAGTTGATTATCTAGGATTCTCTAAATATAACCATCATATTATCTACAAAGAGTGATAATTTGGTTTCCTCATTACCCACTCTAATTTCTTTAATGTTTTTTCTTCTCTTATTGCTAAAGCTCGCATTTCTAATACAATATTGAATACAAATGGTGATAGTAGACAGTCTTGTTTCACTCCTGATATTAATGGGAATGGTTCTAGTTTGTCCCTGTTACATATGATGCTTGCTGATGATTTTAAACAGATGCTACTGACCATTGTAAAGAGAAATCCACTTATTTCTATTCTAATGTTTTTTTTTTAATAAGAATGGGTGTTGAATTTTGTCAAATGCTTTTTCTGCATCTATTAATATAATCACATGATTCTGTTATTTTAGTTATTGATGAAGTCTATAATACTAATAATTTTTCTAATACTAATAAACAGGCCTGAATTTCTGATATAAATCCTACTTGATCATGTTGAATTACTCAGGTGATAATTTGTTGTAATCTCTTTGCTAATATTTTATTTAAGATTTTTGCAACAATATTCATTGGGGAAATTGGTCTAAAATTTTATTTCCCTGTTTTGATCCTAATTGGTTTAGGTATCAGCACCATAACTTTGTCATAAAAGGAATTTGGTAGAATTTTTTTTTCCTGTTTTTTCAAATAGTTTGCATAATATTGGGATTAATTGTTTTGTAATGATTGGTAGAATTCATTTGTAATTCCATCTGGGCCTGGAGATTTTTTCTTTGGGATTGATTAAATAGATTGTTCAATTTATTTTTCTAAAATGGAACTATTTCCATTACACCAAGATTATCAGATTTATTGGCATAAAGTTGGACAAAATAGCTCCTAATTATTGCTCTAATTTCCCCTTTATTGGTAGAAAATTCACCTTTTTATTTTTGATAGCAATTTAAATTTCTGCTTTCCTTTTCTAAACAAATTATCTAAAGATTTATCTATTTTGGCTTTATTTTCATAATGTTGTTTATTAGTTCAATAGTTTTCTCACTTTCACTTTTATTAATCTTCCTTTTTGTTTTCAAATTTTCAAATTTGGTATTTAATTTGGAGGTTAATTTCTTTCCCATCTTTTTTAGTTGCATGCCCAATTCATTGATCTTCTCTTTCTCTAATTTATACAAAAAATCATCTAGAGATATAAAATTTCCCCTAAGATTGCTTTGTTTGCATTTCAGAAGTTTTGGTATGTTATCTTATTGTTGTCAATCTCTTGCATGAAATTATAAATTGTGTCTATTATTTGTTGTTTCACCCATTCAGTCTTTTTTTGTTTTTGTTTTTGTTTTTGTTTTTTTTTACTGAGGCAATTGGGATTAAGTGACTTGCCCAAGGATCACATAACTAGGAAATGCTAAGTGTCTGAGACCAAATTTGAACTCAGGTCCTCCTGAGTTCAGGACTGGTGCTCTATTCACTACACTACTTAGCTGCCCCAGTCTTCAGAATTAGATTATTTAGTTTCCAATTAATTTTGGGCCTATTTTTCCTTGGCCCTTTATTACATGTAATTTTTATTGTATAATGATCTGGAAAAGATGAATTTACTATTTCTCCCTTATTGCCTTTGATTTTGAGGATGTTGGGCCATAATAAGCCATCAATTTTTGTGTAGATCCCATGTACTTCTGAGAAAAAAAATATTTCTTTCTGTTCCCATAAATTTTTCTCCAAAGATATATAAAACAGACTTTTCTAAAATTCTTTTTACCTCCTTAACTTCTTATTTATTTTGCAGTTCAATTTATCTAGTTCTGATAGTACAAGGTTGAGATCCTTCATTAGTAGTTTTGCTGTCTTTCTTCTTGCATCTCTCTTAATGTCTTCTTTAGGAATGTGGATGCTATACCTCTTGGTGCATATATGTTTAGTATTAATATTGCTTCATTATCTATAGTATTCTTTAGCCAAATAGTTTCCTTCTTTATCTCTTTTAATTAGATCTATCTTTGCTTTTACTTGATCTGTCACTCCAAAATCTGTTCAGAGACTTGGATCTGGTGTTTATCTAAAGGAAGCCAGGAAAAGCTCAAAGATCTGTCTACTCTCCACTATCTTGGCTCTATCCCTTGAAAAGATTTTATTAAGAGAATATTTTGTGAGCATGTAGACATGGAAGTGGTCATCACTAGGAACCCACATGACTTCAGTCAGAAGAAATTATGCTAGCCTAATCTTATTTTTTTAGGACAATTATTTTATTTAAAGATCAAAGAAAAAACCTTAGATAAGGGTTCATAGGATTATATTTATCAGGAGCTTTAAAGATCATAATCTAAACCCCTCATTTTCCAAACAAGCCCTTAAAAAGACAGTAAATGACTAGTGCAAGATCACAAGTATATTAAGTAGCTTAGCTGGGATACAAATTCTGATTCAGTGTTCTCTCCATTAAACCAATGAATTTTTCAAAGCATTTGATGAATTTGCTTATACTTTCCTTCTGGAGAAATAGTCTTATTGTAGTTAATATTAAATAACTTAAAGCTGAATTAAGACTTTTGAGCATCTTTTGTTAGCTGCATTACAGTATCACAAGAATACTCGGATGGCTAGACTGAAACAAAAGACATTAATGTGTAGCAGTGCATGTTGAAGGAAGTCACTAATGAATTGTCCCCAAGGATCTTTCTGTAATCTTTTGCTAATGAAAATTATAATCAATATCTTGGCTAGTTCCTCATTCATGTCAGTTTTCCAGGAGTTTTAAAACTAGGAAAGATAAATAAAATAGATATCAAGGCAGTATAACAGATAAATCATTGGAAGTGAAGTTCATGAAACTAGTGTTTGAATCATGTATTGGGTACTTATTAACTTTGAGACCCAAGGTAAGTTATGCAACACGTTTAACTGCAGTTTCTTTATCTGGAAAAATGAGTAATAATAATACTTACCTCACTGGTTTCTTGCAAGGATTGTATTAATTAACAAATGTAACATATTTTGCAAATTTAAGACTTAAAAAAGACTTAAAAAAGTATCTTTAATATCTATCTTCAACTTGGGCTATTTGATTCCAGATGACAGAGCTGAGAATAGTGATTCGAATTTACCAAAGGGCTTGATAGACAGAAATAATTGCTATTTATTGGAACTGTCCAGAAGTGGAAAAGGCTATTTTGGAACTTATTGATTTGGTTCTCCATAGCTGGGCATCTTCAAAAGAAAACTATATAACTTTTCAAGGACCATTTTTGTAGAGCATGCTTTTTCAGATACATGCTGGAATAGGCAGAATAAATACAGGTTTTAATTACCTCTGGGCTGGCCTTCTATCCATTGTACCCTATGCCATTCCCCAATAGTTAGTTTAAAAAATATAATAATAATCATCTAACAGTTTATAGGTCACCACATGAGGGACAATTTTTCCTCACTGATTTGAAATCCCCCCAAAAAAATTGCCATCTATGCTATATATAAATTTTTAGAGAATTATATTTATATATATATATATATATCATACTAAAGTATATTTATGCATAACATATGCATATATAATTTATATGTGTGTTTATAACACATTCAAATTGGTCATGGGAATCTTTAAAATATTGTGATCAAAGGAGTAGGTCATAAGTAGATCATATGCTTAAAAAAAAAAAAAAAAGAAATACAGGTGATAACATCCTTTGAGCCAACCTAGTTAGAGGAAAAGATAAGAATAACTAATATGCCTGATATTTCTAAGGTGTTACCACTGTGGATTCCATGTAGATTCATGGAAGAAATAAAGGAAAAGTTGTTGTTGGGGTAGTTTTGTAGATGCCATTAGATCAAGATATAATAGTCATTCTTCTGGAAATTCATTTCTCTATTCTGTTCTTTGGAAATCAGCTCTTTGGGAAAATGTTCATCTTTGTTACTGTGAATTCAAAAATATAAGATGTGATTGAAATGGATCTCTGACTGTGATCTACTCTTTCCTCTTCAATGGATGGTGTTTCTGAAATAATTAACCTTGGGACTGAAGCACAGTGCCTATTCCTAACTTGTGGGGTGAATTCTTTCAAAAAATTTAAAGACATATACCTGGAGCTATACTTGAAAATCAGATTTTTTGAAACTTGGATCCTTTTTTTCCCAGTAGGAAGAGATTTTTTTTGAAATATGATGAAAAGATTGTTATTTTCTGTTTTTAGTATTTATTTTGCTTTGTTTTCCAATGAACAAATACTTATTTTCTTTATCTTCCATCACTTTGATTAAAAAAAAAAAAAAAAAACCCTTGCAGCCATTGGTTTTTCATTGTAGGTGAGGAAGGATTAAAAAAAAATTGAAAACAATTATATCATACAGCAAATAATACAAAATTCCAGATATAGTGTTCTAGATTTTTTCTGTCTTGTGCCTTATGTGCTGTTTTCCTCTATGTGACCAACCATGATATTATTTGACATCTCTATCAAGATTCCTGACTTCAACTAATGGAGTTTTGTTTCTTTAAAACTGTCTTGAATATTAAGCAGCCAAAAGTTTTTCTACTCAAGTTAAATTTCACCCTGTCAAACATTTATGTTTAAGTCCTGTAGGATGTCAGATCCTTGCAATATACAGCATAAAATACATAAGAATATTAATTTATTCTTTTAAATTGGGTGGGGGCATTCCTTGTCTCATTTTTTGGCACATTTAGTAAGGAAAGATTTTTTTTAAGTTCTTTACATGAAATTCTTTCCAATACTAACAACATTATGAAGTTATAAAAATCTATTTTCCATTATTTTGTTTTGTCTTGCTAGACATTATATGCTGTCACTACACAATTCATAAGTCTTCTACCCTCCTGAACTGAACCTGCTACACCCAGGGAAAGAACTCTGGGAGATGACTAAAAACCATTACATTGAATTCCCAATCCTTATATTTTTGCCTGCCTGCATTTTGGATTTCCTTCACAGGCTAATTGTACAATCGGACAGAGTACGATTCTTTTTGTACAGCAAAATAATGGTTTGATCATGTATACTTATTGTGTATCTAATTTATACTTTAATATATTTAACATCTACTGATCAGCCTGCCATTTAGGGGAGGGGATGGGGGGAAAGAGGGGGAAAATTGGAACAAAAGGTTTGGCAATTGTCAATGCTGTAAAATTACTCATACATATAACTTGTAAATAAAAAGCTATTAAAAGAGAGAGAGAGAGAGAGAGAGAGAGAGAGAGAATGCTACTGCGTGATGAAAGCTATCCAGATCCCTCAGCCTCTAGGTGGATAGAAAGGTTCCCTTATCAGTTTTCAATTTAAGCATCATCTTACTACTAAGCACACTACTAAAGTAGTATCTATGATTTTTTTTAAATACATATTATTTGATGTTTACATTTTTATCCCGAGTGCCTTACCTAACTTTAAGTGATATGTTTTTGGTTTTTTCATTCATATCCAACACTTTTTGACTTAATTTTGGGTTTTTTTTTTTGACAAAGATAATAGAAGAGTCATATGCCATTTTCTTCTTCACTTCATTTTACAAATAAGGAACTGAGGCAAACAGGGTCACACAACTAATATTTGAGGCCAAATCTGAACTTAGGAAGCTGAATTTTTCCGATTCCAAGTCTAGTACTCCATCCACTGTACCACCTATCTGCCCTACATAGCATAGAGTAATTACTCAGTAAAGGTAGATAAATGGATTGATGTGTATAAATGGAAATACTTAACAGAGTATTGTGATAGTGGGTTACACAAAATATGTATTCTGTTTATGTATAAATATTTGCTTAGTTTTTTTCCAGAGAATCTAAATATAGGAGTAAGAATTCAGTGGAATGACAAGGAAAATAGAACTTTCTGGAGTTTAAAAATATATATAAATATAAACTTTTGAATTGCATAAAGTTTTGAGAGGAACCTTATATAGATACTCATTATCTGCATCATAAGAATCTCATGATCCTAGACAAATCCTGGGAAGAAATATAACTGAAAACTTCCTGGAAAAAACTCTGACATCTTCTTGGTTATTATTTATTGGGCACTGATGAGTAAAAAATAAAATAAAAAAAAACATGAAAGTAAGTTAGTGACTTCTTACCATTGTTAAAAGACAAGAAAGTGTAATAGTCTTCTCTCTATATATCTGTCTTTTTCATTTGGTTATAAAGCACTTGGCAGACGTCATCACTGACTTTATAAAGATTTTCTCCAAACACTCAATATAGCCAAGTTTTAGTTTCTATTTGTGCTTATTTTCTGATTTACTCACACAAAGCCAGGAATATAAAGTGAGGACAGAATTTTATTTTTTTTTTTGCTCCTTAATAAGAAGACTATTCATTTTTTTAATTTAGATATTTTCCTCTTTTAAGTAACATTATAGTTTAGAGAAGTAGTAGTTATTTAAGACCTTAACATTTTAAGAGGTCATAGATATTTTAAAAAAATATTTCAACAGGCATCATGCATCAAAGATAGGTATCATGTGAAGTTTTTAGCTTTTTTTTTTTTTTTTTTTAACTGCACAGTCCATGCTGTTTCATTTGTGACAAGACAACTGCCTTCAATGATATGTAGCGGCATTGAAGGAATTAGAGTAGGCAATGAGAAAATAAAACTACACTCCTTGCAGATAATATGATGACATACTTACAGAATACTGAAGAATCAGCTAAAAACTACTTGAAACAATTAACAACTCTGACAAAGTTGCAGGATGTAAAATAGTCCCACATAAAGTATCGGGATTTCTATATATTATCAACAAAGCCCATCAGCAAGAGATAGAAAGAGAAATTCCATTTTAAAATAAATGTACAAAATATAAAATATTTGGTAGCACATCTGCTAAGACAAACTGAGGGACTATATGAACACAACTACAAAATGTTTTTCACACAAATAAAATCAGATCTAAATAACTAGGAAAAATAATCATTGCTCATGGATAAATGGCAATTCTACCTAAATCTATCTATGTATTCAGTGCTATAAAAATCAAAGTATCAAAAATTTTTACAGAGAAAAATATTTTAAAAAATGTATAGGGAAAATTATTTCATAGAGCTAGAAAAAATAATGACAAAATTCATCTGAAAGAACAAAAGGTTAAGAATATCAAGGGAAATAATGAAAAAAAAATGCAAGGGAAGGTGATCTAGCTCTACCACATTTGAAACTATATTATAAAGTGGCAACCATCAAAACCATTTGGTATTGGTTAAGAAATAGTGTGGGGGATGTACAAAAATGTTTGTGGCAGCCCTTTTTGTAGTGTCAAGAAACTAGAAACTGAGTGGATGCCTATTAGTTGGAGAAAGGCTGAGTGAGTATATGAATGTTATGGAATATTATTGTTCTGTAAGAAACAATCAGCAGGATGGTTTCAGAGAAGCCTGGAGAGACTTACATAAACTGATGCTAAGTGAAATGAGATCATTGTACACAGCAACCAGAAAATCATACAATGATCAATTCTGATGGATATAGCTCTTTTCAACAATGAGATGATTCAAGCCAATTCCAATTGTTCAGTGATGAAGAGAGCCATCTACACCCAGAGAGAGGACTATGAGAACTGAATGTGGTTCACAACATAGCATTTTCACTATTTTTTGTCGTTGTTTGCTTGCATTTTATTTTGCTTCTCTTTTTTTTCCAGTTTGGTTTAATTTTTCTTGTGCAGCAAAATAATTGTACAAATATGTATGCATAATATTAGATTTAACATATATTTCTACCATGTTTAACATATATTGGACTATTGGCCATCTGGGAGAGGGTATGGGGAAAGGAGGGGAAATTGGAACACAAAGGTTTGCAAGGGCTAATTTAGCAGAATTATCCATGCATGTGTTTTGAAAAAAAAAACTTTAATAAAAAAATAGGGTGGTGAATTAGAATTGGTTAGGTGTAAAGATACAATAATCAATGTTTATAGTAATCTATTGCTTGATAAACCCAAAGACTCTATCTTCTGGGATAAGAACATACTATTTCACAAATATTGTTAGGAACACTGTAAAGTGGCAGAGGCTAGGCATAGACTGACATATCATAACATATGTCAAGACAAGTTCAAAATGAGTTTATGATGTAGACAAAAAAGGTGACACTATAAGCAAATTAGGAAAACAAAGGATAGTTTATCTGTCAAATGTTTGAACAAGGGTGGAATTTATGACCAATGAAGAACTAGAGAATACTATGAAATGCAAAATGGGTAATTCTGATTACATTAAATTAAAAAACAAACGGTTTTGCAGAAACAAAGCTAACATAGTCAAGAAGGGAAGCAGAAAACTGGGAAACAATTTTTATATCTAGGGTTTCTGATAATAGCTTCAATTCTAAATTATGTAGAGAACTGAAACAAATTTGTAAGAATATCAGTCATTCCCCAGTTGATAAATAGTCAAAGGATATGAACATACAATTTTCAGGTGAAACCATCTATAGCCATATAAAAATGTTATGAATCACTATTGACTAGAGAAATTCAAATTAAGACAACTCTGAGGTATCATCTCTTGTGGTGAGCTTTTTCTTCTCAAAACGCAGCCAGGTGATAAAAGTTCAGATCTTTTATTATTTCCAATATAGCCCGGTTAGCTTAGAGGCCTATCTCTCTGCTTGGTTCCAAGAGCTCTCTCCAAATGTCTTTAAATCCAAAGGTCTGGTCCTTCAGCCTCTGCCTCTGCTTTCTTCAGCCTCCAGCCAGCTCCACTCTTCATTCCAGTGAAATCTCGACTTGTAGCGTCTTTACTCTCTAGAACTTCTTCGACTGGCCCATTGGCCTATTTATGCTCCTTCCAGAGAGAGGGATTATGGGTTTTCTCCCATAGTGCTCTCTGGCCCAAAGCTTCAAGGGAGGTATGAACTCATTGAACTCCAATGAGTAAAGGTGTGAACACAAGCCTTGTCTTAATTAGTTCTACTTAGTACCTTGTTTCAGGTTCTGCCCAAAACATCTTCTTGTAAGATTAGATCAACTCTAATTAGTTAGCACTTAGTAAGGATTCCAACATCTCCCCCTTTCTTTTGTTAGATGAAAACACCAAAGGAAATAGGAAATCTAATCAGATTAGTGGGTTTCTGAAGGGGTACATATAAATCCATCAATATGGGCCAGAACTTTGTAACAGATATACATGGTATACATAAATCCATCAATATGGGAGGCATTATACACAATTTACATGAGCACATAGCAATATAACACAGGCTAGTAGTAATGTAACAACATAAATCAACCTAAAAATTTACACATGTCCATAAGTCCTAGAAACAGTCCAATAGGATTCCATTGTCCATTAGTTCATGTGCCAGGAATCCAATAGTTCCTGTAAGCCCTGAAGTACTGCAAAAGTCTCATCAACAATTTTTCATCTCAGGGAACCCAATGATTCTTGCTGGTTTTTCAAGAAGTAAAACAGTTTCATCTTGTGTTAGGAAATCCAATGATTCCTGAAGCTTTTAAAAGTCTTTTTAACAGTTTCATAGTCAGCCATCTGATTCTTTCTCCATCTGTGGAAATATAAGCAGATCCTCTTCCCCAAGCAGTTAATCTAATTCCCTTCTATTTACCAAATTTGGGATTTCTCCTCATCATCTGGTAATTACATTGGAGCTGTTTGCATTGGATATTGTCTTGTTGTCTTAAAAGGCCTGTATTCTTCCCAACTGTAATCCTGATTGCTTTTCTGTTGGTTGATGACATCAGAGTTCTGAATTTCTAAAGTCTCTCTGGGTGTAACCTCAGCTGCTATCATGCCCCACCTGTCCTTTGATTGATACTTTGGAGCTGGGCCCTGCCTCTCATTCCTCTGGGTCAATATACATTTAGAGGCCCAGTAAAAGCTTCAGTTACATTTTGGACATGGGGTTTTGGGTTTTCTCTCACCCTGTCTTCTCACTCTATCTCCATATCTACAATGAGCTCTCAAATGTCCAACTTTTCCGCATTGAAAACATCGACGAGTTTCTCTAGAATTCCTCTGCCAAGAAGGACCTTGTCTTTCCATGTTCATCATAGTCTGGGCATAATAAGCATTTGTGCCCACTGTGGCACAGCATCTTATGATTTCTTCTAAAGGAGCATTTTTGTCTAGCCCCCATATAATTCTCTTGCAAGTATCATTGGCATTTTCCTTAGCCAAATGTCTAGTCATTATTTCTGTTGCTGCATTGTCTCCAATGGTTCTTATTACAGCTGTTTGTAAACGTCCCACAAAATCTGCAAAAGGTTCATTGGGACCTTGCTCTATTTTTGTGAAAACATTATTTCCATCTTTCTGTCCAGGGAGAGAATTCCAAGCTTTTATTGCAGCCTTAGAAATTTGCTCATACACTGTTATGGAATAATAAATCTGTTCTGAACTCTCTGCATACTGACCTTCACCAGCTAGTTGGTCAAAAGCAACTTGTACAATAGCTCCTGTTTGCCTATTGCGTTGGGCTTGAATCCTACATAATTCATGAAACTCCGAAAGCCACAATAAATTTTGTCCCGGTTCTAGACAAGTTTTCGTTATGGATTTCCAGTCATTTGGGGTTAGGATTTCATAAGACAAATTATCCAGTAACATCTTCACATAAGATGATGTAGCCCCATAAAGAGTGCAACCCTTTTTCAAATCTTTAATTTTTTCCAAAGTAAAAGGAGTGTATCTTCTCCCTTTCTGACCTGAGGAGTTGAGCTCTTCAATCACAGGATATGCATTTATAAAATCAGATATATCTTCTCCTTCATTTTTTGCTTTAATTAATGCTTTTTCTAATCTCGTCAAATTCTGCTTTACAGGAGAAGCTGACTGTGTTTCTGTCTCTCTCCCTCCCCCTTGTTCCACCCATGAAGGGTTAATTGCGGGGGAGGGTCATGAGATGTAGAATCACCTAATTCCTCCTGCTGTGAAGTATCATACTCAGAATTGTAATTAACTCCATTCTCATCTGATTCGTCCTCCTTTTCACCTAGTAAAGTTGGCAATTCTTCCTCCTGTACTTTCCTTTTCATCATTCTATCACTTAAATAACTTCTTATAGCCAATTGTATTACATTATATGTATTAATTATTGAGTTAGGCCCATTTTTATCATAGAATTGACAAAGATCCTCTCCAACCAATTTCCATTCATTTAGATCTAATTCCTTATCAAGAGAGAAACAAGGACATATGTCCTTTACAGTTTGTAAAAATTCAGTGATTTGCTGTAAACTTATAATTAAACCTTGGCTTTCCATAATTTTGACAATGCTGTCTAAACATTTTCCTTGAACAGAAACAGGCTGTTTTCTAAATATCTGTCCCATCTTAGATGAAATTCTACTTTAACTCTTCTAACAAAATTTCTTTGTTGCACTCACCCTAATTTCTGGGTTGATGAGTCTTTTCCACTGGATCAGGATCAGAGGCTTTTCCACTTGAATCAGGATCGGAGCTTTTCCACTGAAATCCACTGAGGGGGTCTGTTAGCCCCATGTTCAGGGCGCCAAAATGTGGTGAGCTTTTTCTTCTCAAAACGCAGCCAGGTGATAAAAGTTCAGATCTTTTATTATTTCCAATATAGCCCGGTTAGCTTAGAGGCCTATCTCTCTGCTTGGTTCCAAGAGCTCTCTCCAAATGTCTTTAAATCCAAAGGTCTGGTCCTTCAGCCTCTGCCTCTGCTTTCTTCAGCCTCCAGCCAGCTCCACTCTTCATTCCGGTGAAATCTCGACTTGTAGCGTCTTTACTCTCTAGAACTTCTTCGACTGGCCCATTGGCCTATTTATGCTCCTTCCAGAGAGAGGGATTATGGGTTTTCTCCCATAGTGCTCTCTGGCCCAAAGCTTCAAGGGAGGTATGAACTCATTGAACTCCAATGAGTAAAGGTGTGAACACAAGCCTTGTCTTAATTAGTTCTACTTAGTACCTTGTTTCAGGTTCTGCCCAAAACATCTTCTTGTAAGATTAGATCAACTCTAATTAGTTAGCAGTTAGTAAGGATTCCAACAATCTCTCACCTCTCAGATTGGCTAATATGACAGGAAAAGGTAATGATAATGGTTGGAAAAACTGGGACACTAATGCGTTGTTGGCAGAATTGTGAACTGATCCAGCCATTCTGGAGAGAAATTTGTAACTATGTCTAAAAGGTTAGAAAACTGTGGATATCCTTTGATCTAACAGTGTCACTAATTGAACTGTATCTGGAAAAGATCATAAAGGAGGGAAAAGGACCAACATATGTAAAAATGTTTGTAACATCTTTTTGTGGTGACAAGGAATTAGAAATTTAGTAGATGTCTATCAGTTGGAGAATGAATTCTATGATGTGTGAATGCAAAATTCATAAGCTATTATGAGCAGGTTGATTTCAGAAAAGGCTGGAAAGGCTTACATTAACTTATTCTGAATGAAGTGAACAAAACCTAGAGTACATTGTATACAGTAATAGCAAGATTATGTGATGATCAAATATGAAAGATTTAGCTCTTCTGAGACAATTCTAATAGGCTTGGAATGAGCAATCAGAGGAAAAACTATGAAAAATGAATGAGGATTAAAACATTTTTCACCATTTTTGGTTTGCTTTTTTGTCATGATTTTTCCCTTTTCTCTGATTTTTCTTTCACAATATGATTAATGTGGAAATATGTTTTAAATGAGTGTACATGTATAATCTAAATCAGATTGCTCACTGTCTGGTGGAGAGACAGAGTAAGAAAGGGAGAGAGAAAAATGTTAGAAAAATAATGTTGAAAACTATATTTATAATTAGAAAGATACTTTTGAGAAAAAATAAAGTTGCAATAAAAAGCAATATGTAGAAGTAGGACAATGAAAAATTATGAGTATACTTAAAGTCAATTCTCTGAAGTTTCAAGGACAATTCAGGAAACTTTTCAAGACATTATTGAACAAAACTACTAGTTAGCTAATTAGATAAGTGTGCTAAGCCTAGAATCAAGGGGAGCTCAATTCAAATGTAGTCTCAGATAGCTCACACTAGCTGTGTGACCTTGGGCCAGTAAGTCTTATTTGCTTCAATTTTGTCATCTATAAGATGGGAAATACCTACCTCTCAGGAGTACAGATGAGATAATATTCATAAAATATTTAACACAATGATCAGAACTAAAGCTTCTTTGATTTATTTTTTTCCCACCACAAAATTCCCCTTTTCAGTATAATAAAATATTCACAGTTAAAAAGAACAAAACAGTAGTACCTTACAGTTGCATATAATGAATATTCAATGAGCAGGAACTTGCATGGACCAAAAGACAGTAATAATCCATGCTTCACTTGTAGCCTGTATCTATCCTTAAAAATTTATAGGACATTCATTAACTTTTTGGAGATTTTTTTTTTTTTATTACCAAATTACTATCTGAAGTTTCTTCATTTGGGAATTTTTTTTCCTAAAGGATAGGTGGTTTTTTGTTTGTTTTCCCCCTATAATAGTAATTTTAGTCTATTTACTGCATTTAGAATTAGAATGCTTTTATGGATTGATTTCATTATAAGATGCAAAATTGAACAAGAGAAGTGCAGCTAAGCTCCAGGAAATTTATTTGTTAATTAACTTATTCAACCAATGTTTATTGAGCACTTTACTTTGTGTATATAATGAAGGAATATAATGAACAAAGGAATATATTTATGGTTTAATTTATGATCCATTTAATTTGTAAATTTTTGTGTTTTGTGGATTTATTTTCTTTTTTGCAGTTCTGAAATTATCTAACCTTATTCTCTATTTCATAATCTTGTCTTGAGGCCAAAACACTAGCTACACATTTTCAAATTCCCATTATTATTGCTAACAGTTTGGCTTCCAACTAGCAATGCAAAGCTATGAATAACCCTATCAGAGTTATAAATTCCTAATTTTTCCATTAGATAATTGATAACAGAGAAATTACTCTATTTTCCCAAACAAGATATATTAGATATCATTGGAAAATCTGTATCAAAGAAGAATAACTTTGTTATGTGGCAGCTAGGTGATAGAGTGGATAGCACCAGAACTGTGGCTAGAAAGATGCCAGTTCAAATCTAACCTTACATAATTAATAGCTGTATGTATGAACTCGGACAAGTCACTTAATTTTTGTTTTCCTCAATTTTCTAAACTGTAAAATACAGACAATAACAGCACTTAACTTTGAAATTTGTGTAAAGGATCAACAGAGATAATATTAATAAATCACTTAATATAATATCCAGCACTGAATAGGTGCTATATAACTGCTAGCTATTTATTATGATGATTATTATATTATCTGCCACTTTTGTGTATACAATACTGTTTTCTATGTCAAAAATGCTAAGATTGATTGGCTTTGTCCATAGCTTAAGCGTGTAACTAGATTTAGTTCCAACTGATAGGGTTTAAAAAAAAATCTCAACCAATTAAATAATTGCTCTTGTGGACACAATATACTTCAGTTTAAGAACTATTTTCTGTACTCCCAAGGGAGATAATAGGAAACATTATACTTACTGTATATTGTAGTCTTAAAATGAAAATATACAAATTAAGAATTGGGGCTAATGATTATATTTTAAATAAATCAAACAGTGTATGATCTTAGTGTTAGATGGATTTGTAGCTTGTTAGACAGCTGTATTTAAAGATTAATGAATGGATTAATGGCAACCTGGAGGGAACAAGTATTATACCATAAAACACTGCCTTTATCCTCATCCTATTTGTTTTCATTATTTTGATAATCCTGATTGAGTCAGGGTAAGACATAAAATATACTTATCACATTTGCAAGAGAAACAAATTGATATAGCTAATAGTTAATCATAGAATCAGGATTTAAAATTAACTCAATAAGCATGGTGAACTATAAGAAGATGACATTATACAGGTCTAAGTGTAAAACCTTGTACTTAGTGAAAAAAAAAAAGCTGCATATGTACGAGAATTAATTCTGGTCTAGTCACACTGTATATTTGAAATACTGTGCTCAGTTCTGGGTTCCACATTTTAGTTTTTCCTAAACTAAAGCTCACCATAAGGATAAGCAGGATTAAGAGGAAAAGAACAAGGAACTTTACTAAACGAGGATCAATTTAGGAAACTAAATGTGTTTAGTCATGAGAGGAGGTGTTGGTTAGAAGTGGAAGGTATCTTCAAAAAATGGGAAGGACTTTCTTGAGAAAAGCAATGATTCAATTTATGCTTGTCTCCAGAGGGTAGAAGTAGGAATTATGGAGAGATATTGGTCAGATTTAGCTTTATAATAAAGTTTTTGGCATTGTCCTCTTTCTACTTATGTCTCCACATAACCACTTCCAAGGAAACAGAACCTACTACTATACAGGATAACCTATTTCACTTTTGTCCAGATTTAATTGTTAGGGAGGTATTTTTCTCTCTGACTTCAAATCAGTTTCTCTGCAACTTAGATTAATACAACTTTTCAATCTAGTAGATTATTCTTAATATAGGAAATAAAATAGAACACTAATTACAACAAGATGTTGAAGAAAATTGATTTACAATGACTAAGGAAGATGATAATGGAAAATTTTCTTAAACCTAAATAATATAAACATCTGTATTCTCTCAATTAAATACCTAAGTGTGTTGGATAAATCCACACATGTGTTCCATTTTTCTCTTTTAAAAAATTTACACAGTATGAAGTTCAGTTCAAGAGATAAATTTTCTAATTTTTGGTAAATAAAATTGTTACATAAAAGAAAACTGTAGCTTGTACCATTTTGAAAAAATAATAAAGATGATATTAAATCACATACAATTAATGGGTTGTTAAAAAGTTATAATGCAAGATGAAAAAATATAGCATAATATATTCAATTCTATATTCTTTTGTTGCTATCATTTTTGACCCATCCTGTACAATATCTTATTTCCTTCCTGATTTTATGGTTTTGTTTCATTTTGTTTGTATTACTCAACTACTTTTTTTATATGCACTTAATAAGAAGAGTGACTAGGCAACCTTTTAGAATACTTTGTGTGTAACAGAGTATTATTTTTCCAGAATTTACTTAAATATATCCTTCTACATGAAATTTTTGGTACTCTCCCCAGCTCCTAATGCTCTCTCTCTCCCTCAATTATTTTGCATTTATGAGGTAAATGTTCAGTTTCTACTTGATTTTATTACATGTTGTTTCCCTCAAAAAAAGTAACCTCGATGATGGCAGTGAATTTTATTATCTGTTTATCTTCTAGTACTTATCATAGTGTCTGACTCATAGGAAGCACTTAATACCTATTGGCTTTTTGACTATCTTTAATTCTAATATTTTCTTTTTATTGATGATTTCCAATGCATCTTATAGATAACTTGTATGTACATATTTAACATGTCTCTTTCATTAGATTGTGAGCTTCTTGAGAACAAGAACTGCCTTTTGCTTTTCTTCATGTCCCTGGTACTTAATACAATATAAACTTAAATGCTTTTTGATTGGGTGACTGTCCAAACATGGAGATGAATTATGGGAGGTAAAGGGTTACATATGAAAGTGAATTTTCATCAGCTTACTTTTCTAGAGCTTATCCCTATGTGGCTAAACCATCTATTTTCAGCTTGGACACCTCGATGTGTGAAATGTTTTGGATCCAACTATTTATCACAGTCATTTTGAAAAGTACTAAGCTGAATCATAGTTAACAGATGCTGCAGTAAATGGGTTGCTTCTGTTCATTGGTTATGCACTAGCAGGGTTAATCACTTGAGATTCTATCTTTCAACAAATACTAATATGATAGTTTGATTTTGGATATACTATTATATGTACCATTTTTCTTCCTGAATGCATAGCATCTTTGAGGTTTTAATATGAAGGGCTATCTACTTGCCCATTCACAGATGTAACTATTAATTTCTAATTTCTAGGTACATAAAATCATAAAGAAGATTATAGATAAAATTAGTAGAGGCAAAAGTGAAGTAGTAATAGTCTTTGAGGCCAGGAAAGAATGGAAAAATTAGAAGCAATTATGAAAGAAGAGAGTAAGTGCTGGTGTATTTAAGATGCAGATTATAGTCTTAAATTGACTTCCTTCCTGTTATTGTCTGAGATATAGTGGCAATAAACATCATGGGAGTTGAGGAGGTGGCAGTCCTGGGAGAACAGTGCATTGGAAAGATGGTTAGGCCTTTCAATTTGTGTACTGACCCCTTGAAACTACAAATAGAAAAAGTCATTGTGTCCTTTTATTTGTCAAATCTAATGATATTGCCCCAGGTCTCATTTTCTGTGACATTTCTGATATTTTACACTGTGGAATATCTTCTTTTGATTTTTCTCTTCATTTTATTTCAACGAAACTGTTTTCTTGTTTCCCTTCTGTTTTTCTGACCACACATTTGCTTCCTGCTTCATTGGTTCTTTCTAAAACATAAAATTTATACATTCATCAATGTTTCCTCAATGTTAGGAAATTTTATCTTCATATACTCTCTTTTCCTTGGTATCCTCATTTTTTTCATTCAGTTCAGTGAGGGGAGGGGAAGAATGTTATGAATATTGCCTCTAACATAAACTGCGTGAGCATTACCAAATAATTTAATCTCACATTCTTTACCTGTAAAATGAAATATTTGGAACAGATGACTTCTGAACTTTCTCCTAGTTCCAAATCCATGATCTTATTATTTAAATTCCTATTATGCATTGATTTTCTGTCTAGACTCCTACATTCCTACAAAACTACATCATCTATTCCTCTGTATCTCATTTACTCCCCTACATCTTTGGATAGAAGCTTGTCACTGATCTCACATACCAAGTTCTACAGCTACTGCTACTGCCAGGGAGTATATTTTCCCTTATAGAAATTCCGGTAAAGTTCAAAATGTTGCCATTTGTATTTGGAGAATCTGATCAGGTTTGCCTGTGCTCAATTCTCAATACTGCTTATTTGCAAGAGGGACACGTAAACAGTTCTTTTTAATTCAGGGTACTTTCACTAATGCCCATTCTATCTCATACACAGGCTCCCTCCTAGTTCATAATCCCAGTCTGTCTATCTTTCTGTTTCTCTCATGTCTCCTTATCTCCATATCATTCTTCCTAAATAACTCCAATATACTATTTTGCTGCTACAAAAAGAGATGCTACAAACATGTTTGGACATGTGTGTCCTTTTCCCTTTTTTCAGATTTCTTTGACATACAGACCCAGTAGTGGCACTGCTGAATCAAAGGGTATTCCTTTAAACATACTTATATCCCTTTAAACATACTTCCAAATTGTTCCCTAGAATGGTTGGATCATTTCACAACTCCACCAACAATGCCTTGATTCCCCATTTCTCCATATCTCTTCCAACATTTGTCATTATCTTTTCCTATCATCTTAGCCAATCTGAGAGATGTCAGCTGGTACCTCAGTACTGTTTTAATTTGCATTTCTCTAATCAGTAGTGATTTACATTATTTTTTCATATGACTTTAATAAAATTGTTTATATGCATTGACTATTTTTCAATTGGGAACTTGTATTCTTATAAATTTGACTCAGTTCCTTATATATTTTAGAAATGAGACCCTTATCAGAAACATTGACTGTAAAATTTTCCCCCAGCTTTCTGGTTTTCATCTGGTTTTGTTTGTGCAAAAACTTTTTTGATCTAATGTAATCAAAGTTATTCATTTTTTTTCATTTTATAATGTTTTCTTGTTCTTCTTTGGTCATAAATTCCTTCCATCTCCAAAGATCTGATAGGTAAACTTTCTCTTGCTCTCCTAATTTGCCTATGGTATTATACTTTACGTCTAAATGATGTATTCAATTTGATCTTATTTTGGTATGGGGTGTGAGGTCTTTGTTGAATTTCTCATATATTATTTTCCACTACTCCCACCAACTTTTATGAAATAGTGAATTCTTATCCTAGAAGTTGGAGTTTTGTGGTTTATCAAACACTGGGTTATTATAATCATTGATTCCTTTGTCATGTGTATCCAACCTATTTCCACTGATCCACTACTATTTCTCAGTCAATACCAAATGATTTTGATGACTTCTGCTTTATAATAGAGTTTTAAGTCTGGCAGTGCTAGGACACCATCCTTTGCATTTTTTCCCTTAATTCCCTTGATATTCTTGACTTTTGTTTTCTTAATTTTCCTTGATTTATAAAATAATTTTTGCCAGTTTGATTGGTACAGCATTGAATAAATAGATTGATTTAAGTAGAACTGTCATTTTTATTACATTAACTTAGCTTACCCATGAGCAATTGATATTTTTCCAGTTGTTTAAATCTGACTTTATTTGTGAGAAAAGTGTTTTGTAATTGTGTTCACATAATTTCTGGATTTGTCCTTAGTCTGTTTTCTTGTCTGTAAAATGTTGAAAATCATCATTATACTACCAAAGAAGGTTCTTGTCACACAAGTGTTATGCAAATGATACTTCTTGTTATTCAAGGAATTTAATTGAATAGTCCAGCAGAATTGGTTACTAAAAGTTGAAGAGAATGACAGGTAGTGTGAATTTGCAAAGGTAGAGAGTAAAGAGTATTCTGGTAAATAGAGTGAAATGAAAACAAGAAAGTCATCTGTGGAGCAGTTTGATTGCTAGATGATATGATATGACAACTGTTTGACATGATACTCATTACATAATATATTGAATGATTAACAAATCATTAATTTGCTTCCACTCTAAGGAGATTTTATCTGCTTATGAGTGCTGACAGTGCTTGACATAATTAAAAGATTGTCATTCCAGTTTGCCATTGGATTCAATGATATGACAAGTACATGGATATTCTTGCTACTCATAGGGTTTAAACCTCAGCCATGACAAAATAAATTTATTGCTCAATTACAATCAGCTATACCTTATGTATCTAGAGAATTACATTGTTTTCAGATATCTTATATGATACCATTTCAAAACTCATTTTCCTGCCAGGATTATATTGACTATTAATCTTATTCTCTTGCCTTAGAATATTTCCATTTACTAATTACTTAAGAGCAGTAACTTGATTACTCTATTATTGGTTTTCAGTTTCTGAAACAGTATATATGTAAATGTTGATACAATATACTTGAGTGGATAATGAGATGAGTTCCTTTTTTTTTAGTTGTTTGTAGTTGACAAAAATAATTTGTATTTTATGATGGTTTAATGTTAGCAAAATGTTTATATTTATATATATATATGTTATAATATGTATGCATGTGTTTGTGTTTATATTTATATACATATACATATACCTATATATGTTTGTGTGTTTATGTTTATAAATAACTTTATCTTCACCACAATGATTTTATCTCTATTTTATAAATGAAGAAACTGAGGCAAACAGAAATCAAGTGACCTGCCACGGTCACAAGTGAGAATTTGAATTCAGATCTTCTTTACTCCAAATCTAGCATCCTACCCACTATGCCACCTAACTGCTCATTAATAATGAGCTTGTGGTTATATAACGCTTTTCAAGTAGCCTATCTTACCTTATTTGGCCTTCACAAAACCCCACTATATAGATATGATCTTTCAAAGAGGAAACTGAGACTCAAAAAATTAAAGTCATTTGGTAAAAATCATAGCATGTCAGAGTCATTGATTTTGCATTTGGTATATTTTCCATTAAACCACAAATCTGCTTGTCATCTTAATCCATAAAAGGTAATTCAACTTAAATTATGGAAGGCATCTTTAATATACTCACAAGGACAGGTATTACATTGAATCAAGTAGTAGCAGTGCTTTGTCGAAGTTATTAGTCTTTTAAGGTTCAACAACAATGAATCCTAGGTCTTGAACTCTGTTAGGTCAATAGAATCTTTGTGGGATTTTGTAATCATCTCATGGTCTAACAATAATGTAGATTTTAAAGTGAATTTTCTTTTCATATTAGCCAATAATTTTTCTGGGTGTGAAAATCGTTTTATTAAGATGGATCAGTAAATAATCAATAAATTGAAATAAGTGGTCTCTCTAAGTGATCTAAGACACCAAAGGAGCATTGCCAGGCTAATTGAAATTCTGGTCTGCCCAATGGAAGATTGGGATATTCTTTAATAAGTGAATGGCAACTCTGATTGGAGAGCATTTGATGATTTCCCCCATCTTGGGGGAAGGAGTGTAAGCAGAATTTATTTTAACAATAATTCTTAATGATGTACATGGGAAGAGAAAGGAAGGCAGTACCAGGTTGATTAGGGGCCAGGATAATTGTCCCATAGTTCATGGAACAATTTTTACAGATCTGTCTCACACATGAGCACAAAGGCATTCACATACACACTTTTCATATTGGCTAAAATGAAAGGAAAAGATAATGACAAATTTGGAGGGGATATGGGAAAACTGGGACACTAATACATTGTTGGTGGAACTGTGAACAGATCCAGCCATTCTGGAGAGCAATTTGGAACTATGCCCCAAAAGTTATAAAGTATGCACACCCTTTTATCCAGCACTGTTACTACTGGGCTTATATCCCAAAGAGATCATAAAGGAAGAAAAGGGACCCACGTGTGCAAAAATATTTGTAGTAGCCCTTTTTTTGGAGGCAAGAAACTGGAAACTGAGTGGATGCCCATCAGGTGGAGAATGGCTGAATAAGTTATGGTATGTAAATGTTATGGAATATTATTGTTCTGTGAGAAACGACCAACAGGATGATTTCAGAGAGGCCTGGAGAGATTTACATGAACTGATGCTGAATGAAATGAGCAGAACCAGGAAACCATTGTACACATCAACAAGATGGTACAATGACCAATTCTGATGGACAAGGCTCTCTTCAACAATGACATGATTCAAACCAGTTCCAATTGTTCAGTGATGAAGAGAATCATCTACATCCAAAGAAAGGACTGTAGGAACTGAGTGTGGTTCACAACATAGAATTTTAACTCTTTTTATTGTTGTTTGCTTGCATTTTATTTTGCTTCTCTTTTTTTCTTGTGTTGCATCATAACTGTATAAATATGTGTACATATATGAGATTTAACATATATTTCTACCATGTTTAACTTATATTGGATTACTTGACATCTAGGGGAAGGTGTGGAGGAAGGGGGGAAATTGGAATACAGGGTTTTGCAAGGGCTAATGTTGAATTTTCCATGTGTATGTTTTGAAAAATAATAGAAAATTTTGATTATATCAAATTGAAAAGTTTTTGTACAAACAAAACGAATGCAGACAAGATTAGAAAGGAAACAATAAACTCGGAAAACATTTTTACAGTCAAAGGTTCTGATAAAGGTCTCATTTCCAAAATATATAGAAAAAATGACTCTAACTTATAAGAAATCAAGCCATTCTCCAAACTGATAAATGATTAAAGGATATGAACAGACAATTCTCAGATGAAGAAATTAAAACTATTTATAGCCATATGAAAATATGCTCCAAATCATTATTAATCAGAGAAATGCAAATTAAGACAACTCTGAGATATTACTACATATTCGTCAGATTGGCTAGAATGACAGGAAAAGATAATGAGGAATGTTGGAGGGGATGTGGGAAAATGGGGACACTGATACATTGTTGGTGGAATTGTGAACACATCCAGCCATTCTGGAGAGCAATTTGGAACTATGCTCAAAAAGTTATCAAACTGTGCATACCCTTTGATCCAGCAGTGTTTCTACTGGGCTTATACCCCAAAGAGATACTAAAGAAGGGAAAGGGACCTGTATGTGCCAAAATGTTTGTGGCAGCCCTGTTTGTAGTGGCTAGAAACTGGAAATGAATGGATGTCCATCAATTGGAGAATGGTTGGGTAAATTGTGGTATATGAATGTTATGGAATATTATTGTTCTGTAAGAAATGACCAGCAAGATGGATACAGAGAGGCTTGGAGAGACTTACATGAACTGATGCTGAGTGAAATGAGCAGAACCAGGAGATCATTATATACTTCAACAACAATACTGTATGAGGATGTATTCTGATGGAAGTGGATTTTTTGGACAAAGAGAAGATCTAACTCAGTTTCAATTGATCAATGATGGACAGAAGCAGCTACACCCAAAGAAAGAACACTGGGAAATGAATGTAAACTGTTTGCATTTTTGTTTTTCTTCCCGGGTTATTTTTACCTTCTGAATCCAATTCTTCCTGTGCAACAAGAGAACTGTTCAGTTCTGCATGCATATATTGTATCTAAGATATACTGTGACATATTTAACATATATAGGACTGCTTGCCATCTGGGGGAGGGGGTAAAGGGAGGGAGGGGAAAAGTTAGAACAGAAGTGAGTACAAGGGATAATGTTGTAAAAAATTACCCGGGCATGGGTTCTGTCAATAAAAAGTTATAATTATTATTTTTAAAAAAATTAAAAAAGGGTTTTGGAGTTTAAAACCCTTTAATTCTTTTTGAGCATTGTTGAAAATTAGAGCTAGAGACATTGGTAGTAATTTTTATATTCTTTCTTGCTATAGCTTGCTTTCCCTCCTATTTCCTAGTAAAAAGATAATATTAAAACTAAATTTCACAAAGGTTTCATGGGAATCTAAAGAAATGTGGGGCTAATGTTTTTAATATTACTATACATCTTGATTTTATTGTCTCTTTCTTACTTGCATTTGTAGACACATTTTAGGAGCACTCATCAACTATCAAGGATCCAAGATTTAATTGGTATAGGTATTTCTGCTCTTGGAGTTATTAGTAATATTCACACCTTAGTAGATTGTATTCCTGACAGGTAGCTAAAATAAATTATCACTCAGTGGCTCACCTCGAGATGAGGCTCTGATTAACATCTTCAAAGCAGTGTCATATAGTTCATTGTGGAATCCCTACTCAAAAAAATTTTCAATTTAAAGGTCAGAAAACATGAACTCTGGGAATAGCCTTGGAGATCTGAGAAGGACTTTAGTGAAGGAATATTATTAAATACTTATCTAAATTAAAACAATAATATGATCCATTGATGAGAAATGGAATTTGAAGAAATTTTTTTATCTATAAATAATGAATAAACTCTACAATCTCATTCTATAATGAATTGTTTATTTCTTTGAAAATGTAAATATTTTGAACTTGACAACACCAACATATCTGAATATTCCCAATACATAGAATGGGGAAAAAAGAAATTTAAACTTAAAAATATCTAAATGCTATGTTATTAAAAATCTGGATTATAGGTAAATTGGATAAACCAGATTTTTTTTGTTTTATCATTTAAATTAACATAAAATGTAGTGCCAAGAATTTAATTATCTATTCTTGAATGATTTTTAATGACTAAAATCATTAAATAATAGAAAATATCATACTGTAGTATATGCCACTTCTAAAGTAACAAATATAAGAAGAAATTAAATATAATCAATGGAATAATAAATAATATAGTGAAAGAAAATGAGAAAAAATGAAACTCAGTGTGTTTTCTTATATATCATTTTATTAGTTACAATTTTAGACTTACATATATTATCTTAACTCTAAGTTTTTGGGCTTTTTTTTTTATAACTTTTTATTGACAGAACCCATGCCCGGGTAATTTTTTACAACATTATCCCTTGCACTCACTTCTGTTCCAATTTTTCCCCCTCCCTCACTTTACCCCCTCCCCCAGATGGCAGGCGGTCCTATACATGTTAAATAGGTTACAATATATCCTAAATATAAAATATATTTTTTATGTTTAAAAATCTTTATTGAATTGAATTAAAATTAATTCTTATAATACAAATATTTTAAAATTGATTCTAATAACATAAATATTTGAAAACTAATTCTAATAACACAAATATTTTTCAACCTTGATTTTAGACATTGCAAATTACCTAGGTCATTTAAGTAGATTTTTTCCCCTCTGTGCCCCTACCTCATTTCATTCATATTATTACTTTTCTAGATTTTTTAATTTTTTTTTTATTTTTAAATAACTTTTTATTGACAGAACCCATGCCAGAGTAATTTTTTACATTATCTCTTGCACTCACTTCTGTTCCAATTTTTCCCCTCCCCCAGATGGCAAGCAGTCCTTTACATGTTAAAGAAGTTACAGTATGTCTTAGATACAATATATGTGTGCAGAACTGAACAGTTCTCTTGTAACACAGGGAGAATTGGATACACAAGGTATAAATAACCCGGGAAGAAAAACAAAAATGCAAGCAGTTTATATTCATTTCCCAGTGTTCTGTCTTTGGGTGTAGCTGCTTCTGTCCATCTTTGATCAATTAAAGCTCTCTTTATCAAAGAGATCCACTTCCATCAGAATACATCCTCATACAGTATCGTTGTTGAGGTATATAATGATCTCCTGGTTCTGCTCATTTCACTTAGCATCAGTTCATGTAAGTCTTACCAGTCCTCTCTGTATTCATCCTGATGGTCATTTCTTACAGAACAATAATATTTCATAACGTTCATATACTACAATTTACTCAACCATTCTCCAATTGATGGACATCCATTCATTTTCCAGCTTCTAGCCACTACAAACAGGGCTGCCACAAACATTTTGGTCCCTTTCCCTTCTTTAGTATCTCTTTGGGGTAAAAGCCCAGTAGAAACACTACTGGATCAAAGGGTATGCACGGTTTGATAACTTTTTGAGCATAGTTCCAAATTGCTCTCCAGAGTGGCTAGATGTATTCACAATTCCACCAACAATGTATCAGTGTCCCTGTTTTCCCACATCCCCTCCAACATTACACATTATCTTTCCCTGTCATTCTAGACAATCTGACAGATGTATAATGGTATCTCAGAGTGGTCTTAATTCTCATTTCCCTGATTAATAATGACTTGGAGCATCAGTTCATATGACTAGAAATAGTTTTAATTTCTTCATCTGAGAATTGTCTGTTCATATCCTTTGACCATATATCAATTGGAGAATGGCTTGATTTTTTATAAATTAGAGTCAATTCTCTATATATTTTGGAAATGAGGTCTTTATCAGAACCTTTGACTGTAAGACTGTTTTCCCAGTGTATTGCTTCCCTTCTAATCTTGTCTGCATTAGTTTTGTTTGTACAAAAACTTTTCAATTTGATATAATCAAAATTTTCTGTTTTGTGATCAGTAATGATCTCTAGTTCTTCTTTGGTCATAAATGCCTTCCTCTTCCCCAGGTCTGAGAGGTAAACTATCCTATGTTCTTCTAATTTATTTATAATCAGATTCTTTAAGCCTAGGTCATGAACCCATTTTGACCTTATCTTGGTGTATGGTGTTAAGTGTGGGTCCCTGCCTAGTTTCTGCCATACTAATTTCTAATTTTCCCAGCAATTTTTGTCAAACAGTGAGTTCTTATCCCAAAAACTGGGGTCTTTGGGTTTGTCAGACACTAGATTATTAAAGTTATTGGCTGTTTTGTCCTTTGAACATAATCTATTCCATTGATCAACTAATCTATTTCTTAGCCAATGCTAAATGTTTTTAGTAACCGCTGCTTTATAATATAATTTTAGATCTGGTACAGCTAGGCCACCTTCATTTGATTTTTTTTTCATTAATTCCCTTGATATTCTTGATCTTTTTGTTTTTCCATATGAACTTTGTTGTTATTTTTTTCTAGGTCATCAAAACAGTTTTTTGGATGTCTGATTGGTATAGCATTTAATAACTAGATTAGTTTAAGTAGTATTGTCATCTTTATTATATTTGCTCACCCAATCCAGGAGCATTTAATATCTTTCCAGTTGGTTAGATCAGATTTAATTTGTGTGGAAAGTGTTTTGTAGTTTTGCTCATAAAGTTTCTGATTTTCCCTTGGCATATAGATTCCTAAATATTTTATACAATCAGTAGTTACTTTAAAGGGAATTTCTCTTTGTAACTCTAACTGTTGGGTTTTGTTAGTGATATATAAATTCATATATGACTTTTATGTGTTTATTTTGTATCCTGCAATTTTGCTAAAGGTATGGATTGTTTCTAATAACTTTTTAGTAGAATCTCTGGGCTTCTCTAAGTATACTATCATATCATCAAGAGTGATCATTTGGTTTCCTCATTGCCTATTCTTATTCCTTTAATCTCTTGCTCAGCTCTTATCGCCAAAGCTAGCATTTCTAATACAATATTAAATAGTAATGATGATAGTGGGCAACCTTGTTTCACCCCTGATCTTATTGGGAATGGTTGCAGTTTGTTCCCATTACATATGATGCTTACTGATGGTTTTAAATAGATGCTACTTATTATTTTAAAGAAAAGTCAATTTATTCCTATACTCTCAAGTGTTTTTAATAGGAATGGATGTTGGATTTTATCAAATGCTTTTTCTGCATCTATTGAGATGATCATATGGTTTTTGTTAATTTGGTTATTAATATGGCCAATTGTTATGAGTTCAAATGTTGGAGTTCTTGTTCTTCTCAAAACACAGCTGGTTTAGAGGCTTAGAGCCCTCCGAATATCTCCAAATCCAAAGGTTCTGTCCTTCAGCCTCTGCCTCTGCTTTCTTCAGCCTCCAGAGCCAGCACCACTCTTCATGTCATTCCGGTGAAATCTTGACTTGTAGCTTCTTCACTCTGAAGAACTTCTTTTACTGGCCCATTGAAGCTCTATTTATGCTCCTTCAAGAGAGGGATTGTGGGTTTTCTCCCATAGTGCTCTCTGGCCCAAAGAGCTTCAAGGGAGGTGTGAACTCATTGAACTCCAATGAGTAAAGGTGTGAACACAAGCCTTGTATTAATTAGTTCTACTTAGTACCTTGTTTCAGGTTCTGCCCAAAACATCTTCTTGTAAGATTAGATCAACTCTAATTAGTTAGCACTTAGTAAGGATTCCAACAGCCAATCATACTGATAGTTTTCCCAATATTGAACCAGCCCTGCATTCTTGGTGTAAATCCTACTTGATTGTGGTATATTATCCTGGGGGTGACTTTCTGTAGTCTTTTTGCAAATATCTTATTTAAGATTTTAGCATCAATATTCATTAGGGAGATTGAAAACAGAGAAAGAAAATTATAGACCAATCTGGTTTAGGTATCAGTACCATGTCTGTGTCATAAAAGGAATTTGGTAGGATTCCTTCATTCCCTATTTTTTCAAATAGTTTATAAATACAAAAGAATGGGCTAATTGTTCTTTAAATGTTTGGTAGAACATTTACCATGTAAATTCATTTGGTCCTAGGGATTTTTTTTTAGGGAGTTGATTAATAGCTTGTTTTATTTCTTTTTTTCTGAAATGGGACTATTTAAGCAATTTACTTCCTCCTCTGTTAATCTGGGAAGCCTATATTTTTGGAGGTAATCATCCATTTCACTTAGGTTATCAAATTTATTGGCATAAAGTTGGCAAAGTAATCCCTTATTATTTCTTTAATTTCCTCTGCATTGGTGGAAAGTTCTCCCTTTTCATTTGTAAGACTGCTAATTTGATTTTCCTCTCTCTTTTTTCTAATCAAATTTACCAAAGGTTTATCAATTTTATTGTTTTTTTTCATAAAACCAACTCTTAGTTTTATTTATTAGTTCAATAGTTTTTTTTTTTTACTTTCAATATTATTAATTTCTCATTTTAATTTTAGAATTTCAAGTTTAGTAATTGATTGGGGGTTTTTAATTTGGTCTTTTTCTAGTTTTTTAAGTTGCAAGCCCAATTCATTGATCTTCTCTTTCTCTATTTTATTCAAGTAAGCCTTTAAGGATATAAAATTTCCCTTTATTACCACTTTGGCTGCATCCCACAAATTTTGGTATGATGTCTCATTGTTGTCATTATTTTGAGTAAAATTATTAATTGTGTCTATAATTTGCTGTTTTGCCTAATCATTCTTTAAGATGAGATTATTTAATTTCTAATTACTTTTTGGTCTATTTACATCTAACTTTTTGTTGAAAGTAGTTTTTATTGCATTGTGATCTGAAAAAAAAGCATGTACTATTTCTGCCTTCCTGCATTTAATTTTGAGGTCTTTGTGTCCTAATATATGGTCAATTTTTGCATAGGTTCCATGAACTGCTGAGAAGAAAGTATACTCCTTTCTTTCACTATTCAGTTTTCTCCAAAGATCTAGCATACCTAATTTTTCTAAGATTCTATTTAACTCTTTAATTTCTTTCTTATTTGTTTTGTGGATTTATTTATCTAATGCTGAGAGTGCAAGATTGAGATCTCCCACTATTATAGTTTTGCTGTCTATTTCTTCTCGCAACTCTCTTAACTTCTCCTTTAGGAAGTTAGATGCTATACAGTGGAATAGCTATACAGTGGTATGCACCAAGTATGGTGCATACATGTTTAATACTTATATTGCTTCATTGTCTATAGAACCCTTTAGGAAGATATAGTTTCCTTCCTTATGTCTTTTAATTAGATCAATTTTTGCTTTTGTTTGATCTGAGATAAGGATGGCTACCCCTGCTTTTTTGACTTCATCTGAAGCATTATAGATTCTGTTCCAGCCTTTTACCTTTACTCTGTATGTATCTGCATGTTTTAAATATGTTTCCTGTAAACAACATATTGTAGGGTTCTGACTTTTGATCCAGTCTGCTATCTGCCTCCGCTTTATGGGAGAGTTCATCCCATTCACATTTATGGTTAAAATTACTAATTCTGTATTTCCTGCCATCTTAATATCCCCAGATTATACTTTTCTTTTTCTTGCCCTCCTTCTCTTCTTCCCTAGAATTAAACTTATTGGTCCCACTTGCATCACACAGCTCTCCCTCCTTAGGATCCCTCTCTTCTCCCTTTGAATCCCTTCCCCTTTCTTGTACCCTTCCCTTATTACTTTTCCCTTTTCCTCTCCCACTTTTTAATGAGGTGAGAGAAGATTCTCTGTAAAACAAATATGTTAATTATTTCCTCTTTGAGCCAACTCTGATGAGAGTAGGATTCACACAATGTTCCTCCCCCTCTCTAAGTTCCCTCAGATATGATAGGTTTCCTTTGCCTCATTGTTGCATGTAGTTTCCCTCTTTTTATCTCCCCTTTTCTCTTTTTCTAACACTATCCCCTTTCCATTTCTACTTCCCTTTTTTATGTTATATCAGTAAAATCAAATTATACATATGGTTTTTATGTATATGCACAACAGAAATACACTTCTCAAGAGTTCTTTTTACCTTTTTCTACTTCTCTTGAGTCCTGTGGTTGGAGATCAAATTTTTTGTTTAAGTGTGTTTTTTTTTCCTTAGAAACAGATGGAATTTTTCTGTTTCATTAAATGTCCATCTTCTTCTATGGAAAAAAAAATGCTCAGCTTAGCTGGGTAGTTTATTCTTGGCTGCATTCCAAGATCTTTTGCTTTTTGGAATATCTGATTCCAGGCCCTTCGATCCTTTAATGTTGAGGCAGGCAGATCTTGAGTGACCCTTATTGTGGCACCTCGATATTTGAATTGTTTTTTCCCGGCTGCTTTTAATATTTTTTTTTTCTTTAGTCTGAATATTCTGAAATTTGGCCACAATATTCCTCAGAGTCTTTATTTTAGGGTCTTTTTCAGAAGGTGTTCCATGAATTCTTTCAACACTATTTTACCTTCTGATTACATCTGTGCAGTTCTCTTTGATGATTTCCTGTAAAATAGTATCTAGGCTCTTTTATTCAACATAATTTTTGGGTAGTCCAATGATCCTCAGGTTATCTCCCCTAGATCTATTTTCCAGGTCTGTTGTTTTTCCAAGTAAATAGTTGACTTTTTTTCCCAGTCTTTCATTTTTTTGGTTTTGCTTGACTGATTCTTGATGTCTCAATGAATCAGTCATTTCTATTTGTTCAGTTCTGATTTTTAGTGAGTTTATTTTCTTAATTAGCATTTTTATTTCTTTTTGTATATGTTCAATTGAGTTTTTAAATGAGTTGTTTTGCTCTATGGAGTTTTTTTTTTCCATTTCACTATTTTTTTTTTTAGTGAGTTATTTTCTTTTTCTAATTCACAAATTCTGTGTCCCTGCACTTCTTGGAAGTTTTTTACCTTTTCCAATTCACATTTCAGGAAGTTGTTGCTCTCTTGCATGGCTTCTCTTTCCTTTCCCCATTTTTCTTCTAGTTGTCTTTTAAGATTTTTTAATAGTCTCTTCTAGGAGAGGCTTTTGTATTGGGGACCAACAATTGTCTGGAGACTGTCTGCTATTAGTCTCTTCAGGGTTGAAAAGCTGCTCTCTTTCTGTATAGAAACTATCAATCACCCTTTTGATTTTTTTACTCATTTTTTAAAGCCTGTAGGGTCTGCCTTCAGGGCCAGGAGGTTACCAACTTCCTCTGCAGAGCAGTGATAGATGTATGGATGGGTAGCTGTCCTGCCAGCGGCTACAAAAATCAGTGAGGTACTGGAGTTCTCTGGGAAAGAGTTCCCCACCTGGAAGTAATTCAGGCCTGCAGGGCTGAGCTGGGAAAGTGCCCTGCAAAGAACCCCAGGCTGTGTGGATAACAACTGCCCTGGGGCTAGACACTGAGCAGTGAGAGTTTCACTACCCCAAGCCAAAGCCCATCCTGGGGCTGTGGGTATTAACAGCTGAGCAGTGAATAGCCCTGCAGGGACTGGAAGTGTCTCTGCCCCGGGAAGTACAACCTGCTGGGTTAGTTCTATTGCCCCAGGCTGAGCCCCCAGCTGTGCAGATTAGAGGCTGCCCAGGTTAAGCCCCCCTGCCATGCAGATTTGTAACTGTCCTTGCAAAAGCCCCGAACTGCAGGATGTGGCTGCAGGACTGTTACAGTATGCCTGGGCCACTTCCAGGTTTGAGTGGGTTACAGCCAGATCTTGTTAGGTTCTGGCATTTTTTAAAGTACCCTCTCTTTTAGGCTTTAATTTTATTATGTTTTATTATGCAACTATTTTGGCATATGCACTTTTTTAAACAAAGGAAAATTTTTGGTTTAGTTTTAAAGCTCTTCCTCCATAAGCACAAAGTATGTGCTTATGCACATCATTGCATATCATTGCAAATTCTTGAGTTCAGTAAAAAAAAAAAAAATAGTCAATCACTTAAATGTACATTTTGTCTCTAATCTCAAATAGCTCATTTGACTATTTTCCCCCTTTCATTGTATACATTAACAAATTCTCCTGGCTTCAATATAAATAGAAGGAAAAGAAAGGAGAGAAGTCAGGAAGGATTAGATGAGGGTTTCAGAAAAAAAAGATACATATGGCAATGTTTTTCAAGGGATGTTTCCCCAAGAGACATTGATATGTCTCAAGAATGAACTTCTAATAATCATCATAAATTATTCCAATAAAGAAAAAGAGTTGAGGGAAGGAAATGAATTATATAAAAGAATCATTATGGATATGCAGGTAATGCATAGACTAATTTAGATGAAAATAAAGGAACAAATAAATGATAGAAGAAGTAGACAGGTATCTGACACTGAATACAAAAGAAGATGTCTTTTTAGGAACAGTGATAGGAAAGAAAAGTTTCAGAATAAACTGAAGCTAATAGTAAATGATAAAAACACTAAAATTGACATGTTAACTATCTTAGGGGCAAGAAAAAGATCAGCGAAGGGATGCAACAACTGTACAGAGCAGAAGGGGTAGTAATAAACAAAGAAAAAGCAATGCTATCCAATTCTTTTTCTTCAACTATAAAGATAGGTATAATAGAAAACAATATTGACTGGAAATCAGGGAAGCATGAGTCAAAATTATGCCTTTGCCAAAACTGTGAGGTTCAAAAAGGACATTTCATGTCTCTGAGCTTCAGGCAACTCTCAAAGACTATCAGTTATGGATACGTTACAATTTGTGTTGGCTATAGTGATTTGACTTGTAGGTAGTACACAGACAACAAAATAATATGTTTTTAATACATTAAGTCATTTCTTTACCAAGGAGAGTCATTTGTCAATTTAAGTCAACAAGCTTTGATAAAGTATATTCTCTGTGTTAAGCACTGTGATAAGTGCTGGGTATGCAAGGAAATGGGGCCCTACTCTCCAGGAGCTTACTATCTAATTGGGGAGATAAAATGTGAACAACTATATAATAACAAAGTATAGAAAGCATAAAAGGAGAATTTATAGAGGAAATTCATACTAACATTAATGAACTTGGGAAAAGATTCTATTAGAAGATATAATTTTAATTGAGATGAAGGAAGCCAGGAATTCCAGGAGATAGAGATGAGGTACAAAGAATCCCATGCATGGGGGATAGCCAATGAAAATATAGTTATTTGGAAGATGAAATATTTTAATTGAGTGGTAACAAGCAGCCTGTGTCACTGAATCATAGAGTATATGGAGAGAATAAAGGATAAGATTAGAAAGGTAAGAAATGATAAGGTTATGAAGTCCCCTCTTCTTCCCTCCCTTAAAGAAAAATGATAATTCACATTGACTTTTTATTCAGGATGAGACAAAATCTTTTATTTTCCTATACAAATATGTACTTAATAGCAAAAATAAAATTAATCTTTTTAGATTAGGAATTCTAATTTTTTTTGTGTCATAGTCCCTTATGGAAATCTGGTGAAGCTATGATCTACTTCTCAAAATGAGTTTTTAAATGCATAAAATAAGATGCCTAAGATTACAAAGGAAATATATTTAGAGAAATATATCAAAATATAGATATCAAAATATTTTTTAATTAAAAAAATCTTTTCTATTTTATCAGACATCTGTATGATTCTGAGTAATCACTGCTCCTTTTTCTTTATCACTCTTAATCTGTAAATGGAATGACTGAAAGGTTTTTTGTATTTTAATCTGTATAATGATATATCATAGTCAAAAAATCAATCACCTCATAGCCAAATCTCTGATTATGAGCTCCTTTATCCTTAATGGTATGTTGGAATCTTTACAAATTGTTAAGTCATTAGAGTTGATAGAGACAATAATTATCTAATTTAGCATGGTTCAGTATCCTTGATCTAATCTTACAAGATGTTTTGGGCCAGAACCTGAAACAAGGTACTAAATAGAACTAATTGATACAATGCTTGTGTTCACACCTTTACTCATTGGAGTTCACATGTTTGGAAGATTTCAGGGTTTAGTATGAGATATCCAAATTCACATCTCCCTTGAAGCTCTTAGGGCCAGAGAGCACTATGGGAAAAACCCCATTATCCCACTCTCTAATATATAAGAAGAAAGCAGAGGCCCAGTTAAGAGAGTTCAGCTGAATTTAGATTGAGAGGGGAGCGTCAAGTGAGTTCAGCCAGAAGCCCTCTCTGAGTGAGGAGTTTTACTTTGGAACATTGACTAGGGTCAGAGAGGAGCACTCTGGGAGATTGAGAGCCAGAAGCCCTCTCTCAGAGGCAAGAGAGATTCAGCTTGCTGCTGGCTCTGGAGACTGAAGAAAGCAGAGGCAGAAGCAAAGGACAAAGCTGCAAGAGCTCTTAGAACCAAGCAGAGAGATAGGCTTCAACTAACTGAGCTATTTTGGAAGGAGAAAATAAACATTTGCATTTTTACCAGCTGGCTGCATTTTGGATGATTATTACTTTTAACTGAAACTAAGGCTGCCTCCAGAAAACCTCCCCGAGAAACCTGCTTTCTCCCAGAGAAAACCATTATATTATTATTAAAGAAAAAAAAAAAAAAAAAAAAAAAAAAACTCCAGCAGTGGTAGGTCAGACTTATAGCCAGTTTCTTTCTTCCAGCATTTCTATCTTAAAACAAACTTGCTAGATTTTGTACTGCCCTATCATAGTCCTTGAGACCACCCCCTCCACCCCCCTAAAAGTACCACAAAGTGCTATACTATTGTAGTGGACTGGAATCATGTACATATACAGATGTCTAAGTTCAAAAGAAAATGAGCTACTTTGTAGAATATGATCCTATCCTCTTTCAATCTAAAAATTCAAATTGACTCAATCCATAAAGAGGAATTTTGTGGGTGTATGGGTGTGGAAAACAACAATAACAACAAAATCATTTGCTGTTTATAGCCTTGCCTACAACTGGAATCCCTGAATAATGGAATTATAGGATTGAATGAGACTTGAAAGTCATCTAATCCATTACATTGCCTTCAGGTGGGATTTACCCTGAAATCACTCCTGACAAATGAGATTCGAACTTTCAAAAAGCTTCTCAGAATTCATTCCCTCAACATCATTTGGGCACCTTCTTCAAATATATAGCAATCTTCTTTACAAAAAAAAAAATGCTCATAGTAAAAGCAAATCCCAGGCTACATTTTAAACCCATTCTGTACTTAGAGAATTGATTAACACTTTTTATTTTTAAAACCCTTGATTTGCTGGTGGCTTTTAATGTTTAAAGGCCATGTGGATTGCTCATGAAATTTAAAATATTCCTAGTAATTTTAAGAAAGAAAAATATGTTATTTTCTATTCTTTTAATTTTATTAGTTGTACTCTACAGTGTCCTCCCTGTTTTGGAGTTTTCATCATCAAAGTTGTTTCATAGAAGATAGTGTTTCATATTCTAGTATTCTTTTTTATTAATTTTTTAAAATTTATTATTTTTTTCATCATGAAATGAAGAGAAAAAGTTATATGAATGTGTGTTTGATTGATAATAAGTCTCTCTTTCCAAGCATCTTTCCAAGTATATTTCTCAGGCTTTATGGAAATCTCCAATATACTTGAGGAAGAAATCTTACATACAGGCTCTATGCAACATGGTTCAAAATAAAAGAATATTAGCTCCAGACCTCCAAAGACCAAATGGTCTAACTCTCACATTTTATGAATGGTTATATTGAACATCAGAGACTTATAAAAAAAATAGTATTATGTAGCAAAGTGATTCTTCAAGGAAATATTTATCCTCCTATCTGCCAAATAGTCTGCTGAGTACTTTGGATTCATAGATAAAAGCCAAGTAGTCTTTGTCTTCAGAGTTTGCATAACCGAGATTATTGTACATATAAAAGTATGTTCAGAATTCCTTTATACCAGTTTATATAAAATACCAGAACAAGTTAACCTAAAAGTAGAGGTACTAGCAGAAAGGAAAGTTGGGGAAAACCTCATGCACATGACAGCTCTTGAATTGAGTCTTCAAAGAAACAAATAATTTCAGAGGTTAAAGGGAAAGCATACAAATAATTGAGAATAGCCAGTAAAAAGTCATAGAGATAAAAAGTCTGAATAATAACAAGTAAGATCATATGGCTAGACTATTCAATGCATATAGGGAAATGTATAAGAAGTCTGAAAAGGTAGGATGAGAATAGGATGTATAGAATTTTAAATGTCAACAAAAATTATCTTGGTTTTTATAAATGGTAGGAATCAAATGGCATTTTTTGAGCAGAAGAGATAGTATGATAATCACTGGAGGAAAATTACCTTATCTACTATATGGAGGACAGAGAAGTAAAGCTAAATTTGAGGCAGAGAGAACAAGTAGGAGACTATAGTTATAGTTGAGGGAAAAGGTGTTAAGGATTTCAACTGACATGCTGACTAATTAGAGAGAAGGAAGATGATATATGTAAAATAAAGAGATATACAGGACCATATTTAGCAACTTATTTGATATGTAGAGTTGATTGATATTGAATGAGAATGATAGCAAGGTCATGAACCTGGGGGCCTAGAAAGTTGATGATACTGAAATACTACTATACCAAAATACTTGAATTAAAACACTTAGATGATTTCCTTAATAATTTAAGTGTTAATAATTACATTGTTAATAATTATGCTGAGAGCCAATTGCAAAATTACCAATGCTCTTCATTTTCTTTAGTTGTCTTCGAGCTAGTTGATGTCTCAGTATGATGCTCCTTAGGCCAATTGTATAATACATTAAGAACCATAGGTGGTTCAGTGGAAGGAAAACAAAAATTGAGACAAGGGATCAAAGCTTGAGTTTTTACTTTGTTATATGCTAATTTGGTAAATTAAAGACACTTTTTGCTTAAGCTATTGATTTCTTGGCTTTACTTTTTTTTCTAATAGCCTGACATTGCTAAAGTCTTACAATTACATAATCCATTGATTTTTTTTCAGCATGGGTGATTTTGAAAATTCAGTTGCATTTGAATAATTTCTCACTTTTCATTTATACATTTCATTTTTCATTTTCTTATTATTTCAAGTAGAAATTGAACCAGGTACACATATATGACTAATTCTCAGTGGTCCCTTTTATAAAACAGAGCAAAAAGCCCTACAGAATTAGGAGCACAAGTCTTCCTGAAATGTTGAGTCCAAAACTTATGGCTTTGATGCCTTGCAGTAGTATCACTATTACCTTCCAGAGAACATGATGGTATATCTTGGGAACCAGCTAAAAGTTCATGCTTTTCCTTTTTTAGACCTAAAACCAGCTGCATACACATCTGCCTGAACTCCTCCCTGAACTCCAGAAAATATATGAAAGGATATTATAAATTAATTAAGGACTGATGATTCTCATTTGTCAATGAAGACAGTGTAAGTTAAAGTTGCAATGGAGAAAAACAGAGAGTAAATATTAGAAAATTACTTGTAATTATGCAAAAAGAAAGGCATTGAAATGTAACTGCTAAGAATATGTGGACATAATTTGTATTAGAGATTTGGGAGTTTTATCTCATCTTTCCACTAAGCTGCACATTCTCTGTGAGTGAGTAGGGTGCTTGTACAAATTTTGTATGGGGACCATCAGCTAACATAGTATTCAACAAAGGGCAGTTGCTGAATAAATGTTTGTTGGATAGAATTTAAAACCAAGCTCAATCCCTTTCCTTTGGGCATAATTGGAAAAATGGACTCATAAGTGTTTTAGTTTAGGTGCTATACTGATAGCCTAGTATCAAATGCTAAAAAGTCATTTTGAATCATTCTGTGAAACCCTACAATCCAAAGAGGAAGATAGAACAACTTAAATAAGTTCTTTGAATGTGTGAAAAACTAAATTTACTGAATATATGAAATATTACTAAATTTGACCTGAACACCTAGTTTGTGGAAACAAGATTATGAGTAGTAATCATGTAATCATGAATGGAAATCATGCTTCTTTCCTGGGCCAAACTTGAAATAATAGAGGGATTTTACCAGAGTACTCATTAAATTACTAAAAATAAACCTGAATTCTGGTAAGAAGCTTCAGTAGAAACCTTGCTGAGATAGGATTTTTTATCTGGGAAGAAAAAAGAGAAAGTCAGGTATATGGTAGATGCAAGGAAGCAATGATGTCAGATTCAAGAAAAGGAGGAAGTAAGAAAATTTTCAGAAGAAAATACTAAGTAATAAAAACATGAAATGAACTTTTTTTAAAATTCTAAAGCTTAAGTATAACATACAGCTACATAGTACCATCATATCTATAAGGAAAGTAAACTATTAAAATAATGATTGAATGTGATTAACAGCTTGTGATAAAGGTATAGTATAATAATTTAAAGGAAAAATAACTCATGTAGATATCTAGAAAAGATAGGCTCAGAGAAACTTTCAGCATGTTGAAGCATTCATAAAGCATTGAAAACATTTAGAAAAATAAAGGTAATGTAAATTGAAAGGTTTTTCTACCTTTACTTTAAAAATTATCTTGAGGGTTAGCTGTTTTCCTTCAGTGTTAAAGAAATAAAAGAGAAAATGACATAATACATAAGAAAAAATATAACTATTTTGAGATTATAACTTTATATATATATATATTTTATTTTATTTTATAATAACTTTATATTGACAGAATCCATGCCAGGGTAACTTTTTTTTTTCAACATTATCCCTTGCACTCGCTTCTGTTCCGATTTTTCCCCTCCCTCCCTCTATCCCCTCCCCTAGATGGCAAGCAGTCCTATATATGTTAGATATGTTGCAGTATATCCTAGATACAATATATGTTTGCAGAACCGAACAGTTCTCTTGTTGCACAGGGAAAATTGGATTCAGAAGGTAAAAATAACCCAGGAAGAAAAACAAAAATGCAAATAGTTCACATTCGTTTCCCAGTGTTCTTTCTTTGGGTGTAGCTGCTTCTGTCCATCATTTATCAGTTGAAACTGAGTTAGGTCTCTTTGTCAAAGAAATCCACTTCCATCAGAATACATCCTCATACAATATCGTTGTTGAAGTGTATAATGATCTCCTGGTTCTGCTCATTTCACTTAGCATCAGTTCATGTAAGAATCTCCAAGCCTCTCTATATTCATCCTGATGGTCATTTCTTACAGAACAATAATATTCCATAACATTCATATACCACAATTTACCCAGCCATTCTCCAATTGATGGGCAGCCATTCAATTTCTAGTTTCTAGCCACTACAAACAGGGCTGCCACAAACATTTTGGCACATACAGGTCCCTTTCCCTTTTTTAGTATTTCTTTGGGATATAAGCCCAGAAGTAACACTGCTGGATCAAAGGGTATGCACAGTTTGATAACTTTTTGGGCATAATTCCAGATTGCTCTCCAGAATGGTTGGATTCGTTCACAACTCCACCAACAATGCATCAGTGTCCCTGTTTTCCTGCATCCCCTCCAACATTCATCATTATTTTTTCCTGTCATCTTAGCCAATCTGACAGGTATGTAGTGGTATCTGAGAGTTGACTTAATTTGCATTTCTCTGATCAATAGTGATTTGGAACACTCTTTCATATGAGTGGTAATAATTTCAATTTCATCATCTGAAAATTGTCTGTTCATATCCTTTGACCATTTATCAATTGGAGAATGGCTTGATTTCTTATAAATTTGAGTCAGTTCTCTATATGTTTTGGAAATGAGGCCTTTATCAGAACCTTTAACTGTGAAAATGTTTTCCCAGTTTGTTGCTTCCCTTCTAATCTTGTTTGCATTAGTTTTGTTTGTACAAAGGCTTTTTAATTTGATATAATCAAAATTTTCTATTTTGTGATCAGTAATGGTCTCTAGTTCATCTTTGGTCACAAATTTCTTTCTCCTCTACAAGTCTGAAAGATAAACTAACCTATGTTCCTCTAATTTATTTATAATCTCGTTCTTTATGCCTAGGTCATGGACCCATCTTGATCTTATCTTGATATATGATGTTAAGTGTGGGTCCATGCCTAATTTCTGCCATACTAATTTCCAGTTATCCCAGCAGTTTTTATCAAATAATGAATTCTTATTCCACAAGTTAGGATCTTTGAGTTTGTCAAACACTAGGTTGCTATAGTTGGCTATTCTGTCTTGTGAACCTAACCTTTTCCACTGATCAACTAATCTATTTCTTAGCCAATACCAAATGGTTTTGGTGACTGCTGTTTTATAATATAATTTTAGATCAGATACAGCTAGGCCACCTTCATTTGATTTTTTTTTCATTAATCCCCTTGAGATTCTCGACTTTTTATTGTTCCATATGAATTTTGTTGTTATTTTTTCTAGATCATTAAAATGTTTTCTTTGAAGTCTGATTGGTATAGTACTAAATAAATAGATTAGTTTAGGTAGTATTGTCATCTTTATTATATTCACTCGGCCTCTCCAAGAGCACTTAATATTTTTTCAATTATTTAAGTTTGACTTTATTTGTGTGGAAAGTTTTTTTGTAATTTTGCTCATATAATTCCTGACTTTCCTTTGGTAGATAGATTCCCAAATATTTTATGCTATCAACAGTTATTTTGAATGGAATTTCTCTTTGTATCTCTTGCTGTTGGAGTTTGTTGGTGATGTATAAAAATGCTGAGGATTGGGATTTATTTTGTTTCCTGCTACTTTGCTAAAATTATGAATTATTTCTAATAGCTTTTTAGTAGAATCTCTGGGGTTCTCTAGGTATAGCATCATATCATCTGCAAGATTATTACTGTTTTTAATGTCTTCACCTATAACTTCATTTTTATAGGAAGACCCAATATGAAGCCATTTTTTCCCAATAAAGATGTACATATCTTCTCTAATTTAAATTCTTAGAGAGTTACCTGGGACACTGAGAATTATATAACCATTTTGAATCAGAGGCAGGATTTGAACCTGATTCAAGTATTTTCTCACTTTTTCGCCAGTTCATTATGTCTATGGATCCTATCTCTTTTTTCATGTGATTAGTTTAAAAATGAATTAAGGCAAAAACAACTCCCAGAGGAAAAATCATGAATTTTCCAAATATTCTCAGGCTTCTTTTAAAATTTTTTTTGACTTCTAATAATTTTTAGATAAAACTTTTGAGATGAAGGATGGTAGGAAATTAAAAGCTTACAATAAAAAGTTCATTGTATATTTTTAAAAATACTTATTCTAAGAATTATTGGGAAGAGTGGATGATATGATTATGACAGAATGAAAGAGACTGATTCTGACCCTTCATCACAAGAAAAGGCTGCTCAGGAAATGGAAACTCTCAACTATTTTACATCAAGGAGCTTTTTCTATGAAATAACTGGTCCAAGCCTCTATTCTTGTTATTTACTGATTATAAGAACCATAGTTGTAAATCACAACAGACTTCTCATTTATTCATTATTTTGCCTTTTGTTTCATAAAAGTGACTAGAAATTACTAGAATAACTCATCTATAAACTCATTGAAAATCTGTGAGAAGGACCTGAGTTCAAATCTGATCTCACACACTTAACATTTCCTCACTTTGTGACCCATGGCAAGTCACTTATCCCCAATTGCCTCAGTAAAAAAGAGAGACAAAGAGAGAGAGAGAGAGAGAGAGAGAGAGAGAGAGAGAGAGAGAGAGAGAGAGAGAGAGAGAGAGAGAGAGAGAGAATCTGCACAATTACCAGGATTAGTTTGAAAACACCTTATTGTTTAAAATGATCATTTCATTACCATTCTTATATAAGTAAAAATAAACTACAAATTTATAAATATACCTATTGACAAAAAAATCATACAACTATAAGGTAATAAAGGTTTAAACTTTGGTGCTTGCAAAGGGAAAAACAAAAGTCTTGAAAATTATATATTCAAGTCTATGCAAATTTGTATAGTAAAAAATGTGTAGTATTTGTTTAACTCAATAGAAATTTGTATAGTAATAGGAGAATGGTTGACCTTAGGTCAATCTAAAGAAAAATTAAAGGGAGAAGGACTTAGTAAAGTGGAGCAAGAAATGACCTTCGGGGGAAAAAAAAGGTCTAAAGTGGGAAATGGCAAAAGATACAATGCTTTATCTTCAGACACTCATTTGTTTTCTCACCCACACTCTCATATACCAACTACCTACATATTCTACATATTCAATGTGATAGAGTTCTGAAATTTGAAAAATAAACCCATCACCAGTACATTCTAGTTTTCATAGTATCTTGCTTTCCTATATGTTCTGTTTCATTAACTTAATGTCATATGTAATAGAGTGAGCTATACCTTAGTCTTTGGAGGTAAAGTCTTCTTATACATTATTTCCCTCTCTACCCACTCTATGATCTAGACCCATGGCCTCCTTGCTATTCCCTGGACATGGCATTCTGTCTCCTGAGCCTGCATTTTCATTGGCCATTCTCCATTCCTGGAATTTTCTGCCTTCTCATCTCTTATCTTTATCTTTTCCTGGGTTTCTTCAGGTCTCACAAAAATCCCGCAAAGAGCCTTTCTCAAATTTTCCTTTATGCCTTCCCACTGTGATTATCAACAGATTTTCATATATATATATATATATATATATATATATATATATATATATATATATACACATATATATAATATATATATATATATATATATATGTGTGTGTGTGTGTGTTTGTACATAGCTCATAGCTACATGCATGTGATCATCACTCCCACTAGACTATGAGGTATCTGAGAATACAGTCTGTCCTTTACCTTTATTTTGAATCCCTAGAATAGTGCCCAGCATATAGTCATCTGTCCTTTACATTTATTTTGAATCCCTAGAATAGTGCTCAGCATATAGGCTGTCCTTTACCTTTATTTTGAATCCCTAGAATAGTGCCCAGCATATAGTCATCTGTCCTTTACCTTTATTTTGAATCCCTAGAATAGTGCTCAGCATATAGGCTGTCCTTTACCTTTATTTTGAATCCCTAGAATAGTGCCCAGCATATAGTCATCTGTCCTTTACCTTTATTTTGAATCCCTAGAATAATGCCCAGCACTTCATAAATGTTTATTGATTGATTGTCTAGAGGACTAGAGGACAACTTTTCATCTCCTATATTACTGTATTTTAAAAGAATATTCTTTTTTCAGGAATAGATAGATATTGAAGGATGCTGAGGTCCTTTCCAACTTTGAAATTATATGGTTAATAAGTATTTATGGATTTGACTTGATTTGAATTTCTTGAATCTTCACTATGAAAAAGGAGCTAGAATAAGTCAGGAGTCCAGGGGAAGATTTTGTTTGCTTTCCTCTGCATATCTGAGATAGTCTAAAAGTTGAAGTATTTCCATTGCATCCCCCCCCCTTTTTTTTTTGAAGCAGATATATCTAATGGTGCATGCATTACAGGTAAATAGATGCATATACAATGTGTATGTCTGAATTAGATTATATGCACACACCTCATAGAAACTCTGATTTTGATTACTTCTTTGTTGTCCAGTTAGTCTAAAATAAATCCTCTCTTCAGCATTTTGGCTAGGTATCTTTTTAAAAGTTCCAAACAAACAAAAAAGAAATTAACAATATAATTTGAAATGTTTGACACATAAAACTTAGTTCATTTTTTCTCACTAAGCTATTTATCTATTTACCTAAATATATACCTACCTAAGTATGATCCATATTTATATAATCTATTTTTCTATCTATGATCTATCTATCCTTTTATATATCTGTCTGTGTCTATCATCATCATCATCATCATCTATCATCTATTTATTTGAGTATCTACCTACATGTCTACCCATCTAACTGCCAATCATCTATTTATCTACCATATAAAGGCTGCAAAATTAAAATGACAAAGTTTGGTCCTAAAGAAGAGATATGAAAAGATACCCATCTCTCTCTTTTGTAGAGTTTGAAATGAATGGATGTAAAACATTATATGTGATATGTTTTTTTTTAAAAAAAATATGTTGATCAATATTGCTGAATTTTCTCTTCATCTTTTATTTAATTTTTTGTAATAATGGTCAGCCAGGACAGAGATGGGGCACGAGAGGAAAATTATACAATGTAAAAATAATGTTATCAATAAAAATCATTTTTTTTAATTTTTTATTTAATAATTACTTTATATTGACACTCGTTTCTGTTCCGATTTTTTTTCCCCTCCCTCCCTCCACCCCCTCCCCTATATGACAAGCAGTCCTTTATGTGTTGGATATGTTGCAGTATATCCTAGATACAATATATGTTTGCAGAAGCGAACAGTTCTCTTGTTGCTTAGGGAGAATTGGATTCAGAAGGTATAAATAACCCGGGAAGAAAAACAAAAATGCAGATAGTTCACATTCGTTTCCCAGTGTTCTTTCTTTGGGTGTAGCTGCTTTTGTCCGTCATTTATCAATTGAAACTCAGGTCTCTTTGTCAAAGAAATCCCCTTCCATCAAAATATGTCCTCATACAATATCGTTGTCGAAGTGTATAATGATCTCCTGGTTCTGCTCATTTCACTTAGCATCAGTTCATGTAAGTCTCGCCAGTCCTCTCTGTATTCATCCTGTTGGTCATTTCTTACAGAACAATAATATTCCATAACATTCATATACCACAATTTACCCAGCCATTCTCCAATTGATGGGCATCCATTCATTTTCCAGTTTCTAGCCACTACAAACAGGGCTGCTACAAACATTTTGGCACATACAGGTCCCTTTCCCTTCTTTAGTATTTCTTTGGGATATAAGCCCAATAGAAACACTGCTGGATCAAAGGGTATGCACAATTTGATAATTTTTTGGGCATAATTCCAGATTGCAATAAAAATCATTTTAATAAATTTCAACTTCAGTTGAATTCTCATAAAGGGGAAACTCTTGTGCTTGGATTAAAATAAAGGAGAGCAAAGCTGCCCTGTGGGAAATATTCAGTGCCAGCATCATAGACTTTGATAAATTACTCCAGAGTTGGCATGAGTGAGCTCTTCTTGGGAAAACCAATGATGGTCACTGGACCCCCAGTGACATGATACTCTCCTCTGTCCTTACTCCCACTGGGCAGCTTTTTAAAGTTTCACAATTGAACTTGGGTTCCCATTGAATTACTCCGGAGGAGAATTGCTTTGCCTGTATTTAAGGACAAAGTGATAATTATCTCTTAGTTCTATTTTTTTCTCATCTTCCACCATGTCTGCCCCACCTCCCACCCCCACTAATTCTAATAAAACCAAGTTTAAAAAAAGCCTGGGGATGACCTGTTTAGAGGGGTGGAGATATGGATTAAGAAGAGCCTTCCTTTTTATATGTTTTTATGATTGCATTAAAATCTTTAAAGGGGGAGTGCTCTTCAACAACATGATCAGACATCTCATTTTCTAGCCTCAGCCCCTATGACTTCATAAAAAATTCCAGAATTCTGATAAACTGTCATGGGGAAAAATGATAAAGTGATTTATACTCAATTTTGCTCCAAGGGAGAAATGCAAGGGCTGTCAGTCTGGGTCTTCAGAACAAATGAGTTACAGTTCAGGAGGCAGCTCAATAAGGCTATCATTTCCCATCAGCTCCCATCACTGACAGCCACAGATTTGCAAGATGGGGAATGGGAAAGGGCCTGGTATTTGGTGCCAGGTGAGTCAGGATTATTATTCTATGAAGCAGACTAATACAGACAAAGAGGCTAACCATGAATATTTGATAATAGCTCCTTCCCAGAAATGCTTGTGTGAAAACAGCATTGCTTTACTTCCATTTGTTGAGAGGCATTCTCCCTACTCTCAGCTAGTGATCCTTTGAAAAATGGCCACTTGTAAACCACAAAGACATCTTTGATCATGTGTTGTTGCTGCTGCCATGACCACTTTTGTTAGTGTGCTCCACTGAGGACTGCCTACATGCAGGGCATTAATTCATGATCCTCATAGGTTAAAACAAAAGAATCTCTAGTCAGCCAAGATCCTATATACATTGCATCTGTCATTATCCATCTGACATAGTGGCAGTCTGTATAGAGCCACAGAGTCACCTGTGTGCCCAGAGGAGATGATTTTGATCTATTGCACTCACAGATCTCTTCCGTTTACAAATTTGTTAGAGCTGTAAGTTTCCTTCTCTGGTAGAAATAATGCTTGTCAAACCTAAAAATAGAACCTCCTGAATTTCTCATTAAAGTAGATAAATAAAGCTTTTTAAACTTCTGCTTTGCCCCATGTCTTCATTATGTTCAGCTTTCTGGAAGACTTTGGATTTCAGGCTAGGGAACACACTATCAAAGTATCAGTGTTTCAGAAGTACACCTGCATCTGAGCCGGGTTATTTTTAAACTGAAGTCAAAATCAGCCTCTGCCATATGCAACTATTACTAAAATCCCTAATGGAAACAAATAGCTCAGTATTTATTTCATATTCAAAATCATCTCACAATATGATTTACTGTATAAATATGAGAAGATACATTTTCACAATAACCTTCATCTGGTATCCTAATCATTATCTGCAATATTGTATTTGAAGCATCACAGAACTGTGTTTATAATGAACAAAATTTAAACAACTTTCTCATATATCAGATACTCACCAACAATCAGCAGAATGAGTCATCTTCATTTTAACAGAATCATTTCATGATTGTCTTGAGCATGTAACTATAAGCGTACTTCACAAACAAGCTAGGTAAATTATGTCCCACCTCACATTCAGACAATTTCTTGCACATGACCAGTGACTTTTTGCTGTTTATGTCTTCCCTCTTATCAACCAGAGCACTATATTTATGCCTAATCTGACATTGACTCTCCATACCCCCAAATCTTTTCAAATTTCTCATAACTTATTTATCCTATGTTTACTTAAGATTTCTACTTAACCTATTTGGACATGATTTTTTTTTAAAGCAGCCTTACAGACTGTAAAGTACTTTGCATATATATTTGCTCACATTTTTAGTATGAATTGTTACTTCACAAGGACAAAACATCAATAATTTCATCAGCAGAGAAAAATCTCATGAACTGAGGCAATTCATAACATAGGAAGTCATATATACATGTTTGTACATGCATATACATAAATATATTAAGATATAATTAAAGGAGAGGCATTAGAAGATCCAGAGGCCAGCAAAGACCCTCTGCAAAGATTGTATTTGAGTTGAATCTTGAATGAAGCTGAGGAAACAAGTAGCAAAGGTAAGAGGATGATCCTTACAGTCATGGGGACACTAGAACAAAGGCATATAGGCAGGAAGTTGAGATTGATGTTCAAAGTATTATAAGTAGGACAGTGTATCTTAGTTATAGACTATGTATATTTGATAAAAACTGCTGGGATAATTGGAAATTAGTATGGCAGAAATTAGGCATGGACCCACACTTAACACCATATACCAAGATAAGATCAAAATGGGTCCATGACCTAGGCATAAAAAACGAGATTATAAATAAATTAGAGGAACATAGAATAGTTTATCTCTCAGACTTGTGGAGGAGAAAGAAATTTGTGACCAAAGATGAACTAGAGACCATTACTGATCACAAAATAGAAAATTTTGATTACATCAAATTAAAAAGCCTTTGTACAAACAAAACTAATGCAAACAAGATTAGAAGGGAAGCAACAAACTGGGAAAACATCTTCACAGTTAAAGGTTCTGATAAAGGCCTCATTTCCAAAATATATAGAGAACTGACTCAAATTTATAAGAAATCAAGCCATTCTCCAATTGATAAATGGTCAAAGGATATGAACAGACAATTTTCAGAGGATGAAATTGAAACTATTACCACTCATATGAAAGAGTGTTCCAAATCATTATTGATCAGAGAAATGCAAATTAAGACAACTCTGAGATACCACTACACACCTGTCAGATTGGCTAAGATGACAGGAAAAAATAATGATGAATGTTGGAGGGGATGCGGGAAAACTGGAACACTGATGCATTGTTGGTGGAGTTCTGAACGAATCCAACCATTCTGGAGAGCAATCTGGAATTATGCCCAAAAAATTATCAAATTGTGCATACCCTTTGATCCAGCAGTGTTTCTATTGGGCTTATATCCCAAAGAAATACTAAAGAAGGGAAAGGGACCTGTATGTGCCAAAATGTTTGTAGCAGCCCTGTTTGTAGTGGCTAGAAACTGGAAAATGAATGGATGCCCATCAATTGGAGAATGGCTGGGTAAATTGTGGTATATGAATGTTATGGAATATTATTGTTCTGTAAGAAATGACCAGCAGGATGAATACAGAGAAGACTGGCGAGACTTACATGAACTGATGCTAAGTGAAATGAGCAGAACCAGGAGATCATTATACATTTCGACAACAATATTGTATGAGGACATATTTTGATGGAAGTAGATTTCTTTGACAAAGAGACCTAACTGAGTTTCAATTGATAAATGACGGACAAAAGTAGCTACACCCAAAGAAAGAACACTGGGAAACGAATGTGAACTATCTGCATTTTTGTTTTTCTTCCCGGGTTATTTATACCTTCTGAATCCAATGCTCCCTATGCAACAAGAGAACTGTTCGGTTCTGCAAACATATATTGTATCTAGGATATACTGCAACATATCCAACATATAAAGGACTGCTTGCCATCTAGGGGAGGGGGTGGAGGGAAGGAGGGGAAAAAAATTGGAACAGAAACGAGTGCAAAGGATAATGTTGTAAAAAAAAAATTACCCTGGCATGGATTCTGTCAATATAAAGTAATTATTAAATAAAAATTAAAAAAAAAAAAAAGAAAAAGAAAAAAAAAGTTATAGACTATGTATCAGAGATTAATGTGTGGCAAAGACTGAATAAATCACATTATAAAGAGCTTTAAGAATTAGTTGGAGGGCTTTAATTTTGAAACATGAAGGTATAGAGATCTAATGAGGATCTTGGAAATGGAGAATGTATAGTCCAACCTAAAGTGAAGAAAAAAATCACACTAGCAATTGAGTAGAAGATGGGTTGAAATGATAGAAACTTAAGACAGTGAGATCAATTAGAAAGTACAGTAGTAATCCAGACAAAAGTCTGCCTCAACTAGGCTCTATAATTCAAGAAAATGTGATTTTTTTGAGAGATGTTGTAGGTATTAAAAACACATAAGATTTCTCAATAAATTAGATATATGTTTTTGAGTAACAGAGGTCAAGAATGAAACAGAGAAATGCTATCCTCTAAAGAACAGAAAGTCCCCAAAGAGTTCTCTTTTCAAAATAAATAAGTTAAAATGTCTAGGAGAGTATATAAAAAATAGTTGGAGATCTGTGACTGTAGCTCAAAAGGGAATGAGATTCATATACATCATATACATGATGAATGAACCAAGGGGAACTGAAGAGAACACAATATGAATATAGAGTAAAATGATAGTACATAGAGCTTCTTTTTTTATTTATTGATATTTATTTATAAGTGTAAGTGAGTTAACTTATCAATATATGACACTGATAAAGAATCAGAAACAGATACTAAGAAATAAGCAAACATGCATGAGAATTGTAAGAGAATAGTGTCACCAAAACCTAGAGAAGAGAGGGTATCAAGAAGGAAATGCTGATCAACTGTGTCAAATACTGTAGGAAAATCAAAGAAGAATGGGAATAAGGGGAAAAAAAACTATTTGATGTGATAATTAAGATATCACTAATAAGATGTCATTGAGGCAGTAGTTTAGGTTTAATGATGAGGTTTTCATCTCACCAGAATGTAGAAGCTTTAGAAGAAAGTGAGAGGAGAGAAAATAGAGGCAACATCTATAATTCATGCAATTCATTTAGATTTTTCATTATGTACTATGGAGTATATGTATTTGACATTGATGTTGATTTGGAGTCAGGCTACTACACTGATGCAGTAGATGGACTTGGAGCCAGAAGATACGGTTTTAAATACTGCCTCAGATACTTATCCTAGAGCAGCCTATATAATATGACTTGCCATGAAATAAGTGCTTGAGAGATGACTGCACTTCTTGGAGGGAGGCCTAATCTTAGGACCATAGAAAAATTATCATCCCAGCTTCCCAAAAAAGCTCTTCTATTTTTTTTAGAATAGATCCTAACTAAACCTTACTTGGTCATTGTTTGAGCCCTGATTGTTCAGAGTGAATGTAAATAGCAATTGTTTCTGTTTTGACCAGAAACCATGAAGATCTCAAGAAGATCAAGAGTTAAAATTGTGTGTCTTCTAAATGTTTATGCCCTAGGGCAAAGCCCCAAACACTCTACCCTCAGTTATAAATCTAAAAACAGCATTTCCTGTTCTACTTATCATAGGGATTATTACAATAGGATTAAAAGTCAAAAGGCACTATAGAGAAAATTTAGCTCAACCCTTTCATTTTACAAGAGACCTAACTATGTGCAGGTAGAAAACTGGAGAACAAAGATCTTTTAAGTCCAAACTCATTGTTCATTGTTTCATACTATACTGACTACTGTTAGAATTAGAGGTGATAATATGCAAAATTTTAGTTATAACAGTGATTGACCCCCTCATATGATATTCTGAACAAGTAACTATGAATAGAGAACTGGCTCCTGCTAACGGAAGGTTAATTATGTTATCCATTACTACCTCTCTTCTATAATTTTCTAGTCCCTTTAGTTTATTGCCAGAAAAGCAGACTGTCTTTTAAACACACTGAGGAACTAGAGACCAAATTGCCAAATTTGCTGGATTATGAAGAAAGCAAAGAAGTTACAGAAAAATATCTACTTCTACTTCATTAACTACACTAAAGCCTTTTATTTTGAATGTAGATAATAATTGTTTCTGTTTTAACCAAAAACTCTAAGAATCTTTCCCTCCCAGACTGATTTCTTTCTTAACTGTTTGTTAAAAGAGGACATTCTATGCCTCATTTATTACCAAGCCTTAATCACTAATTGTGCATTGCCTCAGACAAACTGAAAACTGTTAAAGACCTTAGGTTTAAAAGACCAAAATTTCTCACTGCTACCAAGGCCATCTCAAGTCTCCCAGATCTATATGTAGCCATTGGACCCAGATAGTTCTGGAGGAGAAAGTGAGGCAGATGACCTTGCACAGCCCTCCCTCACTTAAATCGAATTCACTTGCATGTCATGACATTGCCTCCCTGATGTCATGATTCTCTTCAAAAACAAAGGATAAACAACAAAAATAGACACTAGCTAGACAATTTTAAATAATTCACTTCACTTCTATCAGTCTTAGTTTCCTCATCTGCAAAATTAAGATAACATTTACCTTACATGGTTATTGTGAGAATCATATAACAGGAAAAATCTAAAGCAATTTTCAAAACAAAGTTCTAAATAAATGTTAGACATTATTATATTATTCTGTTTCTTGTCTTGGGCCGTAATGGATTTTTGCTGCTTATAATTGTTATTGTTGCCTTGTCAAAGATCACAATGGTCACTTTGTTTTTGGCTTCACAAGAGGTAAATTCTTCTTTAACCCATAACTTTAATTCTGAAGGAACTTAAAGGATATTCTTTAAGTGTACATCCTCAATGCAGCAAATAACTGATTTCTTTTTCTAATCTATTCAACTATACACCTCCATTTTATAGGTAAGTTTAACCTATTTACATTCATAATTACATATGTTTTCATTTTGTTTTTTCTCAATAAAATCCTACTATAATATTTCTACTTCTTTTTAAAAAGACACAAATAAGCATTAATATTTTCATTACATATTAGAGTCTAATCCAAGACTCCTCTTATCTCTTCCTGTTCCCTATTGATCCAAAATGCTGGGTTTCACTTTTTTTCTTAATCATTTCTCTATTTCTGTTCTGTTTGAGGAAATCTCCTCTCACACTAAATTCCCCTTCTTTGTAGAACCCAGGAAATTGACTTTTCTTCCCCCCAATATTCAGAATCCTAACTCTCCCCCCATCTCACCTTTTTACCCCTAAAATCATTGGAACTACTTCATTTATTATATTTCTAACATATTTTCATGTCTCAAAAATATTTCCTGTTCTATACCAGTTAAGAAGTAATTTCTTAGGATTAATGTTGAAAAAATATCCATGTATTTTTTAATTTAAAAAAAACCTTAATAAAAAAAAGAATTAATTTCTCCAGATCTTTATTCTACCCAAAGCTTACTTAAATATGAATAGCCTCTGTGATGCCTTAACTACCATAACTTTCCTTGTAGGAAATAATTTTCTTTATCTTCTCTCTACTGTTGTTCTTTCACCATATTTGGTGCATATTAATAATTTGTAATGAAGAAAGGGAGCTGAAGCTGAAACATAATTCTTTACTCAGCTATTTGCTGGAAATTTTATAGGGCTCTCTCCCATCCCTCTCTTTCATTTTTTTTTAAACCACATATCAAATATCTGAACAGCTATTAGCTGGCCAAATGCTGTTCAGCAGAAATCAGTCATATGCTTTCATAGAATTTGCTTTATAAAAATTTGTTTAATTTAATTAAGATTCTTGTTTCTGACATAAAATTTTCATACTAATATGCCTTTGGCCTTTTGATTTCAGAACTGATCTATTTATCAATAACTATTGTGCATTGCCAAAAATAGGTTATTTTGGTTCATTAGGACAAAAAATACTTTCAAAATGCTTCAGATTAAATATGTCAGCCATTTCCTATGAAATTGATTGAAAGGGGAAGGGGAGAAAGGTCTCCTTAGGTATTTTTTTAAACTTCTCTTTTAGGAGCAGGTGAAGATGAGGAAATAAAAAGAAATAAAACTTGTAGAAGCCAAAGATGTATATGATTGTGTCTTATATCTGAATAAGCTAATGAGGAATATACAAACTTTGAGATGTTCCATCAACCTTTATTTGCTTAAAGGTTTTTGGCTATTCTTCCAAATGCCCTGCATATAAATGTATGATTTCTTAAGTAGTTTTTTTAAAAAATTATTTTATACCTGCTATATGTCAGCAACAAAAAAGTTAAGAAGGAACTAAGGGAAGCTTAGGTCGTTAGCACTATGCTTTAATGGGCTAGACTTTCTCCCCTAGGGACCTGGGTTTAGATATGTTAGCTGCAAGTGAAAATTAAAATTTTTATAATAGTTTCAGACTTACCATCTGTGTACAATATGAAAGTCTTATGTAATTTGATACTGCTAGCTGTACTCAGAAAAAAGTAAAGACTAGTCTAATTTCTGAAAGAAAAAAACTTTAGAAGTTCTTAAGGAAGTCTTCAGACATTAACTCGATTTCTGACTCTTCCTAGTTTCTGAGTATTTTGCTTTTATTAGGATTGTATATCCCAAATTATAGGAGCAGGAATCTGTCAGATGATTTTTATTATTTGAGTTCTGTATCACATGGAAAAGAAGAGAATGGCCTTCTGTTATGAGACAGCACATAAGAAAATTCACCAAAAAATGTCAAATCAAAGAAGCTCTGCATTACAAAGTACATCAAAGCTTATCCAGTCTAACTGTTATCTGAGCAAAAATCCCCTCTAAACATCCCAGATAATTTATCATCTAGCTTCTATCCTCAGTAATGGGAAACTCATTATCCCCTAAGGCAACTCATTCTACTTTTGGACAACTCAGAATATTAGAAAAGTTTTTCTGTCTACAATTTCTACCATTGTTGTTTCTGCTTTTGCTTTTTGGCACCAAGTAAAACAAATCTAATCTCCTTTCCACATGACAGCCCTTCATATTCCTGAAGACAGTTAACATATCACCCTTAAGCCACTTCTCCATTCTAAACCATCCGGTTCACCTGTGTATGGTGTCATATGGGTCTTTCATCATACTGATTTCTTCTCTTAATATATTTCACATTATCAATGAATTTTAAAAACTGTTTTGACCTGAAGACTTTCTTTTCTCCCATACGAATTTATTCCATCTCATCAAAAATAGCTTGGTAGGGCTTTAAATGTGAACATATGTTTGTCTATGTGGGAAACTATCCAAGTAGGAGATATTTTATGCTTTATTATAAAGTTAAATTTTAACTCTGATGAGACTGCTCAAGGCCACCTTAAAATAGCGTATTTGCCATGGTTCCAATGTAATATTTGTTCACTTTCCCTTTTAACTTTGAGTATAAGACATATTTATAGCAGTTTCTTAGAGAAAGTAGAAATGATTTGCAGCATTTAAATTACTAATTAAACCACTGATCCTGTTAGCTTCTTCATATTTCTTACCCTGATAATCTTCTGATCAGTTTCAACATTCTCAATGATATTCCTTATTTTTTTTTCTCAATTTGAAATTGTTCATTTTTTGACCAAAAGTTTCTCTCTCTCCATGTCATTTTGAGATATGGAATAATACAGTACAAATTAAATAGAATATCATTCATTTCTATTTTTAAAAGACTTTGATATTTCAACATAATCCTAAATATTGCAAAATATAGCAAGAGGAGCTGAATTCTTAGAATAGGGTCAAATTCAAATAACTTCTATAATTACCATTAGCACAGTGAATTAAAGTTTCAAAGTAAATTTATCTGCTTTTGTTCCAGAACTGAGCTCTAGAGTAATGTCTAAAAAATCCTGTTTAACTTTTAGTGATTTGTTTGCATGACTCCTCATGCTACTTGACATTTGAGTATCCATAATATGGATAATATCCTATGCAGATGGATATCTTGTTTTCTCTTCTCTTCTAAAATACTTTTCACTACTATTAAGATGTGACATTTGCCATATACAACTGTCATGGTGCTTATTGATAAAGTAAGGAAATGTGTTATGAAATTAATCTTTGATTAGTTCATAAAATATTTTACCATGGTAACAACAATACAATAATAAATGCTAAATAAGGTTTTATAGAAATTCCAATATCATTGCCATTGTATTGTTATAATAACAGAAGTTGCTTTCCAAGTTGGACATACTTTCATTTTCTGATATCCCACATAAATAAAGTTACTAGGTGACTTAACATATAGAGTGTGGAAAAGTTAGGAAGGCCCAAGTTCAAATCCTAGTTGACCTATGAAATGAGGGAAATTACAATCTCTATTAGTTTTCTAAAAATTAAGGTAATAATATTATCTATTTCACCAGGTTTTTGTGAAAATCAATTGATATTTTATATGCATACACATACATAATATATTTTTTAAAATTAAAATTCCATGAAATATTAGTTATTGCTGCATGATAATCTTTAAACAACTATAGAGTTAATTGGAATGGGTCATTAGTTTTGTTTATGCTAGAGGGATGGCATTTTTCTTTTACCCTTTAAAAACCTATAAGAAACATTTGTGTACTTTTATTTAATTCCATTTTACATATATTCTAAAATGGTGATTTAAAAACAAAACCTTGATAAGGCAGCATATGGTAAAATCCCCCATAATACAAAAATGGAGTATAAAGACTTGGGTTTGAGATATCTGAAAATAACTTCTGTTCTATGTTACCTGAATAGTCAGTCTCAATTTCTCTGAGCCTTAATTTCCTTTTCTATAAGATAGGCACAATAATATCTGCACACTTTACCTCACAAAATTATTGTGAGAATCAAATAAGATAATGTGCCTAAAACAATCAGTAACCATTAAGAACCACATAAGTACAAGGTCAATTATTAGGACCTGTGATAATACTATATTCTTGATCCTTGTTATCTTTGGTACTTACAAGAATATTACTACAAGTTTTGGATAAAATTGAGTGTATTTTGAGTAGGACAGCCTGGATAATGGAAAGCCTGATTGAGTGAAACAACTGTGCTAATAACTATAGTTAACTAACTGTAGTTAACCTAGAAAAGAGAAGTCTTAGTAGTTCCATAATAACAATATTGAAGTTTTTGAAGGTCTGTCACGTGAAAGAAAGTTGGGATTTATTCTATTCAGTTTGAGAAGGTAGAATCAGGAACAAGGGGTGACAATTGCAGGAAAACATTTAGGCTTCATGGGAAGAATATCTTTCAAAAATTTAGAATTGGAAAAAAAAATTCTGAAATTGTCTTGAAAAGTAATAGATTACTCCTCCTTTTTCCATCACTGCTCTTTCAGAAGAATCTAAATAGCCTTCTTTCAATGTCATTGAAAACACATTTGGTTAAGAATGGATTGGATTTGGTTACTTCTTTGTTTGATTGTGGGTTTTCATCTTTATTCTTTCAATCGGTACAAATTGCAACACTCCGTGGCTTAATAAATAATTTCATGGGTTCATGTGACCATATGTCTATACATAGACACACACACACACATGCTCATTCACACAAATGTACAGATAAAAAAATTATCTAGTAGCAAACTCTAATGTTGGAATTGTTATAATTTTGGTAATAGTGATAATGCAAAATCCAGCGTAAACTCTAGCCAATTTTCAAAAGTCAACTTTAGCAGTCCCTTAGCTCACATTTCTCTCTGTCTGTAACTCTAATTAAATGTAGTTTTTTTATGATTTCATATACAAAGAAATTTTTCTTGCATAATTTTTTAAGTTATCTTATTGCCACCATTAAAATGTAAACTTTAAAATCAGGGAATATGCCTATTTCCTGTATATCTACCCACAATGAGGACTCAGTAGCTTGTTGACTTATTATATGACTGAAATCTTCCATGAAAACCTATCCCATTAGAGATGGAAAGAATCTTTTAAATATCAACTACTTTTTAGTCATTATTATAAATGACTCTAAAATTTATACCTATTTTGTATTTTTCCATTCCTTTCTGTGTGATATCCATTTCCTTTTCTTCACAAACTGTTGTGTTCCATGTCTCCCAATGAAATAACAATGTCACTAGAATATTGCTGTTTTTAAAAATGGACTTTTATATCGGGGAAATCAGTAACTTCTAATAAAGAAATATTTTTCAAAGAAAATAAATTAGGCATAAAAATGCTATTAGGGAAACAGATGGCTAGAAAGGAAGATGGGCTCATCACATGACAATGACAACAATTACTAGTTGACTATCTGACTACTCCAGTGGATATAATCATAAAGTTAGAAGAAAGTTCTCCAATCCATTGGATGGGTTTCCTAGGTTGAATTGAGCAAGGACACGGATTCCCATAGGTTTGTATAGAAGGGCTAAACTTTTGCATCATGGAGATTACAGCAAAATCAGCAAAAAGCATAACTCAATTTGCATATTTGGTTTAAACATCAGTAGTGAGAAAAAATAGTTTATAAAAAAGAAAACTTAGTGTTTCTGAGTATTACTTTGAATGAAACATACTCTCATGACAGGAAGATTAAGCTGTACTGAGCTGCTAATGCCAGCCGTTGATCCCGTGGGCAAAGTGTTGTTGCTTATCATCTCAACTTAGCTACTGACCCTTTGGGGAAAATAAAAATCTCATCACCACAATAAAATACCATGCTAGTTAGTCAACTGGGAACTCATGAAGTTGTGAGTGTTTTAATTATGCAGCAGGTATAAAACTACAGTGGTAGATGTGGCCTGGTATAATGCAGAGATAGTGCAAAGCAGGAACAGGTCATCGCATCTTAATTGCCTGTAGCTCCTGTAAACATCCCACTTCTCGGTAATCATTCCTATTTGATGGTTGCTTAATTATGCTTCCTCTCTGTGGGGAACCTTAGTTCTGGGAAGTTGTCTAAGATTCTGGGAAGCCAACTAGGTTGAGGAAGAATAACAAAGTTAATACACACCATGACTAACATGGCTTTTGTGTTCTCTCAATCTCTGCCTCAGTGATGACATATTATCTCTTTGATGAGGGGCATTAATTTCTTCAGACCACCAGGGTTCCAAGTTGAATGGTACTGTGTGATAAGGAGTTGCTTAGTAAGCATGGGGTTATTTCATGTGTAAATGCTTGGTTTCCCCAGGTACTTGAGGGAAGGAACTGTTTTCACTTTTTTTGTGTGTCACTATTCCCCAAATCCCATTATGCTGTTGTATTACAGAAGGGCATAATAAATTTCAACATACTGAATAATCTAGAGCAAGGAAGGATTTGGCTGAATGAATTGAAGCTACATTTTCCTTTCTTGATCTGTCTTGTTTTGTTTTGTTTTTTATTAAACGTTTTTATTTTCAAAACATATGCATAGATAATTTTCAAAATTAACCCTTGCAAAACCTTGTGTTTCATTTTTTTTTTCCTCTCCTTCCCCCCTCCCCCAATTTCTCCCCTACAGGTAATCCAATGTATGTTAAATATATACAATTCTTCTATACATATTTCCACAAATTACCATACTGCACAAGAAAAATCAGATCAAAAAAGGAAAAAAAAAAACGAGAAAGAAAACAAAATGCAATCAAACAACAGCAAAAAGAGTGAAAATGCTATGTTGTGTTCCACTACACCATTTCCATAGTTCTCTTTCTGGGTGCAGATGGCTCTCTTCATCACAGGATCATTGAAACTAACCTGAATCACCTCACTATTGAAAAGAGTCATATCTGTCAAAATTGATCACCATGTAATCTTGCGGTTGTTGTGTACATTCATCTCCTGGTTCTATTCACTTCACTTAGCATCAGTTCATATAAGTCTCTCCTGGCCGCTCTAAAATCATCCTACTGTTAATCTGTCATCTTACACCTTATTGATGTTTGATTCCTTTGATTTACCTGACTTGTAGTAGTGGTAAAAATTTGGGAGCAAGTCTAGCAATACTTATCCTTAAAATAGATAGATAGATAGACAGACAGACAGACTGACAGACAGACAGATAGATAGCAGTTATTGAGAATGGCTGTAATACTATCTTAGAATCATATTGGGGTTGAAAAGGATGTTAAAGCTCATCTTAAAAATGAAAAAAATGGAAGCCCAGAGGAGTCAGATAAGATTATAGGTACAAAAATAGACAAAATCAGAGAAGCCATCTAGTGCAATCCCTTCATTTATGGGTGATGAAATTGAGGTGCAGAGATAAAAAGAATTTTCCAATACTCACCTAGCCAGCAAGTAGAAGAGCTGAAATTCATACCTAAGTCCAAAGCCAGTAGTCTTTCCACTATGTTATACTAGGTAAAGTAATTTTCCCACAGGCACTTGAAACAGTTAGTGATAGAACTAGACCCTAGGCTTCTTTAATGTTGCTGCCCTACCCCTCCTGTTATGGTAGGATGTCATTAGAGAACCTGAACATTTGAAAATATTTTGGCAGAAGGAGACCCTGTGCTCCAAATATGGACTTTGAAAAATTTCTTCCAGATAACTTTTTATTGGGAGCTTTCTGAGTGAATACTGGGCAAAAGGTCACTTCAAATTTGCTTAAAGAAAAGAATTCTCTTTTCCTCTCATCAGTATCTTGTAAAATAGTATCCCTATCCTTCCTAAATAGAGCTTTTTTTTATTTTAAAATGTATATTCCTCTCCCCCACAAAAAAGGTAAGTTCTGAAGTTATCTGAATGAAATGTCACCCTTTAAAGATTTTAAATAAACCTGGTCACCAACATTTTACCTTAGTGATTCTTTTTTTGTCTTTACCCAAGTGCTTCAGCTGATAAGCCTTAACAGCAATGTGAAATAGTCCTTCCTAGGACTAAGTATATACACCATGCCTAAAATCTCAATGGAGGGTGTGGTTAATTCTTTGCCAGAGTTCCAAATTCTAATGCAGAAGAAAATTAAAATATTGGTGCTTTTCCAAAGAAAACATGATGAGGAGGAAGCATTGGAACAATTTTAGTGGGAAACATCATTTTAACAGAACAGTGTCATTTTTGTAGATATATGTCATGTATTCCCAGTGGGCCTTTCCTGAGTTAATTACACAGAGTTCTGCAAACCATTTTCAATAACAGAATATACTCTGAATATTTCAAATGACTATTCACTGTCTTTGACAAATATTTGTCTCATGTACTGAATTTTAATCTCTCTGACATCTCACCATGATGTTAGAAATGGGAGGACCACACCCTTTCTAAATGAATATGTCAGTTTCTTGGCTTGTAGGCCACTTGACTGATTGTTATATTCCATAATGTTCGAGCAATCAAATAGAAGTGAATTTTCCAGTATATTGTATTATGTTATGAAAAATTTCTGACAATCACAGAGACATACTAATATCATTATATTCTTATTTATTTTAGCAATTATGTACTAGTTAAATTATTTGGATGCTAAGTATGTCTGTTTGCATTTACACATTCCAATATAGGTCATTTCATGGTCATATCATGTTTGCTTTTGTATTGTCTATTGAAGGGTTTTATAGACTTTTTTGGAAGATTTTTCTTTTCTACCACAATAATGCTAATAATGGACCTTTTGCAAATATTTAATAGGAGGACTATGATATGAGCAAATATCCTGTATTACCTTTGAACATGAAACCAATCCCACCATTTTTGAATTTGTTCTTCCATGAAAAAACCCAAGAGATAATACTCCAACTAGTATCATTTTAATTTTTATTTATGTATTTGTTGTTAATAAGTATTTATATTCTCTCTTCACTTCTTCCTGCTTTTACTATGGAAAAAAACCAAAGTTGTAATAAATATGCATAGTCAAACAAAAAAAATTCTCATATTGGCCATGTCTTAAAATGAATATCTCATGTTAAAATTAATCTCACTTTACATCCTAAATCTATCTCTTCTCTGTCATGAAATAAGTAGAATATTTCAAAATTTGTCTTCTAGAATTACGGTTGGATATTGCACTGATCTGAATTATGTCTTTCAAAGTTGTTTTATCTTCTGCTTAGTAGTGGCTCTCCTTTCTTCTGGTTTTATTCATAGTGAGAATTTCAATTTATATAATTAAATTCTTCCACTGGTAAGATAGATAATTTATTATGTACTTAATATGCGCCGTGTAATGTGACAAACACTGAGGACAGATACTAGCAATTAATCCAATTTTATAAACATTTAGTAAGCCTCTTCAATGTTTAGTCACTGGCAAGATATAGATCAGAACAACTGGAGAAGAGAGAGGAGAAAATAGAAAGGAGAGAAACAGAGACAGAGGAGTGTTGGCACTTGAACACTTGGGTACCCATTTGGTCCTTCTACTACTACTCATAGAGGTTATTTGTACTCCATGACATCAGGGAAATGATGTATTAAATCCAAATCACTCTGGTTCTCACTGACCAACAACAGGTCCCAACTCAAGCTCCAAGTAATTGTTGTTTGAATGCTGATTGGCTCAGAGTGAATGTAAATAGCCATTATATCTGTTTTGACAAAAAAAAAAAAAAAAAAACCTTGAGAATCTTTCCCTCCAGATTGATTTTTTTCTTTTTTTTTTCTCTTTTCTTTTTTTTACAAGGCAAGCAAGTCCATTCTTAGCTTCATTTCTTACCTAATCTCAATCACTGCATGCTTCAGTCAAACTGAGGTAGAGTAACAGATGCACAGTGAAGTGATAGTTTAAAGAAATTTCTTTCCTCAGGGGGCTTGCTTTCTTTGTTCTTCCCTTCCTCCCTTCCTCTCTTTCTCTCTTTCTCTCCTCTCATTCTCTTTTTCTTTCTCTTTTTTTCTTTCTTTATTTTTTCCTTCTTTCTTTCTTTCTTTTCATGTATTTTAACTTTTAAAATAGGCGTTTCTATATAAATCTTGTGGGAAGAGCAAAAGGAAAAATCCACAGGAGAAGGGAAAAAAGCAGAAAAAAAAGTGAACATAGCATGTATTGATTTACATTAAGTCTCCATAGTTTTCTTTCTGGATGCAGATGCCATTTTCTGTTCAAAGTCTATTGGGTTTGCCTTGGATCACTGAACCACTGAGAAGAATCAAGTCTTTCATAATTCACTATTGTACATTCTTGCTATTATTGTGTACAATATATTCCTGTTTCTGCTTATTTCACTCAGCATTAATTAGTTCATGTAAATCTTTTCAGGCCTTTCTAAAATCAGCTTGTTTATCATTTTTAGAAAACAATAATATTCCATTATCTTCACATACCACAACTTATTCAGCCATTCCCCAATTGATGAGGATCTACTCATTTTCCAATTCTTTGCTACCACAAAAAAAGAGCCATGTCACAGTTTTATAGTTCTTTGGGTATAATTTTGCATTTTTCTCCAGAATGGTTAGATTATTTTTTTTTCTAGTTGTATAAAATAATTTTGGCAGCTTGATAGGGGCTTACTTTCTAATAAAATAGCATTTTGTTTAGATAACTGGGAAATTATGTGGAGCCTAGTTCTAAACAACATAAGATGAAAATTGACTACTCAGAGTTTGATGTTGGTGGGGCAAACTAAGAGTTTTTGCTGTAAGTATGGCAAAGTGGAAGGTTGTGATTGAGGGCAAGCAACATTGTATGGAAACCATTGGAAATAAAAAATTCTCATTTCGTTTAGTTAAAGTAAAAAAGGCTCATACTATTTCACTCTCAGAGATGGGTAGTTAATCTTTGGTGTATGTGTGTTTGTGTGTGTGTGTTTCCTTTTCACATCTATATCTATTAACCCATTTTCTAACTTATCATTTAACTGGTAGGATCCACTGAGCCAACTATTCACAGTAGTCAAAAATTTAACTGAATGAAGCTCTGACATACTGTGCTGCTGTATTTCATTCTACATATGTAAACCAGGATGATTCATTCTCCTTTACTTTCATTGCATGTTATATATGAGCCACTCAAAAATTAAAGAGAAGGGAATATGTCATTCTGCCCATCTTTGCCTGTAAACTATGTTTTTTTGTTGGTCAGCATTCTGACAGTTATAATTTTGCTTATACACACATACACACACACACACACACATACACACATATATACATATAAATATTCAAAAATTCAACATCCCCCAAAATTGCATTTAGAATCTAAAGACTTGACCTGGATTTTTATTCTGGCTTTATAACATACAACCTATAGCCATGGCTAAATTTGAGTCAGAACTCACATATTTATAGTGTTTTAAGTTTTACTCTCATCATCTTCCTTTATAGATGAGACTATTAAAGTTCAGACTGATTCAGTTAATAACTGGAAAAGATAAGATTTGAACAAAGCTTTCCTACCTTGAAGTAAATCCCAGTCACTATATCACATTGCTACTAATGCTGTCTGGCCTAGCTTGGTACCCTTATGGGTGACATTAAATGTTGGAACTATATATTGAGTCCTTCTAATTATGAAATTCTATACTTTGTGTGAAACACCTTAATTAGAATGATGTTTTCATTCATTATACAAGACTCTAGTTAGCAACCATCAAGCTCTCAACCACCATATGGCTATAAAAATGATGACTTCAGAATAAGACCACATCTGTAAATACTTTTTTCTCTTTTAAATACCATTAAAAACATTTCTTTATAAGCTTAAAAGTATTTAAAGGAGGACAATCTAGTGGACTAAATGATCTCAAGTTCCCATCATATCCAAAAAACCTGGGAAGTTTAGCCTGGTGAAGAGAAAATTTTGGTGTGGTTATAATAGCTTCATTTAACAGAAGTAGTATTGGAGATAATCACATTCAAGGATTAATTGAAAAGAAACAAAACCTGGGGATTTTTAGCCTGCAGAAAATAAAATTAGCAGAAGCATGATAACTGTCTTTCAGAATTTAATGACTATCATGTAGAAAGCAGATTATATCTATTATACCTTCATTTAAAGAGAAGTAGGAACAATGGGCAGAAAGGCCAATGAGGCAAATTTCCTTTGAATATAATGAAATCTTTCATAACAATTAGAAGTATCCCAAAATGGAATGTGTTGCTTAAGGAAGTAGTCAGTTTTCTCTGACTGGAGATCTTAATGCTATGACAGGATGGTTATTTCCTGGGGATTTTATAAATGTAGATCTCCATCACATACAAGTGATTTCAAATTATCTTTGAGAGCCCCTCCACTCTGAGATTTTGTGATTTTTATAACTTGTATTAATACTTAGAATCAATTTTTGCCAGTTAGAAAATAAAAGGATTAAGGGTACTATTTTTCTAATATCATCAAAAGGAACAATACCAATCTAATTCTGAGATTGTTCAGCAGTTTAGATATTGTGGAAATGATGCCTAACAAATAATTTGCTCCTCAAGTTTTGAATCTTAACTTTTTAGTTAATTGAAAAAAATTAAAACAAAATATATTTTGCCAATGAAATAATTTGCTCCCACAGTCTTGAATCTGAGCTTTTTAATTAATTGAAACCTTGGTTTTTAGCAAAGCATACTTTGATTTACTTTGAGTTTTGACAGAGATACTGCATTTGCCCAAGTGACCTTTTCTGTTTGAATTCCATTGCTGCCCTACTTCATGCAGGTAAAGGACTTTTGTTATAAGCTTCAGATTGTTTAAGCTTTGTAAGACTGCCACCTAAAAAGACAATGTCAAAATCAGCAATGATGCATAGAAAAAACTTAATCCAGCTGTGTAGCCATAGAAAGAAATGGCTAAAATATGCATCAATGAAAGCAGAATTGGAAAAATCAGTTAAAATAATGGTACCTTTCAGTCAAGTCTCATATTCTTTGTGAAGCAATTTTATCATGATGATTCCAGGTTCCTCCACATGAAATCACTTACCTACATTCATTGAAAGAAAAGCCAACTGCACATAAAGTAGGACCTTAGTTGCATCGTGTATATTTTTTCATTTTTTTACCAGGCCTTTGATTGTATGCTTTGTCATGCTTTTTTTTTTTTAAATAGGGACCTTCAAAATGCAAATTTTATATAATGATGAGTTAGATGTTTGTTGTTGTTGGAAACTCATCATCCCGTTTCCTCTAATTATTAAAAATCTTTAGCATAATTTTCTAAGACAATCCAATAATACAACTAATGAGAAATACATAGGGGGAAAGTAGAGGACATAAGATAGTGCCTTGGATGATACCAATGGTTAGTGAACAATGCTAGATGAAATCTTCCAAAAGAAGCTGTAAATGAAGAAAACCAGGAGAAAGAAATTTTAGGAAAACATAAAGAAAAGAGGATATTCAAGAGAAGCTTATTAAAGATTGAAGATATATAAAGAAATATGGATATTTAGAGGGAAATTAGATTAGTAATTAAGAAATTATTAGTGACTTTGGACAGGGCAACTTCAGTCAAAACGATGATATAAAATCCAAACTGCCAAAGAGTTCAGAAACAAATGTAAGAAAAAGAAGCAGAGGCACTAAATATAGCTTTCTTCAAAGAGTTTAGCTGACAAAGAGAGATAGTGTATATTTTATATTATGTGAGATTGAATTAGACTCTCCAATTCTAAATTGCATGACTAGATGATTCTGAGATTCTAATCAGTAAGAAGAAAATGATCAAAGGGTAAAAACCTTTTTCTTTTTTTGTTGTGATTGTCATTCCTCCTTCTCTTTTTCTCTTTAGTGTAAGGCCTAGTAGGTTACTGTTGACAGGTTTAAACCTTTTGAATAGGATCATTAATGGAGTCGAAAAGACTTAAAGGAACTAACTATAGCAGAAATCCAAATGAAAAGCATCCAAGTATGACACTGAGGGAAAACTTAATCTTTTGTGTTTTTAATTCCCTCACTCACTCTCTTACTCTTTTATTCTCTCTTTCTCATCTTAATATGGTTGTGCTGATACTGATAGCATACTGGAAGGACAGGCCTTGTTAACCATATTAATGTTAGTAACTTCACACACTGTCACAAAATTAATTGTGTATGTAAATTGGAAAACAGCAATAATGGCCTAGTAGACGAAGCACTAGCCTCTCACATTTGGGGTCACTCTAAATCTAACCCAAGGTTTTAACCACAATTAGTTTAGTGGTTTGGGGTTATTACCTGCCAGGCAGTAGTTCTCCATTAGAATGAATATAAGGCACATAATTTATCACAATTAGGCCTAATTGGCAATCTAAGTCTTTGCTCAGTAGAAGCCAAGAACTGAGACAGCAATTCTCATCACAGCACCCAAAAAGGACATTTAAAAAAAAGCAGTTTGCTATGTTCAGTGATGAATGGTGATGTTGTCTAATCTCACTTTTAAAAGACTCATACCACTTTAACATATTTAACATGTATTGGTCAATCTGCCATCTAGGGGAGGGGGTGGGGGAAAGGAGAGGGAAATGAGCTAGATTACTTATCAATGATAACAAATAACTGTTTGACCTTCCATAAATCACAAAATTTCTCTTGATCTCAGTTTATTCATTTTCAAGTCTTTAATGGTTCTATTTTTATGTGGTCATACTCAATATGATATCCTACCTGTGGAATAACTTCAATAACTTGTCACATATTGCATTCAAATTATCTCCACTTCTATCTATATACTATAATGGACCTATAAGCAAAATAATATAAGTGATATTGCATAGTTCAGAATCAGATGACAAAGCAAGTGTCTAAGTAGGAAGTTTCAGGAACATGCATACCTGTATATGCAAAGTATTCTTTTTAAACTGTTACATTTCTTCTCAATTATAGATAAAGTCTTAAAAAAGATTATAAAACATCCTCAGTTAATTTTTGTTATAGATGATAAAATATTTTAGGAGCCCCTGGTTGAATAATATTGCACACATTAAGTAAATAGATTGATTTCCAGCTGTAGCTTAAAAGGTGAAATTTCAATTAAGCAAGACAAATTGGACTGATTTCTTTCCAGAGCTATTGGGCAAAATTGTGAAATCCTCTGAGTGCTAGTAAATGCAGTGAATTTTTTCAGTGTTGTTAAAATCAAAGGCCATAAACCTTTGATTCACAATGACTAAAAATGTACTCAGAGAATTACCTTGGGATACCAATGGCTAATTATTCTTCATTAAGGCATTAGCAATGAGTAGGAAGAGAAAAATGCAGGGTTTCATGGATTGGCTTACAGGAACAAAAAGACTTGAGGAATGTTTATGGCCAATGACTTGCATCTTTGCTATTTAGTGGGACTGATTTTTTTTTTCCTTAGGATTTGAAACAAATATACTCTTTCAATACCACCTCATTGCTTTTCTTTCTTTTTTTTTTTAATTTAATTTTTATTTAATAATTACTTTATATTGACACTCGTTTCTGTTCCGATTTTTTTTCCCTCCCTCCCTCCACCCCCTCCCCTAGATGGCAAGCAGTCCTTTATATGTTGGCTATGTTGCAGTATATCCTAGATACAATATATGTTTGCAGAACCGAACAGTTCTCTTGTTGCATAGGGAGAATTGGATTCAGAAGGTATAAATAACCCGGGAAGAAAAACAAAAATGCAGATAGTTCACATTCATTTCCCAGTGTTCTTTCTTTGGGTGTAGCTGCTTTTGTCCCTCATTTATCAATTGAAACACAGGTCTCTTTGTCAAAGAAATCCACTTCCATCAAAATATGTCCTCATACAATATCGTTGTCGAAGTGTATAATGATCTCCTGGTTCTGCTCATTTCACTTAGCATCAGTTCATGTAAGTCTCGCCAGTCCTCTCTGTATTCATCCTGCTGGTCATTTCTTACAGAACAATAATATTCCATAACATTCATATACCACAATTTACCCAGCCATTCTCCAATTGATGGGCATCCATTCATTTTCCAGTTTCTAGCCACTACAAACAGGGCTGCCACAAACATTTTGGCACATACAGGTCCCTTTCCCTTCTTTAGTATTTCTTTGGGATATAAGCCCAATAGAAACACTGCTGGATCAAAGGGTATGCACAATTTGATAATTTTTTGGGCATAATTCCAGATTGCTCTCCAGAATGGTTGGATTCGTTCAGAACTCCACCAACAATGCATCAGTGTCCCAGTTTTCCCGCATCCCCTCCAACATTCATCATTATTTTTTCCTGTCATCTTAGCCAATCTGACAGGTGTGTAGTGGTATCTCAGAGTTGTCTTAATTTGCATTTCTCTGATCAATAATGATTTGGAACACTCTTTCATATGAGTGGTAATAGTTTCAATTTCATCCTCTGAAAATTGTCTGTTCATATCCTTTGACCATTTATCAATTGGAGAATGGCTTGATTTCTTATAAATTTGAGTCAGTTCTCTATATATTTTGGAAATGAGGCCTTTATCAGAACCTTTAACTGTGAAAATGTTTTCCCAGTTTGTTGCTTCCCTTCTAATCTTGTTTGCATTAGTTTTATTTGTACAAAGGCTTTTTAATTTGATGTAATCAAAATTTTCTATTTGTGATCAGTAATGGTCTCTAGTTCATCTTTGGTCACAAATTTCTTTCTCCTCCACAAGTCTGAGAGATAAACTATTCTATGTTCCTCTAATTTATTTATAATCTCGTTCTTCATGCCTAGGTCATAGACCCATTTTGAACTTATCTTGGTATATGGTGTTAAGTGTGGGTCCATGCCTAATTTCTGCCATACTAATTTCCAATTATCCCAGCAGTTTTTATCAAATAATGAATTCTTTTCCCAGAAGTTAGGGGCTTTGGGTTTGTCAAACACTAGATTGCTATAGTTGACTATTCTGTCTTGTGAACCTAGCCTTTTCCACTGATCCACTAATCTATTTCTTAGCCAATACCAAATGGTTTTGGTGACTGCTGCTTTATAATATAATTTTAGATCAGGTACAGCTAGGCCACCTTCATTTGATTTTTTTTTCATTAATTCCCTTGAGATTCTCGACTTTTTATTGTTCCATATGAATTTTGTTGTTATTTTTTCTAGATCAATAAAATATTTTCTTGGAAGTCTGATTGGTATAGCACTAAATAAATAGATTAGTTTAGGGAGTATTGTCATCTTTATTATGTTCGCTCGGCCGATCCAAGAGCACTTAATATTTTTCCAATTATTTAAGTCTGACTTTATTTGTGTGGAGACTTTTTTATAATTTTGCTCATATAATTCCTGACTTTCCTTTGGTAGATAGATTCCCAAATATTTTATGGTATCAACAGTTATTCTGAATGGAATTTCTCTTTGTATCTCTTGCTGTTGGGTTTTGTTGGTGATGTATAAAAATGCTGAGGATTTATGGGGATTTATTTTGTAGCCAGCTACTTTGCTAAAATTATGAATTATTTCTAATAGCTTTTTAGTAGAATCTCTGGGGTTCTCTAGGTATACCATCATATCATCTGCAAAGAGTGATAGTTTGGTTTCCTCATTGCCTACTCTAATTCCTTTTATATCTTTCTCGACTCTTATTGCCGAGGCTAGTGTTTCTAATACGATATTAAATAATAATGGTGATAGTGGGCAACCTTGCTTCACTCCAGATCTTACTGGGAAAGGTTCCAGTTTTTCCCCATTGCATATGATGCTTACTGATGGTTTTAAATATATGCTCCTGACTATTTTAAGGAAAAGTCCATTTATTCCTATGCTCTCAAGTGTTTTTATTAGGAATGGATGTTGGATTTTATCAAATGCTTTTTCTGCATCTATTGAGATGATCATATGGTTTTTGTTTGTTTGGTTATTGATATAGTCAATTATGCTAATAGTTTTCCTAATATTGAACCAGCCCTGCATTCCTGGTATAAATCCTACTTAGTCATAGTGTATTATCCTGGTGACGATTTTCTGTAATCTTTTTGCTAATATTTTATTTAAGATTTTAGCATCAATATTCATTAGGGAGATTGGTCTATAATTTTCTTTCTCTGTTTTCAGCCTACCTGGTTTAGGTATCAGTACCATGTCTGTGTCATAAAAGGAGTTTGGTAGGACTCCTTCAATCCCTATTTTTTCAAATAGTTTATTTAGCATTGGAGTTAATTGTTCTTTAAATGTTTGGTAGAATTCACATGTAAATCCATCTGGTCCTGGGGATTTTTTCTTAGGGAGTTGATTGATAGTTTGTTCTATTTCTTTTTCTGAGATGGGACTGTTTAGGATATTTACTTCTTCCTCTGTTAGTTTGGGCAAGCTATATTTTTGGAGGTATTTTTCTATTTCATTTAAGTTGTCGAATTTATTGGCATAAAGTTGGGCAAAGTAACTCCTAATTATTGCTCTAATTTCCTCTTCGTTAGTGGCGAGCTCTCCCTTTTCATTTTTAAGACTAACAATTTGATTTTCCTCTTTCCTTTTTTTGAATCAGATTTACTAAGGATTTGTCTATTTTGTTGGTTTTTTCATAGAACCAACTCTTAGTTTTATTAATTAATTCAATAGTATTTTTACTTTCAATTTTATTGATCTCTCCTTTTATTTTTAGAATTTCAAGTTTAGTGTTTGACTGGGGGGTTTTAATTTGTTCCTTTTCTAGCATTTTTAGTTGCAAACCCAATTCATTGACCTTCTCTTTCTCTATTTTATACAAATAGGCCTCTAGAGATATGAAATTTCCCCTTATTACCGCTTTGGCTGCATCCCATACATTTTGGTATGATGTCTCATTATTATCATTTTCTTGGGTGAAGTTATTAATTATGTCTATGATTTGCTGTTTCACCCAATCATTCTTTAGTATGAGATTATTTAGTTTCCAATTATTTTTTGGTCTACTTCCCCCTGGTTTTTTTGTTGAATGTAATTTTCATTGCATCATGGTCTGAAAAGGATGCATTTACTATTTCTGCCTTACTGCATTTGAGTTTGAGGTTTTTATGTCCTAATATATGGTCAATTTTTGTATAGGTTCCATGAACTGCTGAAAAGAAAGTGTATTCCTTTCTGTCTCCATTACATTTTCTCCAGAGATCTATCATATCTAACTTTTCTAGTATTCTATTTACCTCTTTGACTTCTTTCTTATTTATTTTGTGGTTTGATTTATCTAATTCTGAGAGTGCAAGGTTAAGATCTCCCACTATTATAGTTTTACTGTCTATTTCTTCTTGCAGCTCTCTTAATTTCTCTTTCAAGAATTTAGATGCTACACCACTTGGTGCATATATGTTTAATATAGATAGTGCTTCATTATCCATGCTACCCTTTAGCAAGATATAGTGCCCTTCCTTATCTCTTTTAATTAGATCAATTTTTGCTTTAGCTTGATCTGAGATCAGGATGGCTACCCCTGCTTTTTTGACTTCACCTGAAGCATAGTAGATTTTGCTCCAACTTTTTACCTTTAACTTGCATGTATCTCCCCGCTTCAGGTGTGTTTCCTGTAAACAACATATTGTAGGATTCTGGCTTTTAATCCATTCTGCTAACCGCTTCCTCTTTATGGGGAATTTATCCCGTTCACATTTATGATTAGAATGACCAATTCTGTATTACTTGCCATCTTGTTAACCTCGATTTATGCTTTTCTTCCTTCTTTCCCCTTTCCCCTCTTCCCAGTATTAAGCTTGTGAGCACCCCTTGCTTCTCACAGCCCTCCCTTGTGGGATACTTGGGATACTGGGATACTTGTTTAGTATCCCTCCCCCTGCCTTAGAGTTCCTCCCCCTATCTTACCCCTTTTCCTCCCAGTTTCCGTATTCCCTTCCACTTAGCTTATTCCTTCCCTTTTCACTTTTCCCTTCTCACTTTTCAATGAAGTGGGAGAAGTTTCACCATAGATTGAATATGTCTTAAGATTTTTCACTTAAAGCCAATTCTTAAGGCAGTAAGATACCCACTATATTCATCCCCCTCCATTCTTTCTCTCAGATATAATAGGTTTCCTATGCCTCTTCATGAGATGTACTACCCCCACTTTACCCTTTTTCTGGTACAATGTCCTTTCCACATCAATTTCTAGAACAAGGTATACATGTATTCTTTATACATCTATATAGTCAAAATATAGTTCCCAAGATTAATCTTTACCTTTTTAGATTTCTCTTGAGTTCTATATTTGTAGATCAAACTTTTTGTTAAGTTCTGGCTTTTCATCAGAAATAGATGAAATTCGCTTACTTCGTTGAATGTCCATCTTCTTCCCTGGAAAAAGATGCTCATTCTCGCTGGGTAAGTTATTTTTGGTTGCATACCAAGTTCCTTAGCCTTTCGGAATATCATATTCCAGGCCCTTCGATCTTTTAATGTGGATGCTGCCAGATCCTGGGTGATCCTTATTGTGGCTCCTTGATACTTGAATTGTGTTTTTCTAGCCGCTTGCAGTATTTTTTCCTTCATCTGAGGGTTCTGGCATTTGGCCACTATATTCCTTGGTGTTTTGATTTTAGGATCCCTTTCAGTGGGTGATCGATGAATCCTTTCAATGTTTATTTTTTCCTCTGTTCCTATGACTTCTGGGCAGTTCTCTTTGATAATTTCCTGGAAAATAGTGTCCAGGCTCTTTTTTTCATCATGTTTTTCTGGAAGTCCAATGATTCTCAGATTGTCTCTCCTGGATCTGTTTTCCAGGTCTGTTGTCTTCCCCAGAAGGTATTTCACATTCTTTTCCATTGTTTGATTTTTTTGGATTTGCTTGACTGATTCTTCTTGTCTCCTCGAGTCATTCAATTCCACTTGTTCAATTCTGATTTTCAGTGAAGTATTTTCTTCACTCACTTTTTAAAAATCTTTTTCTAATTGTCCCATTGAGTTTTTTTGTTCTGTGGAATTTTTTTTCCATTTCGCCAATTTTGTTTTTTAGAGAGCTGTTTTCTGTTTCCAGTTCACTAATCCTATTTTTTCAAGGATTTTACTTCTTTATCCACTCTCTCTTTAACTTTCTCCAGGCTCTTTTGCCAAGCCTCCCTCTCCTTTTGCCAAGCCTCCCTCTGCTTTTCCCATTTTTCTTCTAGCTCCCTTGTGAGAGCCTTTTTAATCACTTCTATGAGGTTCATCTGTGCTGAGGAACAGATGATCTCCTCTTTTGGGGATTCACCTGGGGACTGTCTGTTTTTAGTCTCCTCAGGATTTAGAGTCTGCTCTCTATCTGTATAGAAGCTGTCAAGGGTTAAAGTCCTCTTCAGCTTCTTGCTCATTCTGTCTAATAATCAGAGACAAACTACCAAAGAAAAACAGAAAAAACTGGAGTCTTTCTTTGGGGGAGGGGCTGGGTATGTTATTGAGCTTCCTCTACAGACTGCAGGAGGCAGCAGTGAGGCACTAGCAGGACTGTGTTGCGCGTGCGCTCTGAGATCCCAGAGCGTGCTGAGTCACTGTGGGGGGGAAAGGAGGGGCCGGCCAGGTCCCGAGAGACTCTAGCTGTTTGGGGTTGTATTCTTCATCCCCGGTGTTTTTAGCTTCTCTGCTGGGCTGCTGACTTGCTGCCGGAGCAAAGTATCCAAACCTGTAGCGAAGCTCTCCCCACAGAGACGGCTGCGATCACTCCCCACCCCCCTCTCGCTCTGCTCCCGTGCTCTCACTGCCGCTGCCCACCGCCTGCGCCCGATCTAAAACCGTCCCAGCCCTCCAGTAAAGACAGACTTTTCTTGGCGAATCTCCATTATGGCTTCTCTTGGTAACTATATGTGGGTTTTTTTTCAGTCAAGCATTAATTCAGAGGCTTGTAATGAAGTGGATAGTGAGAGAAAGCGTGGAGCTTATGCAGCAGTGAGCCTCCTCTCCGCCATCTTAACCGGAAGACCACCTCATTGCTTTTCAAGAAATCCTGCACTTTTAGTCATCCAAGCTTGAAAATGTTAAACTAAAAATAGATGACCCCTAGATTACACCGAAAGAAAGAAATTGAGAATAAACTTTGTATTATTATTCATTTTTAATTGTATCCATGAATATATCAGGGTTTGGGAAATTCAAGTCTATTATACATTTTTATCAACTAGTACATGAATTGAAGACATTTCAGCAGTTTCAGTCTCAGTATTCATCATTGTCTATTACTTAGATTTCTTAAAGTGAAGGCATGCAATATTTATGTGTCTATGATCACTAGGATAAATCTAAAAATATTTTAATTGCTCATAATGATGGTTATCATTGTTGCCATCACAGTGTTCACTTAAAAATTTTTTGTGTGTCTTTGTTGAATATTTCTTCAACTTTCAGGAAGTGGAGCATATCTCCTCACCTTTTGAATAATTATAATTGATACAGATAGTTGTCTGCTGAAAGAATGAATCTAAAACTAAAATTCTGGAAGGAAAAAAAAAACTTGATTGAAGTATCAGCAAACTGAAGGAAATATGAGTCAGTCAGCACAGTCATATTTCTTGGAATGATGTGGTGCATTTACAGAAAAAGAGGAAATTAAAAATGTAGCACTTACTTATAAGAAATTGACAATTAAAAATACATGAAATCAAACCATTACTTAATACTGTCTAGCAGTAAGGATGGAGCAGGAGATGAGAACATATGCTATTTGGTATTTGGATACAACATCCACAATTGTGGACCTAGGAAAGCTGGTGGTCCTGGCTCTGCCATGGATTATCTTTTAGGCTCAGGGCAAGTCAAAACCTCTTTGGGATTTAGCTTCTTTATTTTGTAAAAGGAGGGCAATAGGCTTGAATGATTTCTAAGATCCCTTCTATTTGTAAAATACATGATTTTATAATTAATCAAAAGTTATACTAAGCAAGATGTCAAGACGCTGAAATGAGAAAATCTTCATGATGCTTTCTAAAAGCTTGTAAGTTTACTTTGTATCAACAAGAGCCAACTTGTTTCATGTATAATAGGTTACTTGCCTCATACTAATCTTTTACATTTCATGGGAAAGACATGGATCCCTAGAATGAAGGTAATATTCACCTAACTTCAGATTCATAGTTAAGCTACCTTTGAAGCTGTTAACATAGATACCTTTCCCTTCCTTAAATAATCTAAGTATTTATAATTTTGCTTTTCCTTGACTTTAATCCTCTGGACACACTTACATATTCTCTGTTCTCCAACTGATAACTAAATGTTAATTTACTCCCCCAGGTCCCTCCCTATCCACTCATTCCTAACTCTTTAGTCACCTACAATTTAGTATATTCTTATCATATCGCTATTAACAGCTTGACGAATTCACCAATGCCTTACATATCTCAAATTTGAATATTATTAGACCTCATTTTCTTTGGTATCAACATATTTGTTCTATTATTGACTACATCCTCCCTCATACCAGCACATTCTTTACTTTGGGTGAGAATATATTATTGTTGTTTTCTCCTACTTCTTTGATGCTACTCCCTTTGTCTTTAATGGTATCCAACTTTTGCACTTTAATATTTTCCAAAGATTCTTTCCTCTTCTCTTCTCTTTACCTATCTTTCCTTGATGATCTCATCTATTCATATTATTTTAATTATATAAATGACTCCCCAAAATTGATCTCTCACTCTCAAGTTCTGTAACAGCTCAGGTCCCCAAATTCTTACTGCCTTCTGGTTAATTCTAATTGATTGTTCTTTTGGCACTTTAATGTTCTCGGTGTTAGAAAATGTAATTTATCTTCCTTCTAACTCCTTAGATTGAAAAAGAAATTTTTTGCCAAAAATATTCATAGTCAAACAAACATATGTCAAATCATCTTTGACAAAAAAAAAAAACATATATTTTAATCTGTACTACAGACCACTATCAAGGGGCAGATAGCATATTTCATCATATTGTATCTAAAAGAGAAGTTTTCAATGGATTGATCAGTAATTAAAATTTTCAAAATTGTTTTCAATTTTGTCATCAAAAAATTCTTTTTTGATTTTGCTCACTTCATTTCACACAATTGTTTGAAAGCATCTTCATCATTTCTTATAGCACCATAGTTCTTCTTTGCTCTAATAAATCATAATTTGTTCAACTTTTCTCTAACTTCTAGGCATCCTCATCATTTCCAATTCCAATGGCCAAAGCAAAACAATTTGCTAGAAATATATTTTTCTACATATGGATACTTTAAATTTTTTTTTTTGGTATCTTTAGACTATGTACCTAGAAGCTGCATTGCTATTATCAAACACTATGCACAAGCTTAATCACTTTGGACGTAGTTTTAAATTGTTTTCCCATTCATAGTTCCCCCTTAATTTGCATTAATTTATTGTGCATTAATTTGCCTGTTTCCCACAGCTCATGCAATATTTATCATAGTCCTTTTTCATCAAATTGGCTAATGTTATGGATGTGCAGTGTAACCTCAGAGTTATTTGACTTTAAATTTCCCTAATTATTAATAGCTTGGACCTTTTTTCATAAGACTACTGACAGTTGAAATTTCTTTCTTAAAAAATACTCTGTTAATTTTCTTGGCTTCGATGAGTACTTCAAATTTTAAATTGTACAAAATGGAACTGTTCATCTCTTACTCTTTCTCACTTCATTTTTCCTGTTTTATTATTTCTCTTATTAGTTCTAGTAACTAGAACATAATATAAACTTTCACTAAATTTTAGTGAATTGAATTGCTTGAATCACTGAATGTCTGGAGCTCATAGATAAATTCACAAGAATTTAGAGCTAAAACCTTTCTTTGAATTGAAATATTATGTATCTTCTTCCTGATTATACAACTTGGGAGTAGCAATGGGATTAGAACCCATTTTTTTTATTCCAGTATAGCATTATTTACTCAGGGAAAAAAAATTAAGTAATGCACTAGGAAATTGTTCCCTTTTATGAGGTCCAATAACTCTAAATAACTTTAAAGTTTCCTTTAAACCCTTTGGTTTTGGTTTATTAATGAAGCTGTTTAGGGTTTTTTTATTGTTGTTGTTTTGTTTTGTTTTTAAGAAGAAACCAGAAAAACCAGAAATGAAAGCTCTGGTGTTTCTCTAGAGTGATGTCACGTTGTCAAAACAATTAATGGATAATTTGTATTTGGTTGTGGGGGGGAGGGGGGTTTGTTGTTGTTTTTATTGAATTAACTTAGTTATCAGTTTAAAGAAAACCATATTGATTTAGCTGAATATATAGAAGCTTATGGAGAAAAGAATCAGAAACTTCATTAAGGCAAAGATTTTGAAAACCATAAATGTTTTTTTTTCAATTTCTAAAATAATTATAACTTTTTATTGACAGAACTCATGCCTGCATATTTTTTTACAACATTATCCCTTGTACTCACTTCTGTTCTGACTTATCCCCTCTCTCCCTCTACCCCCTCCCCCAAATGGCAAGCAGTCCTATAAATGTTAAATCTTATATCTTAGCTATAATATATGTGTTCAGAACCAAACAGCTCTCTTGTTGCACAGGAAGAATTTGATTCAGAAGGTAAAAATAACCCGGGAAGAAAAACAAAAATGCAAACAGTTTACATTCATTTCTCAGTGTTCTTTCTTTGGGTGTAACTGTTTCTGTCCATCATTGATCAATTGAAACTGAGTTAGATCTTCTCTTTGTCAAAGAAATCCACTTCCATCAGAATACATCATCATACAGTATTGTTTTTGAAGTATAAAATGACTTCCTAGTTCTGCTCATTTCACTTAGCATCAGTTCATGTAAATCTCTCCACGCCTCTCTGTATCCGTCCTGCTGGTCATTTTTTACAGAACAATAATGTTTCATAACATTCATATATCACAATTTACCCAACCATTCTCCAATTGATGGGCATCCCTTCCTTTTCTAGTTTTTAGCCACTACAAAGAGGGCTGCCACAAACATTTGGCACATACAGGTCCCTTTCCCTTCTTTAGTATCTGTTTGGGGTATGAGCCCAGTAGTAGCACTGCTGGATCAAAGAGTATGCACAGTTTGATAACTTTTTGGGCATAATTCCATATTGCTCTCCAGAATGGTTGGATTCGTTCACAACTCCACCAACAATGCATCAGTGTCCCATTTTCCCGCATGCCTTCCAACATTCATCATTATTTTTTCCTGTCATCTTAGCCAATCTGACAGGTGTGTAGTGGTATCTCAGAGTTGTCTTAATTTGCATTTCTCTGATCAATAATGATTTGGAACACTCTTTCATATGAGTGGTAATAGTTTCAATCTCATCCTCTGAAAATTGTCTGTTCATATCCTTTGACCATTTATCAATTGGAGAATGGCTTGATTTCTTATAAATTTGAGTCAGTTCTCTATATATTTTGGAAATGAGGCCTTTATCAGAACCTTTAACTGTGAAAATGTTTTCCCAGTTTGTTGCTTCCCTTCTAATCTTGTTTGCATTAGTTTTGTTTGTACAAAGGCTTTTTAATTTGATGTAATCAAAATTTTCTGTTTTGTGATCAGTAGTCACTAGTTCATCTTTGGTCACAAATTTCTTCCTCCTCCACAAGTCTGAGAGATAAACTATCCTATGTTCCTCTAATTTATTTATAATCTTGTTCTTTATGCCATGATCTTATCTTGGTGTATGGTGTTAAGTGTGGGTCCATGACTAATTTCTGCCATACTAATTTCCAGTTTTCCCAGCAGTTTTTGTCAAATAATGAATTCTTATGCCAAAAGTTAGGATCTTTGGGTTTGTCAAACACTAGGTTGCTACAGTTGATTATTTTGTCTTCTGAATCTAACCTATTTCACTGATGAAATAATATATTTCTTAGCCAATACCAAATAGTTTTGGTGACTGCTGCTTTATAAAATAGTTTTAGATCGGGTATAGCTAAGCCACCTTCATTTGATTTTTTTTTTCATTAATTCCCTTGAGATTCTCGACCTTTTGTTCTTCCATATGAATTTTGTTGTTATTTTTTCTATATCATTAAAATAGTTTCTTGGGAGTCTGATTGGTATAGCATAAATAAATAGATTAGTTTAGGGAGTATTGTCATCTTTATTATTTGCTTAGCCTATCCAAGAGCACTTAATATTTTTCCAATTATTTAAATCTGACTTTATTTGTGTGGAAAGTTTTTTGTAATTTTGCTCATATAATTCCTGACTTTCCTTTGGTAGATAGATTCCCAAATATTTTATGCTATTGACAGTTATTTTGAATGGAATTTCTCTTTGTATCTCTTGCGTTGGATTTTGTTGGTGATGTATAAAAATGCTGAGGATTTATGGGGCTTTATTTTGTATCCTGCAACTTTGCTAAAGTTATGAATTGTTTCTAATAGCTTTTTAGTAGAATCTCTGGGGTTCTCCAAGTATACTACCATATCATCTGCAAAGAGTGATAATTTGGTTTCCTCATTATCTACTCTAATTCCTTTAATCTCTTTCTCGACTTTCCCAGTAAGATCTGGGAAAGGTTCCAGTTTTTCCCCATTGCATATGATGCTTACTGACGGTTTTAAATATATGTTCCTGATTATTTTAAGGAAAAGTCCATTTATTCCTATCCTCTCAAGTGTTTTTATAGGAATGGATGTTGGATTTTATCAAATGCTTTTTTTTGCATCTATCGAGATGATCATATGGGAAAACCATAAATGTTAAAGAGACAAACCATTTCACTTGCTTGAAAGTGACTAAATTTTGTTGCTATGGATGTCTTTATCTTACACTAACTCAATACACATAAAATACTTAAGTATTATACTTACTTGGGAACATTATATCTTCTATATTTAGTCAGGCTTATGCCTAATTAAAGATGTTTAATAAATAGATTTCTATACAACTTTATTGCAAAAAGAAAAGCATGTAATTTACTAGAATATTGCACAGTCATTAAAAAATAAATAAAATATATGATCATGGAAGTATTAAATATAGTATTTTGTGATATAATTATTTTAAAGCATAATGTAAAATAACCAAAGCAGTCCTTAACAGGTAGTGTAGTAAATAGATTGGCAAGTTTAATGCCAAGAATACTTGGGTTCAATTGCCTCAACAATTGCTAAACAACCCTGAGCAAGTCATTTAATTGTTCAGATACTCAATTCTGTAAGAGGAGGTAATTGGACCAGTTATTTTCTAAGATCCCTTCAAGCTCTAGAGGTATTATTCTAAGAACTTTTTAAAATAGGAACTCAAGTAGGAAATTTAACAAATATGTGCATAATATGGGTTATTTATCACACTGCTAGAGGAAACTAATACAATATACAGAAAGATATTGCTGTAATAAAATATTAATTCTACTATTACAAATTAATTTTCATAAAGTGATTAAAATTTTTTTAAACATAGTGTATATACTACTTTATTTGATTTTCACAATCAGCCCTATTTTATGAGAGGAATTTGAGTAGGATCAAAAAGATGATTGACTTTTCCTTAGTCAGTGATATATAAATTGACTATTTGTTTTAAAGTTTTCTCTTTTAAATTTTAAGAAAATCTTTATCAATAGAAAGCCCATATTTTTTATAGTCTTATTAGCTTAATTAGCATAAGTATGGCCTGTCAAATAAGATATGATTTCCTACAGTTTCATAAAAATCACAGATTTGAAGGTAAAGAGTTGGGGCTTCCAAAATAGCCCAACCTCTCACAGAGCAGGAACTAATTTCAAATTATCCTCAAGTGTTCATCCTGTTGACAATTGAAAATTGGAATGAAAGTTATTTCAATGCCTCTTAAGAGAACCCAATTCTTGAATAGTTTTAATTATAGAGAATCATTATAATATAGTAATGGAGTGCTAGATATGGGATATACGCTTCATATAGATATATGCTTCTAAAACTCCACAGCTATGTGACCCTGTACAAGATATTTAACTTCTCTGAGGTCAGTTTGTTTATTTGTAAATAAGACATTTGGATGTACTTAAGTGTGATTTTTGGCTCTATATTCCATGATGCTAATTTTTTTTCTTTATATCATATATCAAGCTAAATACTTTGCTCTTCCTTCCATCTTCCATATATATATATATATATATATATATATATAATTTGCCTTCTTGGTCAAATAAACAAGCTTTCTTCCCCACTCTATATTTTGTTCAAATGCAATAGTTACAGTATAAGTAAATTAATATTTCTCTGAAGAACAATACTAAAGTATTCAGATCAACAATAACAAGTATTTAGTCCCCAGAACTTTATGGATGAAGAGCCCTAAGGGAGCCTATTTTCACCTGGGCCAAAAGATGCACACACCCAGATGTTATCTCCACAATCTGATGGATTTATTTGTGTTTTGTTTCCCAGTGACACTGAACATAACACATAAAAGGCAAGCATCTGTCTTGACTCATGAAAGAAACAGCATTTGATTCTGCATTATTTAGTTTGAGGGGAATTGTATTAATACATTTATACCAAAATATGTCATGATATCCAAACACTGTAAGACTGTACATATTTGACATGCCATGTGGCACATAATGCTTATGAATACCATGTTGCAAATCATCATGTTCACTGATGATTTTAAGTAGAATAATAATAGCTAATGACAGCTGAAAAAGGTTAGGAAAAAATGAACTTGACATCTTGATATAAATGATGATATTGTCATCTGTGTTTTGAATAATTTTAACTATAGCAATTTTTTCCCATGGTTTGCCTTATCTGCATTTTTATTATGCAAGGATTTATCCTTTGTAGCTGGATTTAATTTTAAGAGAGATTCTGGTGAATAATATATAGGATCAAGAAAGATAATCCATCATTTGGCCAAAAAAAAAAAAAAAAAGAATTAGATGAAGAATTTGAAATTCCACAACTTCTCAAAGTGAATAGAATGATTCCCCAATCTTGGAATGTGAAATGTACTGAAGATAAATATAAAATTCTGTACTTGGATCTGAGAAATTTACACCATTAATTCTAATTGGAGAAACCAAGATTCGACAAAAATTCATGTTTTTTAAAAAAGACCCATTGGGGTTGGACTTCAAACACAATATAAATCAAGTATTATTGAATCTAAGAAACAAAATCTACTGGGATCTCAAGTGGGTGAAAAATAGCATGCAAAATAAAGGAGATATGCATACTCTGCTATAATCACACAGTAGTATTATATTTGATTCTTGACTCATTGTAGGAAGGATATTAACAAGTCGTAGGGTATATAATGGAGAGCAGACAGGATGGTCCAAGTATTTTAGATTGTATCAAATTAATATTGATTGTAGCAACTTGAGATAGTTAACAAGGAAAAGGAAAAAAAAACCTTAGGGGGAATATGATTGCTGTCTTCAAGTATTTAAATTACAACCATGTAAAATAGTGGTTACATTTGTTTTACTTGGACTCAGAAGTCAAATCTAGGAGTAATTGGTAGAACTTGCAAGAATATTTCAATTTCATGTATTGAAAATTTCCCTGTCTGGGTTGTCCAAAAGTGAAATGGCCTGTTTCAGATGATCTTCCATTGTAGCCACAATTATCATTTGTCAACAGATGGCCTTATTCCTTTCTTTTCTCCTACTCAAATTATGTCTTCTCTGTTTATTTTTCCCCTGGATAACATACAAGTTATTCTGTGAAAATGACACCAATTGGTGGTGAGAATGCTCTTGATATCTTTCTCTCTCTCTCTCTCTCTCTCTCTCTCTCTCTCTCTCTTTTTAATTTTTATTTAATAATTACTTTATATTGACAGAATCCATGCCAGGGTAATTTTTTTTTACAACATTATCCTTTGGACTCGTTTCTGTTCCAATTTTTTCCCCTCCCTCCCTCCACCCCCTCCCCTAGATGGCAAGCAGTCCTTTATATGTTGGATATGTTGCAGTATATCCTAGATACAATATATGTTTGCAAAACCGAACAGTTCTCTTGTTGCTTAGGGAGAATTGGATTCAGAAGGTATAAATAACCCGGGAAGAAAAACAAAAATGCAGATAGTTTACATTCGTTTCCCAGTGTTCTTTCTTTGGGTGTAGCTGCTTTTGTCCCTCATTTATCAATTGAAACTCAGGTCTCTTTGTCAAAGAAATCCACTTCCATCAAAATATGTCCTCATACAATATCGTTGTCGAAGTGTATAATGATCTCCTGGTTCTGCTCATTTCACTTAGCATCAGTTCATGTAAGTCTCGCCAGTCCTCTCTGTATTCATCCTGCTGGTCATTTCTTACAGAACAATAATATTCCATAACATTCATATACCACAATTTACCCAGCCATTCTCCAATTGATGGGCATCCATTCATTTTCCAGTTTCTAGCCACTACAAACAGGGCTGCTACAAACATTTTGGCACATACAGGTCCCTTTCCCTTCTTTAGTATTTCTTTGGGATATAAGCCCAATAGAAACACTGCTGGATCAAAGGGTATGCACAATTTGATAATTTTTTGGGCATAATTCCAGATTGCTCTCCAGAATGGTTGGATTCGTTCACAACTCCACCAACAATGCATTAGTGTCCCAGTTTTCCCGCATCCCCTCCAACATTCATCATTATTTTTTCCTGTCATCTTAGCCAATCTGACAGGTGTGTAGTGGTATCTCAGAGTTGTCTTAATTTGCATTTCTCTGATCAATAATGATTTGGAACACTCTTTCATATGAGTGGTAATAGTTTCAATCTCATCCTCTGAAAATTGTCTGTTCATATCCTTTGACCATTTATCAATTGGAGAATGGCTTGATTTCTTATAAATTTGAGTCAGTTCTCTATATATTTTGGAAATGAGGCCTTTATCAGAACCTTTAACTGTGAAAATGTTTTCCCAGTTTGTTGCTTCCCTTCTAATCTTGTTTGCATTAGTTTTGTTTGTACAAAGGCTTTTTAATTTGATGTAATCGAAATTTTCTATTCTGTGATCAGTAATGGTCTCTAGTTCATCTTTGGTCACAAATTTCTTTCTCCTCCACAAGTCTGAGAGATAAACTATTCTATGTTCCTCTAATTTATTTATAATCTCGTTCTTTATGCCTAGGTCATAGACCCATTTTGATCTTATCTTGGTATATGGTGTTAAGTGTGGGTCCATGCCTAATTTCTGCCATACTAATTTCCAATTATCCCAGCAGTTTTTATCAAATAATGAATTCTTTTCCCAGAAGTTAGGGGCTTGGGGTTTGTCAAACACTAGATTGCTATAATTGACTATTCTGTCTTGTGAGCCTAGCCTTTTCCACTGATCCACTAATCTATTTCTTAGCCAATACCAAATGGTTTTGGTGACTGCTGCTTTATAATATAATTTTAGATCAGATACAGCTAGGCCACCTTCATTTGATTTTTTTTTTCATTAATTCCCTTGAGATTCTCGACTTTTTATTGTTCCATATGAATTTTGTTGTTATTTTTTCTAGATCAATAAAATATTTTCTTGGAAGTCTGATTGGTATAGCACTAAATAAATAGATTAGTTTAGGGAGTATTGTCATCTTTATTATGTTCGCTCGGCCGATCCAAGAGCACTTAATATTTTTCCAATTATTTAAGTCTGACTTTATTTGTGTGGAGACTTTTTTATAATTTTGCTCATATAGTTCCTGACTTTCCTTTGGTAGATAGATTCCCAAATATTTTATGGTATCAACAGTTATTCTGAATGGAATTTCTCTTTGTATCTCTTGCTGTTGGGTTTTGTTGGTGATGTATAAAAATGCTGAGGATTTATGGGGATTTATTTTGTAGCCAGCTACTTTGCTAAAATTATGAATTATTTCTAATAGCTTTTTAGTAGAATCTCTGGGGTTCTCTAGGTATACCATCATATCATCTGCAAAGAGTGATAGTTTGGTTTCCTCATTGCCTACTCTAATTCCTTTTATATCTTTCTCGACTCTTATTGCCGAGGCTAGTGTTTCTAATACGATATTAAATAATAATGATGATAGTGGGCAACCTTGCTTCACTCCAGATCTTACTGGAAAGGTTCCAGTTTTTCCCCATTGCATATGATGCTTACTGATGGTTTTAAATATATGCTCCTGACTATTTTAAGGAAAAGTCCATTTATTCCTATGCTCTCAAGTGTTTTTATTAGGAATGGATGTTGGATTTTATCAAATGCTTTTTCTGCATCTATTGAGATGATCATATGGTTTTTGTTTGTTTGGTTATTGATATAGTCAATTATGCTAATAGTTTTCCTAATATTGAACCAGCCCTGCATTCCTGGTATAAATCCTACTTGGTCATAGTGTATTATCCTGGGGATGATTTTCTGTAATCTTTTTGCTAATATTTTATTTAAGATTTTAGCATCAATATTCATTAGGGACATTGGTCTATAATTTTTTTTCTCTGTTTTCAGCCTACCTGGTTTAGGTATCAGTACCATGTCTGTGTCATAAAAGGAGTTTGGTAGGACTCCTTCAATCCCTATTTTTTCAAATAGTTTATTTAGCATTGGAGTTAATTGTTCTTTAAATGTTTGGTAGAATTCACATGTAAATCCATCTGGTCCTGGGGATTTTTTCTTAGGGAGTTGATTGATAGTTTGTTCTATTTCTTTTTCTGAGATGGGACTGTTTAGGATATTTACTTCTTCCTCTGTTAGTTTGGGCAAGCTATATTTTTGGAGGTATTTTTCTATTTCATTTAAGTTGTCGAATTTATTGGCATAAAGTTGGGCAAAGTAACTCCTAATTATTGCTCTAATTTCCTCTTCGTTAGTGGCGAGTTCTCCCTTTTCATTTTTAAGACTAACAATTTGATTTTCCTCTTTCCTTTTTTTAATCAGATTTACTAAGGGTTTGTCTATTTTGTTGGTTTTTTCATAGAACCAACTCTTAGTTTTATTAATTAATTCAATAGTTTTTTTACTTTCAATTTTATTGCTCTCTCCTTTTATTTTTAGAATTTCAAGTTTAGTGTTTGACTGGGGGTTTTAATTTGTTCCTTTTCTAGCATTTTTAGTTGCAAACCCAATTCGTTGACCTTCTCTTTCTCTATTTTATACAAATAGGCCTCTAGAAATATGAAATTTCCCCTTATTACCGCTTTGGCTGCATCCCATACATTTTGGTATGATGTCTCATTATTATCGTTTTCTTGGGTGAAGTTATTAATTATGTCTATGATTTGCTGTTTCACCCAATCATTCTTTAGTATGAGATTATTTAGTTTCCAATTATTTTTTGGTCTACTTCCCCCTGGTTTTTTGTTGAATGTAATTTTCATTGCATCGTGGTCTGAAAAGGATGCATTTACTATTTCTGCCTTACTGCATTTGAGTTTGAGGTTTTTATGTCCTAATATATGGTCAATTTTTGTATAGGTTCCATGAACTGCTGAAAAGAAAGTGTATTCCTTTCTGTCTCCATTACATTTTCTCCAGAGATCTATCATATCTAACTTTTCTAGTATTCTATTTACCTCTTTGACTTCTTTCTTATTTATTTTGTGGTTTGATTTATCTAATTCTGAGAGTGCAAGGTTAAGATCTCCCACTATTATAGTTTTACTGTCTATTTCTTCTTGCAGCTCTCTTAATTTCTCTTT